>NC_090843.1:45751965-46054177 GCF_028021215.1 Eschrichtius robustus
AGGAAGTCCTTGTTATTTAAAAATCCTAGAACATTTCCTGTTTCCTTATTGTAAAGTCAAGCTGGCATTTCCAGGGTTTGCCTGGCAGCTCAATAATGTCATCAAGGACTCCCTTCTTAAACATGTCCCCTTCCCCCATTATTTCATTGGCTTTTCTTCTTTGGGCTTGTCACCTCATGGTGATGAAATGGCGGCTGCTGCTCAGGTATCACATCTTCACAAAAAGTCTCAACCACAGGCATAGGAGGGAGTCTCACAGGAGTAGAGAAAAAGCAATGTTACTAGTGTTTTTAATTCAAATTGGGTTTTTTTTTCATAATTTGTAATGTTAACTGTAGATGACCCTCAAAAGTGGTAAAAGCTAATTTTAACTAGATATAAAATACAGAAAAGAAAAAAAACTTGTTTCATTTCTGAAAGCTGGGTAGGCATGGCAAGTGCAAGTAAGGATGTGGGAGGTTTTTGTCCACATTCTTCCTGTCTTTTTGTGGCATAAATGTATTCTGAGGCATAATCTGAGTAAAATTACATTCCTTAAAGGTAGGAAAAATTCTATTACCCAAACCTAACCACTATTAATTTGGTTTATTTCTTTCAAGTGCATTTTCCCCTAGGCTTATGATAGTTCCATTTACTTACTTGCTTTTTTACCTCTTTTTACTATGTGTCTGTGAGGAGAAGGGACATTACTGTAGTCATGATGTGGATGCAATTTTGTATTTTTCTTATTTATACCTAACGTTACAAGACTTTTCCAGATCATTCCAGTATTTTTAAGAGCTGCCTAATTTACTCAACCATCAGCCTAGTGCATTTATATTATCATGTACTATTGTAGCACATTTGGACTGGTTCCAATTTTTAATTGCTATAAATAAACTGCACCAAACATCTATATGCATAAAACTTTCTCCATAAATGAAGTTATTTTCCATAGGATATTTTCCTAGCTGTAGACTTTCTGATTCAAAAAATAAGGACAATGAAGGCTCCTGATCTATAGAGGCACCCTATATCTAATGCATGTTCATTTTTATACCCTATTGTTAAACCCAGTGACGACACATTGTAGGGACTTGTGAATGTTTGATGATTGAAACAGTGATTAAAAAGCTGATCTCATCTATTTTGCCTTGCCTGTAGCCCAGGCTTCCCCCATTCCATTCTGTCCATCTGGGACTGGATCAAACATGGCTCAGGCTGCTTTAGACTCTGTGGCATCATTAGATATGTCACGGTCAAAACACCTGTGAAGAACATTAGAAATGTCTGCTCTGAGGAAGGAAAAAAGGAATGGTATGGGCCATAAAGAACTGTTCTTGGTAGAAAGAGCCAGCTAAGCTTGGTCCCCCAGGGACAACAATTCCTGTCTTCCCCCGTTTTTGGTGAATCACTTCCTTAGAAGCACTCTGAGCAACATGATGTCATGGTCCTTTCCACCCAGGGTGCGGTTTTCATTGCAACCTGTGTGCTCACGATGCTGTGGCATTACCCATAGATGTCACCTTGTATGATCAGAAGAGCTGTAGCAAAGCATCAGCTCTGCTCTGTGGGTGGAACCATTAATCTCTAGATCTTTCCATGTACTTATAGCTCTAACCCTAACATCATCTCACCTCCTGTCACTGTCCAAAACATTTCCAGCCAATCAGCCCCAACAAGTGAGCAACTGAGCTCTTCTTGGATGCCCTGAACCTCCGTGTGACCCCAGGGACCCCGACATGTGCAACTCATAACATGACACCATCCGACAACTTCCGATCTGGTCATCCCCAGCCTCTAGCTTCTCATGCTTCAGAGTTGCCTATAAAGGGACAAGGATACAGGATGGACTCCAGAAGGATGGAGGCAGCAGCAAGTGTCCAGTCCTATCTTGGCTTTGCCCTCTGCCTGCCCATCACTGATGAGTTCCCCATGGCTGCCTTTGTTCACCATCTCCTCACCAGGGCCCTCAGCTCACAAGTCTTGTCTGTATCGCAAGACTCTCTGCACCCTCATCCTTTCTCCCTTTTAGAATTGTTTCCCAATGCCCTGGATGGATGTCTAAACCATATTACTTAAGCCCTATGGTTGAGATTCCCTACATGAAAGCAAAGAATTCACAGTTTTCAAAATATTCTGAACTATTTCCCAAGAAGTTTTAGCTCTCCTAGCCTCTGGATCTAAAAGGCAGACAAGCACTAGGACCCATTTTTAGTGGGGAAAATTGAGGTCTAATGCAGTCATTAACAAGATGCAAATGCCAGGTCCAGCTGGTTCCTAGGATGAGCCAAATGACGTATTCCCTCAGCTCTCCCAAGGAGCTCCACACTTTGGGTGATGTACAGAAGGTGACATCTTGCTGGGAAATGTCTCTGTGCACCAGATGAAGTTCCCCCGAAAGAGACGGAACAAGCGCTCACTGTTCCTATAGCTATATTCCCTGAAGAGGGAGCCAGAGACTGAGAACAAGACAGGCAGAGATTCAAAACAAAAATTCAAGGTAGGGACTTCCCTGGTGGCGCAGTGGTTAAGAATCCACCTGCCAATGCAGGGGACACAGGTTCGATCCCTGGTCTGGGAAGATCCCACATGCCGTGGAGCAACTAAGCCCGTGCACCACAACTACTGAGCCTGTGCTCTGGAGCCTGTGAGCCACAACTACTGAAGACTGCACGCCTAGAGCCCGTGCTCTGCAACAAGAGAAGCCACCACAGTGAGAAGCCCGCGCACAGCAACGAAGAGTAGCCCCTGCTCGCCGCAACTAGAGAAAGCTCGCACGCAGCAACGAAGACCCAACGCAGCCAAAAATAAATTAATTAATTAAGTTTTTAAAATTCAAGGTAAAGAAGAAATGCTTAGTTTCCTCGGTTCGTTTGTGCCCTACTCTGCAGCCCTGAGCTCTGACATCTCCACCAACTTCTAGGTGGCCCCCTCCCAGGGTGGAAAAAATTGATTTGGCTTTTCTCGGGCTCTTGATTGCCACTTCTTCACGGTTAGGGCAGACACCTCAGTGCCTGCTGCTTCTCTTATTTCTCTCCAGGTCTGTCACAAATTTGTTCATGGTCGTGGTGACACACACAGCCAGTTTTCCTACCCTGGTATAATATCGGTATCACTCCTCCTTCCTAGAGACAGGCAGGGCTTGTGGAGGAGAGCCAACCCATGGGACATGGGGTGAGGAGCAGACAGGCATATTTCTTTCTGGTTTTTTCTTCCTCTTCTCAGGATTTTTTTTGCATCTTGCTTGTTAATATTTAATATTAAAAATTAAGTCTTTTCATGTCATTCTATTTGTTTAAGAGGCTGGCACTAGACCCTTAAACATTAGCCATTATGTCTATCAGTGGGTTTACTTTATCATTCCAGCACTGTAGAATATGTAGTTTGGTGTCAATTACTTAATCATAGATAAGCTGCACCAAATAACACTGTCCTTAAAATTTTCCCTGTTTTGTGAGTTCATTTCCATAGGATAGATTCTGAAAAAATAGAATTTCTGGCTCAAATAATATGGACATTTTTAAGGCTGGACCCTTATCCAGCATTAAATCCAGACTTCATTGTAGGTATGCAGTGAGTATTTGACAAATAGACCATTACTGGAAAGCTAATCCTTATTTCCACCATTCTTGTACCTCCAGCCTTTCCAATTCTGTTCTTTCCATCTAGGGTGCACTTAAGCTCGGCTTATCCTTCTTGAGACTCAGTGGCATTTTTACACGTCACATTTATACACTTAGGACAATTGTGGGAGCCCATCAGAGCATCCTGCTCTGTGGAAGAAGGCTGTGATCACTCACTACAGAGAGGTATCTGTCACGTGGAAAGGAAACAGCTAAGAATGATCCCCAGGCGATGCCAACTCCTGGTCCCCCATCTGGAGAAACAACTTCCTCATAAGCACCCAAGCAAATTGGCAATTGAACCATTGCTATGTGCACCCGAAACCTCTCTAGTAACCACAGGCAACGCTGGGTTATACAACTCACACGACACCACTACACTTAAAATTCCTCGCTTAGGCACCTCCGATTTTTATGTTCCCGCAGCCCAGGACCACCTATTAAAAGGAGCAAAGATAGCGCACATCCCAGAAGGAGGCCAGCAGTAGGGAGTTCCCAAGCCCCATCTCAGCTCTGCCCACGCTCTTCTGCCTGCCTGTCCCACATCATGAAGGTCCTCGTGGCTACCATCTTTGTCCTTCTCTGCACCATGGCCCTCTGCTCCTATGTACAAGGTGAGTCTGTTACCTGCTCTCCTTTAATCGTTGCTACCCACACTCTGGTCTGAAGTCTGGCCCAAGTGCTGTGGCCTAAGAACCCCCATGTGAAATTAAAGAACCTCAAACGGGGTTTCAAAAATGACATGGTTGTTTTCTTCAAGAAGGTTTGAAAGCTTCTATTGATTTGGGCTTCAGGATGGAGTTAGGAGAGGTTTTATCCTACTTTTTAGATGAGAATATTGAAGTCTAATACATTTGCTTATTAGCATGAGGTAGAATCCAGGTCTATTTAGATCCTGGTGGTAAGTTTCAGAATCCCACTTCAGCGATTCCCAAGAGTTGTGAAAATCGTTCATACTTTAACTCAGCCATCTTATCTTTTAATTGATCAGAAAAAAATTCCACAAAGAGAGTTAGGAGGAGGGAGTAGACTATCTAGGGTTTAGTTCCCTGTAGAGAAAGATAGAGACCAAAATGGAGTGACAAGACCAAAAACAAGACGAGGGAAAATAATGAGAAACAAACAAACGAAAGAATCAAATGCTTTCCCGTTTCCTTTACCCCCAAGCCTCAGCTCTGAGCTATGCTGTCTCTCTCCACTTCTTCCTGATCCTCTGGGGCTTGCCTGTACTCCTGAGTAACTGTTGTCCTTGCTCCCCCACAGAAAGGGTTTACAGCCCACCCACCTGCTGCTTCACCTACACCTCCCAGAAAATCCCCCGTGGAAAAGTGGTTAACTATTTTAAGACCAGCAGCCAGTGCCCCAGACCTGGTATCGTGTAAGTGTCAGCCCTCCTGCTCAGCCCTGGGGAGACACAGGACGTGGAGGTGGGGGAGTATCCACAGGAGTCAGAGCAGGGAGCGGATCTCCAGCGTACCGGCTCATGGATAAGGAGCCATCCTGGGAAGGCGCCCAGCCCTCTGGGGGCTTTTTGTGCATGCAGGACACACAGAGAGAGGCCACTGGGCTGTTTCCTGACATGGGATGGGGCCTGCCGGGAGCCAGGGAGGATGTGGCCAGAAGTAGAGGGAAGAGAGGAGAGAAAGAGACAGCAGAAAGGAGATGACCTGAGATTATCTCCATAAATCCCATAGGGATGAAGATGAAGGGGCCACAGCTGGTCAAGAACATCCTTACTCATTCTCTGTATAATACTTCTGCCCTCTCCACAGCTTATTCACCAGAAAGGGCCTATATATCTGTGCCAATCCCACTGACAACTGGGTCCAGGAATACTTCAGGGACCTGGAGAAGAACCCTTGAGTGGTCCAGAAGGAACCTGTTAGAGATGTGGGTAGATTGGGCAGCAGGGACCTGAACCAGGAGACTGCAACCCCAGAAGTTCCCTCTCCTGAGTCCCTCTCCCCTCCACTAACCACATTCTGAAAACTTTCTTTAATTTAGTTAAGCTAGTTAAATATTGTATTTCATTTTATTCATTTGATGCTTTCTCTGAGAAATCATATGACACCCTCTCATTCCCAAGCCCCTTCCTAGTCAATCATACAGTGGTTGACTCATATTTGGGATGATGGTGAATGACTGTACTCCTGTATCTGGGTAGATGTTGGACCAAACCCATCAACAGATGCTTACTGAGTTTTTATGAGCCTTTTACTCTGTTCAAAATGTCAGAATAATAAAGATTCTTTTTGTTTCCTAAATATATCTTGGAATTCTGGTTATTCTTTTTTTCCCCTGACAAATCAGTTTCATTGGTTGGAAAGAATAAGAAAGAATGATTAGAGGCATCTGAGTAGAAAGGGAAGGCAAGAGAATGAGGATATGTTATCCCAACAACACCAGGCTTTATACCAGGGAAACATTTCTCATAGGCTAAAAGAGAAGCAAAGTATTAAAAACAAATGCAAATTTATATGCACCAGGGAAATCCATCACTTACATTGCACCAAAGCAAAGCATTCGATCATGCATATTTATGTATTTTCATAAATTCAGCTTTCTTAAGAATAAAGACTAACAGTTTTTGAGGACTTACTATGAACCACAGCCTGTACTAAGGGATTTACATGCATTGTCTATTCTTCAAAATCACTGTGTTGTGTATACTCTGATTATCTTCCTTTGACATATGAGAAAACAGAGTTTCAGTGAGCTTGCCCGAGGTCACACAGCTAGTAACTCTGTGGTCAAACCTGCAGACGAGAGCAAGTCCCACACTCTTAATTAAACACTAGGAAATTGTCTCTCAGTGTTCCACCTGAAGCAGAGTTACCAGGAATGCACAATTCTCTGATAAGAGACAGCCTACCTCAGCAAATGAGAAGTAAGGAATTGTTGGTTTAAGACCCCAGAGAGTATAGAAATCCAGAGATGTGAGCCTGGCACTGAGACCTCTTCTAGACTGAGGATGTTTGCAATTCAGAAGAGGTGGCTAAGAAGGTGAGCTGAACATTTCTCAGCTTTGCCAGGCTGGAGGAAAACAAAGTCCAGGTTTGCCCAAGTGAAGAGACTGTAAGAAACCATCCTCTGTTTGGGCTGATGGCTTAGGAGTAAAAGTAAATTAGAAGAGAACCATCCCTTGAACAGACAGGAGGCCAGCTCCAGTCACCTGGGTGGTTTAGAAAATCTCAAACTCTAAAATGTTTTTAAACATGATCCCAGATGCTAATGCTAATGCCTTACAAAGAAGCTTGAGCTTTTTGGCAAGGAACTGGAAACTATAATGAGTATCATTGCAGATTCGTAAAAGTCAGAAATAAATTCTGGAACTGAAAAACGCAAAAACTGAAATGAAAACTCAGAGCAGATTAAACCCAACTGAAGAAATATCAGTAAATTTAAAACATATCAAAGTGAAGCAAGGAGAAACAGAAGAATAAAAAAATACAAAAAGAAGATAAGAGAACATGGAGGATAGCGTAGGGCATCTGTCATCTGGTTAATTGGAATCTCAAAATGAGAGGAGAGAGAGAATGAGACAGCAAATGGATCTGAAGAGATAATGGCTAAAAGTTTTACAAAACTGATGAAAGATATAATTCTGAAGATTCAAGGAGGGAAGGAGGGAGGGCATCATCCCCGTTGCTATCAGTGGGCCAAGTTTTGTGACAGCCACTCCTACCATCAGTCCTAACCTACAGAGGAGAAATACAACTGATGCTGGTGCCTGTCTCACCAGTGAATCCTGATGGCTTTGATGAATAGTGTGTTCTCTGGGACTTCCCATGGAACATAATCTGGTGCGTCTTTCAGCCTCTCATGGTATATCTACTCCAGCATGCCCACTTCCATGGTCATTTTCATCCCTTCCTTCTCCATCTGTCATGGCAATTCAAGTATTTTAACTTCACTCAGCATGAACCATTGCTTTCTCCAGGCTTCTGGAGCTTTCCTGGCCGCAAATTTGCACCAACCTCTGGGATCCTTGCCAGGAAGTTATAGCCTATATCCAGAAAGAGAACCCCCTGGTCAATAAGCTCCCTCAATCCATTCTTGTGTTCCAGCTTCCTTGATCAACCACCCGCAAAGTCCAAACCCAAGGTAATCTCCCAGTTCAGGCTGGTACATGCTTGCTAAATTTTGCTGTTCCTTTGGAGTATAGTCCCTTTTCTCCCTTATCAGAAATATAATTTACTGACATGAGAAGTCTATGTAACAAAAATATATGGAAAATATGAATGGTCTTATTTCTATTAAGGAATTAACATCAGTAATTTAAATCCTTGGCAAAAAACAAAACAAAACAAAACAAAAAACTTCATACCTATTTGGCTTCAAAAGCAAGTTCTACCAAATAATAATGGAAGAGATAATGGAGAAAGAGTAACTTTTTTAACAAATGGTGCCAGAGAAACTGGACATTCATAGAACAAAAACAAACAAACATAACCAAAAAACCTTGACCTTAACTTCACATCTTACACAAAAATTAACTCAAAATGGATCATGGACTAAAATGTAACACATAAAACTACAAAACTTTTAGGAAAAACATAGGAGAAAATCTTCAGGACCTAAGACAAGGCAAAAAGTTCTCAGCTTTGATACCAAAAGCACAACCCATAAAATGAAAAATCGATAAATTGGACCTCATCAATTTTAAACTTTTGCTCTTCAAAAGACCCAGTCAAGAAGATGAAAAGACAAGCTATACAATGGGAGGAAATGTCTACAAACCACATGTTTGACAAAGGACTTGTATTTGGAATATATAAAGAATTCTCAAATCTCAACAGTAAACAAACAATCCAATTAGAAAATGGACAAAAGTCATGAACAGACATTTCATTGAAGAGGATATACAGATGGCAAATAAGCAATGGTTTTGTGATTTTTTTAATCCTTATTTTTTAAAGATAAAGGTTCAAATAGTGCAGTAGGCAGAATAATGACCCCCCCTCCCAAAGAGGTCCACGTCCTAATCTCTAGAACCTATGAATATGTTACATTACACAGCAAGGAGGAATCAAGATTGCTATCAACTGACTTTGAGATGGGGAGATTACTCTGGATTATCTGCGTGGGTCCAATGTAATCACAAGGATCCTTATAAGGGTGGCAGGAGTGTCAGAGTCGGAGTGATGCAATGTGAGAAAGACTTGACCAGAAATTGCTGGCTACAGATAAGGAATGTGGGCAACCTCTAGAAGCCAAAAAAGACAAGGAAATGGATCCACTCTTGGAGCCTCCAAAAAGGAAGGCAGCCCTGCAGACACCTTGATTTTAACCCAGTGAGACCCATTTCAGACTTTTGAAATAAATTTGTGTTGTTTTAAGCCAGTGAGTTTGGGGTCATTTGTTACAGCAGCAACAAGAATCTAATACAACTGAATCACTGTGCTGTACACCTGAATCTTAGATGACATTATAAATCAACTACATTGATTTAATCAACTTCAATTAAAATTTTTTACAATATATAAACATAAAAAATAAGAAGCTAATACAAATACTTACAGATAAAATGATACTATGGTGCTTTTAAAACATGGCCACGATTTCTTTGACACTCCTCTCATGGAGAGGTAGGAGTCTAGTTCCCCTCTCTTTGAATCTGGACAGGCTTGTGACTGCTTTGACCAATAGATTATGTTGGAAGAGGTACAATGGGACTTCTGTGGCTAGGTCATAAAAAGCCATCCAGCTTCCACCTTATTCACCAGGAACAGTCATCTTTGACCCCTAAGACTGCCATCTGGAAGGGCCACATGTACACAGCTCCAGCTGACAGTCCCAGGTGAGCCTGTCCTGCAACTGTCCTAGCCCAGGCACCAGACGTGACCAAGGAAGCTATGATAGAAGTGGATCTTCCAGCCCAGATGGTGAGGGTTATTTTTAAACTGGACTGCTTGTGGCATCGTCATATATATCACACCTATGCAGTCAAATCAGTTTTGAAAGAACATCAGCACCTTCTGCTCTATGGGGGAGCAACAGTCAGCACACAGTTCACAGATATATCTGTCCTTGAAAGGAGGCCTGTTGCAATACAAGCTCCTGGCCACCCACTAACTAGGGATTCTTCAGAAGGACCCCAGAAAACAAATAATTTCGTCAGAAGTGTCCCCAACCAATGGAGAAATTGAGTTATTCGTGCAGATACTCTGAACCCCTCTGTTAACCAAAGGGTGTTGACAACCCTGGGTTGTGCAACTCACAGCATGACACCAGCACTATTATTAAATATTCCCCTCCAGTCACCCCCGGTTTCCATCTTCCAAGAAAAATGGCAATGGCTTGAACCCAAGGCGGTCTCTCTTTTCAAAAGTGTCCAGGCTATCATATTCTACCAGGTGGTTCAGAGAGAAAGAACAAGGCAGGTTAATTCCACTTTATAAATAAGATAATTGAGGCCAAATTCACTGAATAATTGGCAAGAGGCATACTCCAGGTCTAGTTATTTCCCATTGGTGCAGGTAAGTTTACATTCATGTCAGCTATTCCCAAAAGCCCTGTTGTTTTGGAGACATAAGAGATATCTCAGGTTTGATCTCTGTTGTTTTGTGACACCATGGGCTAGATGAAATTCCCTCCCCCAAAAGACGGTAGGCCAGATAAGGCATTTTAGTGAGCTAAGTCCCCTAAAGAGTAAGAATAAAAGCCAAAATGGAGAGATAGAGAGGGAGAGAGGGGAAATTTACTAGGAAAAACCACATGCCCCAGTTCATTTAAGTTCCGCAATTTTAAGAAATGTTATGTCTTTCTAGTTCCTTCTGACCTTTTGTGGGTGGAAGGCAAGGAGAAATTGATGTTGTTTGGCTTTTGAATGATTCAGTGTCTTGCTGTGTCTTCTCCTCAGTCTCCTGCTGATTTTGTAGCAGCAGCCAGTGCTCTAAGCCAATGTCGTGTAAGGGCCACTCGTCCTGCTTATTCTTGGGTTGAGAAACTGGGAAGCCCCATAGAGGGGAGCTGCCTGCATGAGTATAGAGAAGTAGATTGGGCACCATGGTAGAAATACTATCTCTGAGTCCATCACAGATACAGAAGAGACGCTGAGGTGTTTTCTGAGCCAGTTCAGACCCAGCACGGAACAAGGAAGAGTTGGCCAAGTGCAAAAAGAAGAGAGCAGCAGGAGGGTGGAGGGGCAATATAGGAGTAGGGGTTTAAGAGGTACAAACTATTATGTACAAAATAAGGTACAAGGAGAGGACAAACATATGGACACCAAGGGGGATAAGCAGGGTTGGGGGGGTGGTAAAAAAAAAATAATAAAAGATCTTGTACCACTGTCTCCAAAAAAAAAAAAAAAAAAGCTACAAGGGTATATTGTACAATGCAGGGAACATAGCCAATATTTTATAATAACTATAAATGAAGTATAACCTGAAAATTGTGAATCACTATACTGTATACCTGTAACTTATATAATATTGTACATCAACTATGCTTCAATAAAAAATAAATAAATGCCAAAAAAAAGAGAGAGCAGGAGGGAAGCTATTTGAGGAGATCCTCACGAGAGTCAAGGAAATTGCGGTTCCTGAGGTATGAGAGCTGATTGCTGAGAAAGTGACAGATCCTGAGATGTCAAGTCAGAAAGAACGAAGGGGCCATCATGGCCAAGAAATTTCCCTGCTGGTTATGTCCTTAATCATTCTGCTCTTCTTCATAGCTTCCACACTAAAAGAGATCAGTTGGTCTGTGCCAACCCCAGTGATGTCTGGGTCCAGGATTACATCAAGAACCTGGAGTTGAATCTGAGGGGTCCAGAAAGAAAGAGCCAAATCCATCAGTAGATTAGGAAGCAGAAACCTGAGCCAGAAGAATGGGACCCAGCAACTCTCTTTTATGGGTCTAAACCCCACCTCCCACTAATCAAACTCTGGAGTCTTCCATGTTTAAATTTTAATTTATTTAAATTATTTCATCTTTATTAATGTAATTCAAAATTGGAAATATGTTTTCTACTGAATGTTTTCTCCAAGAAATCACATAATACATACTTGTTCAAGGTGACGTTGAGTGCTTGTGCTAAATCTTCTCTCTAGATATTGGGCCAAATCCACCAACAAACAAGAATTTATAAATATTCATTTTTCAACAAATAATTTGGACTTTGCACTGTTATAACCCTTTGAATAATGAAGATACTTTTATTTATTTAAAAGTAGGCCTTGGGAGGACTTCACTGGTGGCGCAGTGGTTAAGAGTCCGCCTGCCAGCACAGGGGACAGGGGTTGGAACCCTGGTCCAGGAGGATCCCACATGCCGCGGAGCAACTAAGCCCGTGCTCCATGGCTGCTGGGCCTGCGCTCTAGAGCCTGTGAGCCACAACTGCTGAGCTCACGTGCCACAACTGCTGAAGCCCGGGCGCCTGGAGCCCGTGTTCCACCACGAGAGAGGCCGCCTTAATGCGAGGCCTGTGCACCGCAACGAGGAGTGGCCCCGGCTTGCCGTAGCTAGAGAAAACACACGCTCAGCAGGGAGGACCCAACACAGCCAAGAATAAATGAATAAATAGATGGATTTATAAAATAACTAAATAAAATTAAAGTAAGCCTTGGATTTCTGGCCATTGTGTTGTTTCCTTGGTCATCAATAATACTGATTGAGAAGAATGAAAGGGGAATTTTAGGAAAAATGGAAGAGTGAGAAAAGGTCAAAAAAGAGAAGACATGCCACCTTAATGACATTATGCCTTACAATGGAGACAGCATCCTAGAAAGCTAAAGCCAAAATATTATGTTATAAATTAAACAATAATTTCTATTTCCTAAAATAAAATCAGCACTTTACATGAACAAAAATGCAAGACATTCCTTCATGTGCACTTTTGCTTTTTAAAAAAAAATAAATCAATCTTTCTTGAGAATAATGACATACTTATTCAGAGTCTAACATGAATTAAGAATTTTCATAGACACAAAGACATAGAAAACAAACTTATGGTAACCAGCGGGGGAAGGGGGTGAATAAATTAGGAGTTGGGATTAACAGATACACACTCCTATATATAAAATAGATAACCAACAAAGACCTACTGTATAGCACAGGGAACTATACTCAGTATTTCTTAATAATCTATAAGGGAAAAGAATCTGAAAAAGAATACACATACATATATATATATATATATATATATATATATATATATATATATATATATATATATATATAACTGAATCACTGTGCTGTACACCTGAAACTAACACAGCACTGTAAATCAACTATACTTCAACTAAAAAATGAATAAAGGAAATGTTTTATATAAAAAAATAATAATTTTCATGTGTAATTCAAACACTTCATCAGTGACACACTGAAAAAAATAGGAATCTAATAAAAATGATAGCACAGTTTTACACATGTTAAATAGTTAACATAAATACTACAACAAATATGGCACTTAACTTTGAAAAAGACCTGAAGTTTGCTTGTGGCAGTGAGAGTCAGAGGGTTACAGCCTGTGAGTTATTGTAAAGTGGTAGAAGGAGGGTTGTCTGAAGCCAGAAAGTTGTAACTCCAGTTGTGGATGAGTATGGCTCATAACACATGGAGTGAACAGAGGTAGCTAGTAGGTATTTGAGGGGTGTGTGTGCGTGTGTGTGTGTGTTGTGTATTCCTATGAGGCTTGTTCACCTGATTTTTTTCACGGATAAAATCACATGTAAGCAAATGGAATAATTTGTGTTATGCTCAACTTGTTTCCTAATATTTTAATCATATCAGAATAAATTCACATTTTCTAAACAAGCATTATAGCAGAACTGACTATACATCCATACAATGGAATATTATTCAGCAATAAGAAGGAGCCAACTACTGATACATGCAACAACATGGATAGATGTCACAAGCATAATGTTAAGAATCCAGACTGAAAAGTCTATGTATCGGGCTTCCCTGGTGGCGCAGTGGTTGAGAATCCGCCTGCCAACACAGGGGACACGGGTTCGAGCCCTGGTCTGGGAAGATCCCACATGCCGCGGAGCAACTGGGCCCATGAGCCACAACTACTGAGCCTGCGCGTCTGGGGCTTGTGCTCCGCAACAGGAGAGGCCGCGATAATGAGAGGCCCGCGCACCGCGATGAAGAGTGGCCCCCGCTTGCCGCAACTAGAGAAAGCCCTCGCACAGAAACGAAGACCCAACACAGCCAAATAAATAAATAAATAAATAAATTTATTTAAAAAAAAAAAGTCTATGTATCAAATTATTTTACTTACATAGTGTTATGGAAAAGATGAAATTATAGGGACAGAAATCTGATCAGTGGTTGCCAAGGACTGGGGATGAGGGAAGGCGACTGAGTGAAAAAAGGGGCAGAAAGGAACATTTTGGAGTGATGGAAATGCCCTAAATCTGGATTGTGGTGATAGTTACATGACTTTATGCATTTGTCAAAACTCACCAAACTGTACAATTAAAAATGATCAATTTTATATGTATTTAAACTATATCTCAATAAACATGATAATACACACATACTCATAAGAAGGCTACAAATGGAGAAAACAAAGCAAAATGAAGTAAACTCCAAAAAGTGAACTTCTGAACTTTAACTTCTAATAGCCATGTGTGGGTTAGCATAATATATTAGAATTCCAAGGAGCTCCAGACACAGAGCAAGCCTGCACCCATCTGCCAACTCTTTCCTACAACTCTTCATCAAGACCATGATTAGCATACTAAAAGCTAGGGGTAGCAGACCTGAAAGAGAACCTCCTGAAATGTGCTGGACTCCCAGCAAGTTCGAAGCAACTACATGCCAAGGCAGGAGGGGTGGGGGAGAACAGATGAAAGAAATTCATCCAAGGTTCTCCAAGTTTTCAGCTACCAAAGGCTGAGAACACGGCAGGAAATCTGAGATAAGTCCACTCAAGGCACTATAGGCTTCAGCTATTGAAGGTAGGGGGTAGGAAAGCTGAGAAGAAATCATTCTGGAATGCTATGGGCTTTCAACTACTGAAGTCAGGGGCAGGAGAGCATAGAGAAACAACTCTGGGGCATTCTACTCCTTCACAAATTATAAGGCAGCTGCCTTCCAAAATCTATGATTAGAGCAAAGAAGCAAAGAAAAAATCTCCTGAGGTACCAAAAGCTGAGAGCAGTACTATAAAGAGAAATAACCAGTGACCTAGATGGGCAAATGGGCTATAAATTAAAAAGATCTCAGATGGTTCAGAAAGTTAACAGCAAAAAGAGATCTTGAGAATTTTGCCAGTGCTCAGATCTCAAACCCTGCTGAAAGAAAAGTCCTGATCCTCCCCTCAGAATATTTAAAGCCAGTACAACCTGAGTCAAACTAAAGCTGCAACAAAGCCCATAGCCAATTCAACTACAGATCAGATTGAATCAGCCCCATATTTAGCAGCCTGAAAGAAGAAGAGGCATGCATATTCTGGGTAAATTATTTGCTTCAGTCCCTATTGTTCTTGTATACAAAATGCCCAAAGCTCAATAAAAAATTATGAGACAGGTCTAGAGGGGGGTCACTGAAGTGTGGAGTTCTGGAGTTTGGAGCCACGTGGCCGACAGGGTCTTGGTGCTCTGGTCTGGTGTCAGGCCTGAGCCTCTGAGGTGGGAGAGCTGAGTTCAGGATGTTGGACCACCAGAGACCTCCCAGCCCCACGTAATATCAATCGGCAAGAGCTCTCGCAGAGGTCTCCATCTCAATGCTAAGACCCAGCTCCACCCAACAGCCAGGAAGCTCCACTGCTGGATGCCCCATGCCAATCAACTAGCAAGACAGGAACAAAACCACACCCATTAGCAGAATGGCTGCCTAAAATCATACTAAGTTCACAGACACCCCAAAACACACCACTGGATGCAGCCCTGCACACCAGAAGGACAATCCAGCCCCACCCACCAGAACACAGGCACCAGTCCCCTCCACCAGGAAGCCTACACAAGCCACTGGACCAACCTCACCCACTGGGGGCAGACACCAAAAACAACGGGAACTACGAACCTGCAGCTTGTGAAGAGGAGACCCCAAACACAGTAAGTTAAACAAAATGAGAAGACAGAGAAATATGCAGCAGATGAAGGAGCAAGGTAAAAACCCACCAGATCAAACAAATGATGAGGAAATAGGCAGTCTACCTGAAAAAGAATCCAGAGTAATGATAGTAAACATGATGCAAAATCTTGGAAATAGAGTGGAGAAAATACAAGAAACGTTTAACAAGGACCTAGAAGAATTAAAGAGCAAACAAACAATGATGAACAACACAATAAATGAAATTGAAAATTCTCTAGAAGGAATCAATAGCAGAATAACTGAGGCAGAAGAACAGATAAGTGACCTGGAAGATAAACTAGTGGAAATAACTACCACAGAGCAGAATAAAGAAAAAAGAATGAAAAGAATTGAGGATAGTCTCAGAGACCTCTGGGACATTAAACGCACCAACATTCAAATTATACGGGTCCCAGAAGAAGAGAAAAAGAAAGGGTCTGAGAAAATATTTGAAGAGATTATAGTTGAAAACTCCCCTTACATGGGAAAGGAAATAGTCAGTCAACTCCAGGAAGTGCAGAGAGTCCCATACAGGATAAATCCAAGGAGAAACACACCAAGACACATATTAATCAAACTATCAAAAATTAAATACAAAGAAAAATATTAAAAGCAGCAAGGGGAAAGCAACAAATAACATACAAGGGAACCCCCATAAGGTTAACAGCTGATCTTTCAGCAGAAACTCTGCAAGCCAGAAGGAAGTGGCAGGACATATTTAAAGTGATGAAAGGGAAAAACCTACAACCAAGAATACTCTATCCAGTAAGGATCTCATTCAGATTTGACGGAGAAATTAAAACCTTTACAGACAAGCAAAAGTTAAGAGAATTCAGCACCACCAAGCCAGCTTTACAGCAAATACTAAAGGAACTTCTCTAGGCAGGAAACACAAGAGAAGGAAAACACCTACAATAACAAACACAAAACAATTAAGAAAATGGTAATAGGAACATACATATCGATAATTACCTTAAATGTAAATGGATTAAATGCTCTAACCAAAAGATATAGACTGGCTGAATGGATACAAAAACAAGACCCGTTTATATGCTGTCTACAAGAGACCCACTTCAGACCTAGGGCCACATACAAACTGAAAGTGAGAGGATGGAAAAAGATATTCCGTGAAAATGGAAATCAAAAGAAAGCTGGAGTAGCAATTCTCATATCAGACAAAATAGACTTTAAAATAAAGACTATTACAAGAGAAAAGAAGGACACTACAGAATGATCAAGGGATCAATCCAAGAAGAAGATATAACAATTGTAAATATTTATGCACCCAACATAGGAGCACGTCAATACATAATGCAAGTCCTAACAGCCGAAAAAGGGGAAATCGACAGTAACACAATAATAGTAGGGGAGTTTAACACCCCACTTTCACCAATGGACAGATCATCCAAAATGAAAATAAATAAGGAAACACAGCTTTAAATGACACATTGAACAAGATGGACTTAATTGATATTTAGAGGATATTCCATCCAAAAAAAACAGAACACACTTTCTACCAAGTACTCATGGAACATTCTCCAGGATAGATCATATCTTGGGTCACAAATCAAGCCTTGGTAAATTTAAGAAAATTGAAATAATATCAAGTATCTTTTCCAACCACAACACTATGAGACTAGATATCAACTACAGGAAAAAAAACTGTAAAAAATACAAACACATGGAGGCTAAACAATACACTACTAAATAACTAAGAGATTACTGAAGAAATCAAAGAGAAAATCAAAAAATACCTAGAAATAAATGACAATGAAAACACGATGACCCAAATCCTATGGGATGCAGCAAAAGCAGTTCTAAGAGGGAAGGTTATAGCAATACAATCCTACCTCAAGAAACAAGAAACATCTCAAATAAACAACCTAACCGTACACCTAAAGCAATTAGAGAAAGAAGAACAAAAATACCCCAAGGTTAGCAGAAGGAAAGAAATCATAAAGATCAGATTAGAAATAAATGAAAAAGAAATGAAGGAAATGAGGGCAAAGATCAATAAAACTAAAAGCTCGTTCTTTAAGAAAATGAACAAAATTGATACACCATTAGCTAGACGCATCAAGAAAAAAAGGGAGAAGACTCAAATCAACAGAATTAAAAATGAAAAAGAAGTAACAACTGACACTGCAGAAATACAAAGGATCATGAGAGATTACTAGAAGCAACTATATGCCAATAAAATGGACAACCTGGAAGAAATGGACAAATTCTTAGAAAAGCACAACCTTCTGAGACTGAACCAGGAAGAAATACAAAATATAAACAGACCAATCACAAGCACTGAAATTGAGACTGTGATTAAAAATCTTCCAACAAAAAAAAAGCCCAGGACCAGATGGCGTCACAGGCAAATTCTATCAAACATTTACAGAAGAGCTAACACCTATCCTTCTCAAACTCTTCCAAAATATAGCAGAGGGAGAAACACTCCCAAACGCATTCTACGATGCCACCATCACTCTGATACCAAACCAGACAAAGATGTCACAAAAAAGGGAAACTACAGGCCAATATCATTGACAAACATAGATGCAAAAATACTCAACCAAATACTAGCAAACAGAATCCAACGGCACATGAAAAGGATCATACACCATGATCAAGTGGGGTTTATCCCAGGAATGTAAGGATTCTTCAATATATGCAAATCAATCAATGTGATACACCATATTAACAAATTGAAGAATAAAAACCATATGATCATCTCAAAAGATGCAGAAAAAGCTTTTGACAAAATTCAACACCCATTTTTGATAAAAACTCTCCAGAAAGTGGGCATAGAGGGAACCTACCTCAACATAATAAAGGCCATATACAACAAACCCACAGCAAACATCATTCTCAATGGTGAAAAACTGAAAGCATTTCCTCTAAGATCAGGAATAAGACAAGGATGTCCACTCTCACTGCTATTATTCAACATAGTTTTGGAAGTTTTAGCCACAGCAATCAGAGAAGAAAAAGAAATAAAAGGAATACAATTGGAAAAGACAAAGTAAAACTCACTGTTTGCAGATGACACAATACTATACATAGAAAATCCTAACGATGCTACCAGAAAACTACTAGAGCTAATCAATGAATTTGGTAAAGTTGCAGGATACAAAATTAATGCACAGAAATCTCTTGCATCCCTATACACTAATGATGAAAAATCTGAAAGAGAAATTAAGGAAACACTCCCATATACCATTTCAACAAAAAGAATAAAATACCTGGGAATAAACCTACCTAAAGAGACAAAAGACTTGTATGCAGAAAACTATAAGATACTGATGAAAGAAATTAAAGACGATACAAAGAGAGGGAAAGATATACCATGTTCTTGGATTGGAAGAATCAACATTGTGAAAATGACTATACTATCCAAAGCAATCTACAGATTCAGTGTAACCCCTATCAAACTACCAATCGCATTTTTCACAGAACTAGAATAAAAAATTTCACAATTTGTATGGAAACACAAAAGACCCCAAATAGCCAAAGCAAACTTGAGAAAGAAAAACGGAGCTGGAGGAATCAGGCTCCCTGACTTCAGACTATACTACAAAGCTACAGTAATCAAGACAGTATGGTACTGGCACAAAAACAGCAATATAGATCAGTGGAACAGGATAGAAAGCCCAGAGATAAACCCAAGCACCTATGGTCACCTTATCTTTGATAAAGGAGGCAAGCATATACAGTGGAGAAAAGACACCCTCTTCAATAAGTGGTGCTGGGGAAACTGGACAGGTACATGTAAAAGTATGAAATTAGAACACTCCCTAACACCATACACAAAAATAAACTCAAAATGGATTAAAGACCTAAATATAAGGCCAGACACTATCAGACTCTTAGAGGAAAACATAGGCAGAACACCCTATGACATAAATCACAGCAAGATCCTTTTTGACCCAGCTCCTAGAGAAATGG
Organism: Eschrichtius robustus; assembly: GCF_028021215.1. Taxonomy (NCBI): domain Eukaryota; kingdom Metazoa; phylum Chordata; class Mammalia; order Artiodactyla; family Eschrichtiidae; genus Eschrichtius; species Eschrichtius robustus. Next base: position 45,771,534 of record NC_090843.1, read on the forward strand.
AAATAAAAACAAAAATAAACAAATGGGACCTAATGAAACTTAAAAGCTTTTGCACAGCAAAGGAAACCATAAACAAGACCAAAAGGCAACCCTCAGAATGGGAGAAAATATTTGCAAATGAAGCAACTGACAAAGGATTAATCTCCAAAATTTACAAGCAGCTCATGTAGCTCAATAACAAAAAAACAAACAACCCAATCCAAAAGTGGGCAGAAGACCTAAATAGACATTTCTCCAAAGAAGGTATACAGATTGCCAACAAACACATGAAAGAATGCTCAACATCATTAATCATTAGAGAAATGCAAATCAAAACTACAATGAGATATCATCTCACACCGGTCAGAATGGCCATCATCAAAAAATCTACAAACAGGGGCTTCCCTGGTGGCGCAGTGGTTGAGAATCTGCCTGCCAATGCAAGGGACACGGGTTCGAGCCCTGGTATGGGAAGATCCCACATGCTGCAGAGCAACTAGGCCCGTGAGCCACAACTACTGAGCCTGCGTGACTGGAGCCTGTGCTCCGCAACAAGAGAGGCCGCGATAGTGAGAGGCCTGAGCACCGCGATGAAGAGTGGCCCCCGCTTGCCACAACTAGAGAAAGCTCTCGCACAGAAATGAAGACCCAACACAGCCAAAAATAAATAAATAAATAAATAAATAAGTAAGTAAGTAAATCTACAAGCAATAAATGCTGGAGAGGGTGTGGAGAAAAGGGAACACTCTTGCACTGTTGGTGGGAATGTAAATTGATACAGCCACTATGGAGAACAGTATGGAGGTTCCTTAAAAAACTAAAAATAGAACTACCATACAACCCAGCAATCCCACTACTGGGCATATATCCTGAGAAAACCATAATTCAAAAAGAGTCATGTACCAAAATGTTCATTGCAGCTCTATTTACAATAGCCAGGACATGGAAGCAACATAAGTGTCCATCATCGGATGAATGGATAAACAAGATGTGGCACATATATACAATGGAATATTACTCAGCCATAAAAAGAAACGAAATGGAGTTATTTGTAGTGAGGTGGATGGAGTTAGAGTCTGTCATACAGAGTGAAGTAAGTCAGAAAGAGAAAAACAAATACCGTATTCTAACACATATATATGGAATCTAAGGGAAAAAAAAAATGGTCATGAAGAACCTAGTGGCAAGACAGGAATAAAGACACAGACCTACTAGAGAATGGACTTGAGGACATGGGGAGGGGGAAGGGTAAGATGTGACAAAGTGAGAGAGTGGCATGGACATATATACACTACCAAACGTAAAATAGATAGCTAGTGGGAAGCAACCGCATAGTACAGGGGGATCAGCTCAGTGCTTTGTGACCACCTAGAGGGGTGGGATAGGGAGGGTGGGAGGGAGGGAGACACAAGAGGGAAGAGATATGGGAACATATGTATAACTGATTCACTTTGTTATAAAGCAGAAACTAATACACCATTGTAAAGCAATTATACTCTAACAAAGATGTTAAAATAAATAAATAAATAAAATGAAACCAAAAAAAAAAAAGTATGCACCATTTTTGTTAAAAAATTATTTTAAGTCACATATAGAATTTTATAATGAAATAAATTGTATTATAATAAACAATATAATATTTATTATATTGTTTATTATAATATTTATTATAATAAATATTAATATAAATATAATAATATTATATTATAATATATTTATAATAATATAATATATTTATTATAATATAATAAATATATTTATATTTTATTTAATATAATATTTATTATAATATAATATTTATTATATATTATAATATAAATAATAATAATATAATAATTAATAAATTGTATTATTCACAATTTGTCAAAGCATGGGCTCTGAAACTGATTTTTTTGTGTATGATCCCAGCTCAGGAGAAAGCATGCAGAGGGAAAAGATACATCTAAAAGTGTTACTGTGGGACCACAACGTATTTCTGCTTACTTCTTTTTGCTTAAGTGTATTTTCTAAACTTCTCCATAGTGTTGCTTTTTTAATAATGAACCATGATGAAAGTTTTTCTTTTGCCTCATTTTAAGAAGAACGTGCCAAAGGCCTACTGCTTACTTAAACTTGCAGAAGACCCTATGCATCTCGCTCATGGCTGAATCTCTGGTGCCTGAACAATGCTCAGCTCACAGTATGCATTCAGTAATTCTTTATAGAATAAATGAAAGAGTAAATGAGTGAATTAATGAATGAACAGAGAGTGTTAACTAAACAGGTGGAAGAGATAAAGCAGGACACTTGGTCTCCAATTTTTATTTGACCCTTCTCTGTCCATTACAGTCTAAACGGGCATAATTCCCATGGATAAGAAGAAATTGAAGCCCAAGATGGGTAGGTAGATTGTATGACATTTCATTCCTTGGCTTGGATGAAGTCCCTTCTAGCAGCCCAGACAACTTGCAGTAGACACTGATCATCTTTGTGGATTTGGGGGAGGCAAAGAGGTTGTAGAATACAAGATGAGCATACAGCGATCGGCTTTCCAAAGAAGGAATAGGAAAGAAGATGGATTCCATGAACTTGAGAATGGTCAGCCACCTCTGTTATGGGCAAGATTCCATACCTATGCAATTCTTGGTAAGAAATCCTTTGTTGACAATTTAAAAAGGAAGTGTTCACTGCAAGTCACATGAGTGCAGCTAGGGCAAGTGTGGCGGGAGCAACTCCACTTCCTTCTCTGGCAGCAGCAGATATCTGAGGAACAGTGGGCTGGAAAGAACTGTAAACAAAGGCTCTGATCTCCAGCATTTAATAAAAGTACCCTGGAACCAGCTGGGAAAACAATAAAATTCAGGAAGCTAATATACAATCTATTGCGGGCTGACACATTATCGTATTGCCAGTACAAAAACAAAATCAGCAACTTTACCCCAAAAAAGTCTCTTGGAGGCTTAATGCACCCCAAGCCCCCTCCCCCACTCCAGCCCTCCTTTTTTGAATAGAGAAGTAGAGTCAGTTAGGCAAGAGGGTGGAGGGTGCATGTTGCTTACAAAAGCATGGAAGGCAGATAACTCAGTGTCACCAGGAACTGAGATTTGAGAACCCGGGAGTTGGCATAGGGACCCAAGTTCTGTTATGAGTCAGCTTCTTTCACCCTTCTGCCCCTGCGTGTCCCACACCTCCCCCACATCTGATGTGCCCCCACATCTGATGGTTCTGCTAACCAAGGGACAAAGGCCACTGCCTGCCACCTGCCCCGTCCTTTGCATACCCAGTCGCCCACAGTCAGCAGGGAGGAGAAAGGCAGCCATCAGAGGCGTCCACTACATGCCTCTCCATCTCTCTGAACTTATAAAGAATGGGGAAAGGCACTGATCCCCACTTAGGCTTTTGTTTGTTGGGAGAAATCAGGCAGCTCAGACCCTCTCCACCTACCTACAGGAGGGAGACTGAAGTCTAAGGGGGATGATTCCGTGGTCTTCTCTTCCTTGTTTTCCCTTAAAGCAAATGATAAGTGTTCCTGTTACATCCACCCACCTGTTCTCCAGGATACAGCTACCTCCAGGGCCCACATGGATGAAATGGGATGCAAACTGTTGAGTGACCAGACCTAAAGGACCTGGACGATGGACCTCACCTCCCTTCTCTCCAGTCACCTGCTCTTCTGTCTATTCCTCAAATGCCCCAAATCCATTCCCCGCTCCAGGTCTTTGCCCTAGATGTTCCCCTTCCCAGGACGAACCTCCCCTGATCTTTGCAAGTCCGGCTCCTCCTCAACAAGCCAGTCCCAACTGAAATGACACCCCCTCTGGAGAGGCTCCCCTGACTGGCTTATTAAGCAACCTCCACTCAACCCTCAGGCTCTATCACAACACCTTGGTTTATTCTCTTCCTAACTCCATCTCCTAGTCCCTTTTTGTCTGATTCCCCACTACAATTTGAGCACCTGAAGAGCAGAAGCCTTGCTTTTTTTGTCTGCCTCTGTATCCCAAGGGCCTAGAAAGTGCCTGGCATACAGGAGAGGTTCAATAAACATGAGTAGAAAAAATTAAATTTTAAAAATAATTTTTAAAATAAATAAAATATTTAAAAAGTAAAAAGAAAAGTTGCAAATCTACTGAATGAATGAACCTCAGCCCTAAGGAAGGTCTAAATATGGACATATAAGGAAGATTTCACTCACTTAGATTATGTTATATACACCTTTCAGTAACCATGCAAAGCTTTAAAAGCTTAATGAAATTACTCAAAAGTTCCCATAGCTTGTAAGCAGTGGACTCCAGGACAAAACAATGCCTCCTTCTGACTAGATCAAAAGTTCCTGCTCTTTCCATTAGAACAGGGGGTTAAATTTTTCCTTTTAATAGGGGTCATTTTCTTGACGAACACACTGGAACCCTATTATATAAAACTGATAAAAAACATAGGTGCTTAAAACTGCAATGAGATATCACCCTGCACCATTAGAATGGCTACTCTCAAAGATACAGAAAATAACAAATGTTGGTGAGGATGTGGAGAAATTGGATCTGTTGTGCACTGTTGATGGGAATATAAAATGGTACAACGGCTGTGGAACAATGTGGGAGTTGCTGAAAAAATTAAACATAGATTTGCCATATGACCTAGCAATCCCAGTGCTGGGTACACAGGCAAAAAAAAAAAAAATTGAAAACAGGTTCTTAAAGAGGTATTTGTACAGCCACATTCATAGCAACATTTATTCACAATAGCTAAAATGTGGAAGCTGCTCAAGTGTCCATGCACGGATGGACAAGCAAAATGTGGTATATGCATACGACAGAATATTATTCAGCCTTAGAAAGGAAATTCTGACATATGCTACAAAACAGATGAACCCTGAAGACATTATACTAAGAGAAATAAGCCAGTCACCAAAAGACAAACTCTGTATGATTCCACTTACATACGACATACCTAGCGTAGTCCAATTCATAGAGACAGAAAGCAGAATGGTGATTTCCAGTCGCTGGGGGAGGGGAGAATGAGGTGTTATTGTTTAATGGGATAGAGTTTCAGTTTTGCAAGATGAAAAATGTTTGTGGTGGATGGTGGTGAAGGTTGCACAATGTATGAATGTACTTAATACCATTGAACTGTACCCTTAAAAATGTTTATGATGGCAAATGTTAGGTTATGTGCATTTTACCACAATGAAGAGAAATTTAAAAACCACACAGGTGCCTGATCTGAATTTGGTGGGAGTGGAGATGGGGACAGTCACCTCTGCCTGACCTCCAGCGGGGTGACCAACACATTCCTGTGTCAGCACTAAAAGTCCCACATCCCAGGAACCCCCTGAGCCCCAGGCAAACCAAGATGGTTGGTACCCTACCTCTCGATTACTAAGTCATTGTGGTATCCTTTGCAGGGACCCTGCAGCACAAACTTGAGGGTGACAAGTTACAACTCTATTCTATGGAATACACTGCCCTGCCTCTGGTTCCCCCAGTTCAATCCAGAAGAAACCTGTCCCTCAGTCCTGGCTGAGCAGAGAGCCCCGTGCCCCTGTCTTGGTTGCTAAGGATCTGGTCAAGCCCCCTGTGCTGGGCAGGGGGCAAGGGCTTTAAGCTCAGCCTAGGTGAGGGGTTCCAGTCCAATCCTGGCTGGTGAGGCCCAGCCATCCCAGGATCCTCTCTGGACCCAGCTCCCCACTGCCAACCCCCATCAGGCCTGAGTCTTGTGCTCAGGGTGGACACAGCACTGTACCCTCACATCCCTATCCTGGCGGGCCCTGTAGTTGATGATCCTGAGACAGTCATCCAGGCCTCTGAGTTCATGGTCCACACCTGAGGCTGGGCTCACCGAGGGGGCTCAACCAGGCTCCCTGGGGAGAGGCAAGAGAGGAGGGCAGTTTCCAACAAAGGCTTTGGTCTCTGGGCCTCTCCTACCACCACCTTCAAGATATAAAGCAACTGTGAAACCTAGGGTCCTTCTCTGCCTTCCGCTTTTCTTCAGCTGAATTGACTTAGTTCTCATATTTTAGATACTTCGCTGGTCACAATTCCAAAGAATCAAAACTCCCATGCAATCTTGGATTTTTCTATCTTGTGACTTCCTGAGAGGCAACCTCTTATAAATGAGGCTCAGAGCCTAGATTTCAAGGAACTAGAGAACCCCTGTTCCTGTAGCTGGTTGGCCACCGGAAGGCTGACGGTCAGCCTGTCTACCCTGGCCTTCCTCCTCACTCCTGCTGCCCTCCACTCTGAGGCCGATAAATGTCAGACCTGTTACTCTCATTGCTCCGAACAAAAAGAACACAGTGGCTGGAGCGGGTGGGAGAGAGGCTGCAGGGAGGGATGAGGGTGGCCTAGAAAAAGCAGCCTGGAAGTTCCTGCAAAACAGACAGCATCTTTACCAAGGATATCTCCCCACTTCTGGTTGGGACTCACTTCTGCCTCCCCTGGGGTGGGGAAAACCTGCCTCAGTACAGCCTTCCTGGCCTCTGGTCCCCAACTTAGAGAAGTTGATCCAGAGCCCTCCAGCCTATCTGCTCAGCTGCTTCCTGGGGACACACAGGAGCCAGGCATGAGCATAAACTGGGAGAGAGGAAACCACAAAGGATGAAACTGTCTTCACGGCTTAATGGGGTTTTATCATATTTGGATTGGTTGCCAACATTGAAAAACTGGAAACACTTAAAAATCTATATTGCCCGTTTCTTTCGCAAATATGGCAGACCAAGCAGACCTGAGCCCAAGCTTCCACGAGCTAACCTCCAACTGGAACTGAGGTGGTGATGCTGTCCCCTTAGACAGGGAAGCTGCCCAGGCCTCAGGGGTCCCCACTGCCGGGCAATACCCAGCTGCTCTCTGCCAGGCCTGCAGGGGCATTTGAGACACCTGTGTCAACTTCCCTCCTCTCCCTATAAGACTTGTCTCATTGTGTATACGGCACAGAGCCGCTCCTGGCATGTAGTAGTCTCTCAATAAATATCAGTAGAATACAGGAAGAGGAAGCAGCAGGTGACTCTGAAAGAGGCAGGGCTGGACCCCAGGTGTCCTGACTCCCAGCTCACTGCCCTAAACAGGCCTGGTTGCCTCTCTGCTGTGGGTTGGAGCTAGGGGAGAAGGTGGCACAGCCGGGGCCCTGGGAGGAGGTTTCCCAGGAAACCACTCTCCCAAGCTGAGTTGCAACCAAAATCAGAGACAGAAAACACTCCATGCTAGGACTACCATGTGACATCCTGCCAGTTCAAGGGATGATGGCTATTTTCCAGGAATTTTGACTGCAAAAGGGCTTTTTACTGCTCTCCCATAATTTCAGTTCTCATTGTATGACTTCTCATCTGGAAATGGGATAAGTGATAATTTCTCAAACGGTTGTGTGAGGAAGGGAGATAAGTCACATCAGGAACTAAGCCAGGCACCTGGCCTGTAGTAGAGGCTTAGTACAGGCTTTCCTCAATTTACGATGGGGTTACCTCCTGATAAACCCATTGGAAATTGAAAATACCAGAAGTCGAAAATGCATTTAATACACCTAACCTACCAAACACCATGGCTTAGCCTTGCCCACCTTAAAGGTACTCAGGACACTTACCTTAGCCTACAGTTGGGCAAAATCATCCAACACAAAGCATATTTTATGATAGAATGTTGACTAGCTCATGTAATTTTTTTTTAACACTGAACTGAAATGAACACCAGAATGGTTGTCTGGGTACAGAGTGGTTATAAGTGTATCGGTGTTGAGTCTGGTGACCCCATGTCTGACCCAGAGCTGCGGCTGTCTTGCCCAGCATCACGAGAGAGGATCTATCACATATCACCAGCTCAGGACAAGATCACAATTCAAAATTCAAAGTACAGTTTCTACGGAATGTGTATCACTTTCACACCATCGTAAAGTCAAAAAATCCTAAATCAGGGACTGTCTGCAAGTGGAAGCTTTTTTTTCTTCAGAGAACAGCAAAACAGAATGGAGAAATTAACTGGCTTTACAGTCAGGAAAACATAGATTCAAATTGAATTCATTCATTCATTCAATAAGTATATATATATATTAAAAGCCTACTCTGTGTCACTCACTCAGGCAACATCCTGGAATGCAGCAGTGGGCAGAAGCAGACACATCTGCTCCTAGGAAGCCTCAGTCTGGAAGCTCCGCATTGGTCAGCTTGTGAACTTCTGTGCCTCGTTTAGCCTTGCTGACCTTCAGCTTCCTCGTCTGTTCCACATGGGGAGTAAGGCCTTTATTGAACAAAACAATCATCAGTATAAAAATCAATTTGCACAGTACTTGCCCCATTACTACTATTTGCCATTTTAAGGACAAAGGTTCAGAAAGGGTGAGTGTCCTGCCTGGAGTCACACAGCTCTCAGGGGCAGAAACAAGGACAAGTCAAGCTTTCCTGCCTCCTAGCCAAGGCCCTGCTCCTCTGGGCCAAGCAAACCCCCCTCTTCTAGCATCCCTCCCTCCTCCCTGAGACCTGTGAGGGAGGGTCCTCTCAGATGCAGGGCAACAGTCCCACCCTGCTGTGGCCCACCTTGGGCATTCACTAGCATTTTCATGTGGGAATTCCTTCTCAGCATTTCTCAGGAAATTATATGTTTTTCTAAATTCCAAGTCCCGAGAAAACTCAGTTGAGCAATTGGGAAAGTGGGAAAAAGTATTATAATTCTCCTGAAAGAATAAAGCTTAACACTCAACAGAGAGATGTTACTGACTTAAAGGAATTTGCTGACATCACGAGCAAGAGCAGGAAACACTTGGCACCTGGAGTTCAAGGTTAAGATCAGCATGTGTGGAGATCAGGGCAGGAGCATGTATGGGAGAGGTGGTCTCCATTCAACAGCTTGAGACTGTTGCCATGGTACAAGTTCAGAGCTCTGCTGCTAAGAAATGCTAATGAGTTTGTAAAACTAATATACTTGCACAAATCATATAAGTGGTATTTCAAGAAATAACAAGTTTGGGAAACAAAATATGTCCTTAAATGGGCAACTTCAACTGTGTTTCTTGCTAGGAGATGTGGATATTATGTTATTGAATAATAATGTCTGCTGACATTGTCCAGTGCTTGAATAATTGCTAAAGGCTATAGTTCTTTATAAATGCTTTAATAGAAGAAATACAAAGAGAAAATGCATAAATATCATGGAATACTAGGACATGAAACCAGAAACATTGGCTAACTTTTATATAAAATCTAAATTAGCCAAAGCAATATCAATTTGAATAAAAAAGAAATTCAGGACAAGCAGACAAGATATGCCCGTTGTTAAAATAGGAAATGAGCTTATATGAAGCACTAAGTACTCAAACTCCAACTTGAAAATGCATTTGGACATACTTTGAACAATTTGTCCAACCCAATATGGAAAAAATGTTCTATGTCTGGAATATTTGCTACAAAACAAGGGTAAAGACTACTAATAGTTTGCAATTGATGCTTCCTGTGTTTTAAATTTCTAGTTTTGAATGATAACTTTTAAATATTTTAAATATTAAATAGTCGTAGCATTTTTTCCATTTTTAAATGATTTTCATTGGCCCTTTACTTTGCGTTAATGTTCCCTTCTTTTCATGTTTTCTATTATCAACCGTCTGTATGTGCTAGAGAACATTCAATGTGTTATTGAGTCTATAATCTTGTCACTACACATAGAAACATCATTTATGAGAAGAAACCAAGATGGCGGAGGAGTAGGAGGATGTGGAGTTCATCTCTCTTCACAAATGCATCAAGAACACATCTACACGTGGAACAATTCTCACAGAATACTGGCTGAACACTAGCAGAAGACCTTGAACACCAGAAAGGACAAGAAAGATCCCCACATAACTGGGTAGGACGAAAGAAAGAAGGGAAAAAGAAGAGGAGAGGAAGCAGGATGGGATCTGAGTCCCTGGTGGGGAGATGAAGCAGGGGAGAGGTTCCTGCATCCTGGGAATCTCCCTCACCGACGAGGAAATCAGTTGGGACAGAAGGGGCGCATCTGAGGCTGTTGGAGGAGGGTGAAATGGCCGGTCTGTGGCAGACAGGACAGAGTGAGACGTAGGTAGATGGTCCATGCCACAGCCCTGTGTGCCCCAGACTGGGACATGTGTCTGTTGGTGCACACGCTGGCTGAGAGCTGGAATGTGGGGATTCGAGCGCAAACCTGGGTGGAGTACTGCTGTTGGATGTGAGGAGACAGCCTGAGGGGATAGGAGGGAGGAAATCCGCAACCAGGAATGCTTGTGGAGGGGACCCAGACTGCCATAAAAGCAAGGCAACACTGTTGAGTGACGTGCAGCGGGTGGAGCCACCATTGCAGCCTCTCTCTCCCCACGTGCCAGCGCTCTGCCCTGCCAGGCACTAGGAAAAGCCCCCACCAGGGCTGACCTTCTCATGCCAGCTGCCAGGTGCTAAGAAAGGTTCCCACTAGGGCCGGATCTCTCATGCCCGTGGCCGCCAGCTTTCCCACGCACCTGTCACCACTGGGGCCCCCATAACCCAGGCAGTCATGCCACCTCCGTGCCCTGTACTCACCAGGGCAGACCCAATTGCTCCAGGGCAGCCTCAGGAGCAGACTCCTGTTTCGGTAACAATGGGGCGACTAAGGAAGAGGAACAAAAATCTTTCCATGCAGCTGCACAAACCACAGATTAAATCCCCGTGATTGGTAGGCTTGGTAAACCCTATATCTATGGAATACCTGAATGGATGAGTGTTCCCACAAATGAAACCCATTTAGCTCCAGCAGCTGTGAACTTTCAGGACTAGTACATTCAGGAGTTATGCCAGGTCAGAGTCTGAGCTGCCCCCACAGTGCCCACAGAGGGACCAGAGAGCTACCTACAGGTTTTGGAGGGCCTCCTGGGGGAGCAGAGGTTGGCTGTGACTCACGGTAGGGGCAAGGACACTGAGAGCTGAGACCCCAGGAAAATATAATTATTACTATTTTTTAATGTTTTGTTCTGTTGCTGTTTTTATTATTATTTGTTTTTAATTTTGTTTAGGTTTTTTATATTTCTATTTCTATGTTACTTTTTTGTTGTTCTATGTTTTTTCCTTGTTTTCCTTTTTCCTTTTTTTAATTTTGCTTTTATCTTTTTTCTTTGTTCTTTTCTTATCACTTTTTATCGTTTTTGTGTGTTTGTTTTGTTTTCTGTGTTTCTTCCTTCAGTTTGCATTCTGCTTTTGTTTTCCATTTTATTTCTTGTGTCCCTTAGTTTTGTTTTTAATTGTTCGATTTCATTTTGGGATTCTTTTGTTTGCCTGGTTGTTCTCTTGTTTTTTGTTTTCTCTGTTTTTGTTTCTGTTCCTTATTTTGTATGTGTGTGTTTGTTTTGTTTGTTTGTTTTTATTTGTATGGTTCTGCTTTTACCATTTCTGTGGGGTTTTGTTTGTCTGTTTGTTTGTTTTTAATTGTTGCTGTTGCTGTATGCTTGTTTTTTGTCTTTGCTATTTGTCTTGGGTTTCGTTTGTCTGTTTGTTTTCATTTGTTTTCTTCCCGCCCTTTTTTTTCTTTTATTTTTTTCTTCCTTTTTTGCTGAGCCGTGTGACTTGCAGGGTCTTGGTTCCCAGGCCGGGGGTCGGGCCTGAGCCTCTGGGGTGGGAGCACCGAGTCCAAGACGCTGGAATGCCAGAGAATTCCCAGCCCCAGGGAATATTAGTTGGCGAGAGCTCTCCCGGAGGTCTCCATCTCAACTCCAAGACCCAGTTCCACCTGACTGCCTGCAGGCTCCAGTCTGAATGGCCCATGCCAAACAACAAGTAAGACAGCAATGCAAACCCACACATCATCAGACAGTCTGCCTGAAGTCGGACTAAGCTCACAGACACCCCAGTACACACCATCTGATGCAGCCCTGCCCAGCAAAGCGAACTGATCCAGCTTCACCCACCAGAATGCAGATACCAGTCCCTCCCACCAGGAAGCCTACACAAACCACTGGGCCAACCTCACCCACTGGGGGCAGACACAGAAGCAAAAGGAACTATGACCCTGCAGCCTGCAGAAAGGAGACCTCAAACACAGTAAGTTAAACAAAATGAAAAGACAGAGAAATATGTTGCAGATGAAGGAGCAAGGTAAAAACCAACAAGACCAAATAAATGAAGAGGAAATAGGCAATCTACCTGAAAAAGAATTCAGAGTAATTATAGTAAAGATGATGCAAAATCTTGGAAATAGAATGGAGGAAATACAGGAAACATTTAACAAGGACCTAGAAGAACTAAAGAACAAACAAACAGTGATGAACAACACAATAACTGAAATTAAAAATATACTAGAAGGAATCAGTAGCAGAATAACTGAGGCAGAAGAACGGATAAGTGAGCTGGAAGAATGAATGGTGGAAATAACTGCCGTAGAGCAGAATAAAGAAAAAAAGAATGAAAAGAGTTGAGGACAGTCTCAGAGACCTCTGGGACAACATTAAATGCACAAACATTCAAATTATAGGGGTCTCAGAAGAAGAAGAGAAAGAGAAAGGGTCTGAGAAAATATTTGAAGAGATTATAGTTGAAAACTTCCCTAACATGGTAAAGGAAATAGTCAATCAACTCCAGGAAGAGAGTCCCATGTGGTATAAACCTAGGAGAAACATATCAAGACACATATTAATCAAACTAATCAAAATTAAATACAAAGAAAAAATATTAAAAACAGCAAGAGAAAAGCAACAAATAACATACAAGGGAATCCCCATAAAGTTATCAGCTGATTTTTCAGCAGAAACTCCACAGGCCAGAAGGGAGTGGTAGGACATATTTAAAGTGATGAAAGGGAAAAACCTACAACCAAGATTACTCAACCCAGCATGGCTCTCATTCACATTTGATGGCGAAATCAAAAACTTTACAGGGCTTCCCTGGTGGCGCAGTGGTTGGGAGTCTGCCGGCCAGTGCAGGGGACACGGGTTCGAGCCCTGGTCTGGGAGGATCCCACATGCCACGGAGCGACTAAGCCCGTGAGCCACAACTACTGAGCCTGCGCGTCTGGAGCCTGTGCTCCGCAATGGGAGAGGCCGCGACAGTGAGAGGCCTGCGCACCGCGATGAAGAGTGGCCCCCGCTTGCCACAGCTGGAGAAAGCCCTCGCACAGAAACAAAGACCCAACACAGCCAAAAATAAATAAATAAATTTATCTAAAAAAAAAAAAAAAACTTTACAGACAAGGAAAAGCTAAGAGAAATCAGCACCACAAAGCCAGCTTTGCAACAAATGCTAAAGGAACTTCTCTAGGCAGGAAAAACAAGAGAAGAAAAAGACCTACAAAAATCAACCCAAAACAATTAAGAAAATGGTAATAGGAAAATACATATCGATAATTACCTTAAATGTAAATGGATTACATTCATCAACCAAAAGACACAGACTGACTGAATGGATACAAAAACAAGACCCATATATATGTTGTCTACAAGAGACCCACTTCAGACCTAGGGACACATACAGACTGAAAGTGAGCGGATGGAAAAAGATACTCCATGCAAATGGAAATCAAAAGAAACCTGGAGTAGCAATATTCATATCAGAAAAAATAGACTTTAAAATAGACTGCTACAAGAGACTACATAATAGACTTTAAAATAGACTGTTACAAGAAACTACATAATGATCAAGGAATCAATCCAAGAAGAAGGTAAAATAATTGTAAATATTTATGCACCCAACATAGGAGCACCTCAATACGTAAGGCAAATGCAAACATCCATAAAAGGGGAAATCAACAGTAACACAGTAATAGTGTGGGACTTTAACACTCCACTTACACCAATGGATAGATCATCCAGACAGAAAATTAATAAGGGAAACACAAGCCTTAAATGACACACTAGACCACATAGACTTAACTGATATTTATAGGACGTTCCAGCTGAAAGCAGCAGAATACACTTTCTTCTCAAGTGCACACAGAACATTCTCCAGGATAGATCACATCTTGGGTCACAAATCAAGCCTCAGAAAATATAAGAAAATTGAAATCATATCAAGCATCTTTTCCGACCACAACGCAATGAGATTAGAAATCAATTACAAGGGAAAAAAAAACTGTAAAAAACACAAACACATGGAGGCTAAACAATATGCTACTAAATAACCAAGAGATCACTGAAGAAATCAGAGGAAATCAAAAATGACCTAGAAAAAAATGACAATGAAAACACAAAAACCCAAAACTTATGGGATGCAGCAAAAGCAGTACTAAGAGGGAACTTTATAGCAATATAATCCTACCTCAGGAAACAAAATAAAAAATCTCAAAAAACAACCAAACCTTACACCTAAAGCAACTAGAGAAAGAAATACAAACAAAACCCAAAGTTAGTAGAAGGAAAGAAATCATAAAGGTCAGAGCAGAAATGAATGAAATAGAAACAAAAAAACAATAGCAAAGATCAATAAAACTAAAAGCTGGTTCTTTGAGAAGATAAACAAAATTGATAAACCTTTAGCCAGAATCATCAAGAAAAAAGGGAGAGGAGTCAAATCAATAAAATTAGAAATGAAAAAGGAGAAGTTACAACTGACATCGCAGAAATACAAAGCATCATAAGAGACTACTACAAGCAACTCTATGCCAATAAAATGGACAACCTGGAGGAAATGGACAAATTCTTAGAAAGGTACAACCTTCCAAGACTGAGCCAAGAAGAAATAGAAAATATAAAGAGACCAAACTCAAGTAATGAAATTGAAACTGTCATTAAAAATCTTCCAACAAACAAAAATCCAGGACCAGATGGCTTCACAGGTGAATTCTATCAAACATTTAGAGAAGAGCTAACACCTATCCTTCTAAAACTCTTCCAAAAAATTGCAGAGGGAGGAACACTCCCAAACTCATTCTGCAAGGCCACTATCACCCTGATACCAAACCAGACAAAGATATCACAAAAAAAGAAAATTACAGGCCAATATCACTGATGAACATAGACCCCAAAATTCTCAACAAAATACTAGCAAACCAAATCCAACAACACATTAAAAGGATCATACACCATGATCAAGTGGGATTTAGCTCAAGGATACAAGGATTCTTCAATATAGCAAATTGAAGAATAAAAACCATATGATCATCTCAATAGATGCAGAAAAAGCTTTCAACAAAATTCAACACCCATTTATGACAAAAACTCTCCAGATAGGGACATAGAGGGAACCTACCTCAACATAATAAAGGCCATATATGACAAACCCACAGCAAACATTATTCTCAATGGTGAAAAACTGAAAGCATTTCCTCTAAAATCAGGAACAAAACAAGGATGTCCACTCTTGCCACTCTTATTTGCAATAGTTTTGGAAGTCCTAGCCACAGCAGTCAGAGAAGAAAAAGAAATAAAAGGAATCTAAATTGGAAAAGAAAAAGTAAAACTGTCACTGTTTGGAGATGACATGATACTATACACAGAAAATCCTAAAGATGTCACCAGAAACCTACTAGAGCTAATCAATGAATTTGGTAAATTTGCAGGATACAAAATTAATGCACAGAAATCTCTTGCATTCCTATACACTAACAACGAAAGATCAGAAAGAGAAATTAAGGAAACAATGCCATTCACCACTACAACAAAAAGAATAAAATACCTAGGAATAAACCTACCTAAGGAGGCAAAAGACCTGTACACAGAAAACTATAAGATACTGATGAAAGAAATCAAAGATGAAATAAACAGATGGAGAGATATACCATGTTCTGGGATTGGAAGAATCAAGATTGTGGAAATGACTATACTACCCAAAGCAATCTACAGAGTCAATGCAATCCCTATCAAATTACCAATGGCATTTTTCACAGAACTAGAGCAAAAACTTTACAATTTGTATGGAAACACAAAAGACCTCGAATAACAAAAGCAATCTTGAGGGAAAAAAACGGAGCTGGAGGAATCAGGCTCTCTGACTTCAGACTATACTACAGGGCTACAGTAATCAGGACAGTATGGTACTGGCACAAAACAGAAATAAAGATAAATGGAACAAGATAGAAAGCCCAGAGGTAAACCCACACACCTATGGTCACTTAATCTATGACAAAGGAAGCCAGAATATACAGCCTCTTCAATAAGTGGTGCTGGGAAAACTGGACAGCTACATGTAAAAGAATGAAATTAGAATATTCCCTAACACCATACACAAAAATAAACTCAAAATGGATTAAAGACCTAAATGTAAGGCCAGACACTATAAAACTCTTAGAGGAAAACATAGGCAGAACATTCTTTGACATAAATTGCAGCAAGATCTTTTTTGACTCACCTCCTAGAGTAATGAGAATAAAAACAAAAATAAACAAATGGGACCTAATTAAACTTAAAAGCTTTTGCACAGCAAAGGAAACCATAAACGAGACAAAAAGACAGGGACTTCCCTGGTGGTCCAGTGGTTAAGAATCCACCTTCCAATGCAGGGGACATGGGTTCAATCCATGGTTGGGGACTAAGATGCCACATGCCTCAGGGTAACTAAGCCCGTGCACCGCAACTACTGAGCCCATGCGCTGTAGAGCCCATGTGCCACAACTAGAGAGCCCACACACTGCAACTACTGAGCCCATGGGCTGCAAAGAAGATCCCGCATGCTGCAACGAAGATCCTGCCACAACTGAGACCCAATGCAGCCAAATAAATTAATTAATTAATTAAAAAAAAAAGACAAAAGGACAACCCTCAGAATGGAAGAAAATATTTGCAAATGAAGCAACTGATAGGGTTTAATCTCCAAAATGTACAAACAGCTTATGCAGCTCAATATTAAAAAAACAAACAACCCGGAATTCCCTGGTGGCACAGTGGTTAAGAATCCGCCTGCCAATGCAGGAGACACAGGTTTGATGCCCGGTCCAGGAAAATCCCACATGCTGCGGAGCAACTAAGCCCGTGTGCCACAACTACTGAGCCTGCGCTCCAGAGCCTTTGAGTCACAACCACTGAAGTCCACACGCCCTAGAGCCCATGCACTGCAACTACTGAAGCCTGCGCACTCTAGGGCCCGTGCTCTGCAACAAGAGAAGCCACCGCAAATAAGAAGCCTGCGCACCGCAACGAAGAGTAACCCCTGCTCACCACAACTAGAGAAAGCCCATGCACAGCAATGAAGACCCAACACAGCCAAAAAACAAACAAACAAAGGCGGAAGACCTAAATAGAAATTTCTCCAAAGACATACAGATGGCCAACAAACACATGAAAAGATGCTCATCATCACTAATTATTAGAGTAATGCAAATTAAAACTACAGTGAGGACTCACCTCACACCAGTCAGAATGGCCCTCATCAAAAAATCTACAAACAATAAATGCTGGAGAGGGTGTGGAGAAAAGGGAACCCTCTTGCACTGTTGGTGGGAATGTAAATTGATACAGCCACTATGGAGAACAGTATGGAGGTTTGTTAAAAAACTAAAAACAGAGCTACCATATGACCTAGCAATCCCACTACTGAGCATATACCCTGAGAAAACCATAATTCAAAGAGTCATGTACCACAATGTTCATTGCAGCTCTATTTACAATAGCCAGGACATGGAAGCAACCTAAGTGTCCATCATCGGATGAATGGATAAAGAAGATGTGGCACATATATACAATGGAATATTACTCAGCCATAAAAAGAAACGAAATGGAGTTATTTGTAGTGAGGTGGATGGAGTTAGAGTCTGTCATCAGAGTGAAGTAAGTCAGAAAGAGAAAAACAAATACAGTATGCTAACACATATATATGGAATCTAAGGGAAAAAAAAAAAGGTCATGAAGAACCTAGTGGCAAGACAGGAATAAAGACACAGACCTACTAGAGAATGGACTTGAGGATATGGGGAGGGGGAAGGGTAAGCTGTGACAAAGTGAGAGAGTGGCATGGACATATATACACTACCAAACGTAAAATAGATAGCTAGTGGGAAGCAACCGCATAGCACAGGGATATCAGCTCTGTGCTTTGTGACCACCTAGAGGGGTGGGATAGGGAGGGTGGGAGGGAGGGAGACACAAGAGGGAAGAGATATGGGAACATATGTATATGTATAATTGATTCACTTTGTTATAAAGCAGAAACTAACACACCATTGTAAAGCAATTATACTCCAATAAAGATGTTAAAAAAAAAAAAAAACTTTTCCCCCTAGCTTCCCAGGGAACTCCTCTCTCTATAGATACTCCCATGTGCCTCATAAACTCTTCTCCTGTTAAACTATCTGCTGTCAATTAATTTGCAGGCCCCCGACCACTAGGAACTAAGTCAGTAGAGGAAAAGTTTTTCCTCCCAACAGGGGTGATCTTAAAACATCCTGAAATTAGATAGCAGTGATAGTTGCACCACCTTGTGAGTGTATATAAACCACTGAATTGTCCTTTTTTTTTTTTTGGCCACACCGCATGGCTTGTGGGATCTTAGTTCCCTGACCAGGAACCAAACCCGGGCCCACAGCAGTGAAAGCGCCGAGTCCTAACCACTGTACCGCCAGGGAATGCCCTTGAATTGTCAACTCTAAAAGCGTGAATTTTATGATACGTGAATTTTATCTCAATAGAAATAAAAGGTGAGGGGAACTAGAAAGTTCCTACTTGACTGGTCTGCCCTGGACATCCAGCATCAGTGCACTCTCGGCTTAGCAGGTACTTCAAGCTGACCCTTTTTCTTACAATGCTCACCACCCACCCCCACCCCCCCTACCACAGGGACCTCTCACCTGCAGCTCCCTTGACAAGTCAGGTGTTTCTCCGTTTGGGCTGGAGGCATTCGGTTCTCAGCCCTGAAGATACAGTGTGAACTCCTCCTTTTTGCAGAGGCCTAGTCTCCCTTCCAGGTGGTCCCCTTGGACAGGACCTGACATGACACTACAGTGACCCTCTCTCTGGCTCAAAGCTCACACCTGGTCCCTAGGAAACACACACGCACTCTTTGCCCTGAACAAGCCACCCAGTGCAACAACTTTCCCAGACAGCTGTCCACTGTATCCCCCAAATCGCTGAGTCATCCGGCTGAAGCCCCTCTTTCCAACTTTAGGTGTAGAGAAAAGCATCTCCAGCCTTCCCTGTGAGAGGAAGAATCCTCTGCATTGCCACAACCTTCTTTCTTAATCTCCCACCTCCTTCCCCACCTTTAATACCTTCAATGTGAATTCAGGGATTTAAAAATCGCAAAGTACCTTCTTTGTGAATCTGCATCAAGGTGATATCATGCCCGTATAAGTGGTATTTACCATCTTTTTTGACGTGTCTTTGGGGAGAGGAAGGAGGCTGCCCAATCTGAAGAAGGGAAAAATCAGGAAATGAGTAAAGTCTGCCTCTGTTGTCCTCAGCTTTCTCCTTTAGGCCCTTTTAGGGCATCTCCACCGCCCTAATCCTTAGTTGCCCAGTGCCTTTAATTTTTTCTCACTCAGAGGCCATCCTGAAATCAGCTCTCTGAGCCTCTTTTCATACTAAAGTGGGAGTAACTAACGAGAACATTTTAACAGGGCTTGAAAGGCCAAAACCAAAAGTCAGGAATCATCCATGAAGTGAGAACATCTGGTAGCTTCCAGGCTTTGGGGCCACCTGAGCTTTCCAGGAAGGATGGAAGGGAGGGCAGGGGAGAATGGGGCAGGAACCCTTGGGCACAGGGAAAGCTCTGATGTTGCAGGACCAACAGGTAGATTGGGCTTGGGAAAGGAGGAAGGCATCTAGGGGTGCTAAAAAAAACCCAAGACTTGTAATCCTACAGACAGCTCATTGCCACCTGGCCCACCAGGAAGGGGAGACACCTGGTCACAGGAGGGAGAAAAAGGGCTTAGATTTGTGGAGCGCCTACTCTGTGCCAGGTATTGTGTGAGGTGCTCTATGGACCACACCTCAGTTGATACCCCCACCCCAACACTTGACGTAGGTTCCCATTTCTGGATGAGGGTACTGAGACCCAGTGAGGCTAGGTCTTTGAAGTAATGTGTTTTATTGGACAAACTCTAAGAGGATGGGCCTTACCAGTTAACACAAAGCCACTGCTGGGGGTGGCTATGCCCATCTGGTATCTGAGTGACCCGTTCTGAGGGAACTGAGTCATGGGTCTTGCCTACCTGGCAACGCAGACCTGCTGCTCCTCCAGTCTTCCTCACCACAGTGAGCAACCCCTAGTCCCGAGACCCGACCCCACCCCACTTAGGCAGATGAGCTGGGCGTGCCAGCCAATCACTGCCATCATCAAGATCCTCCTTCCCAAGGCCATGGCTGAGTCCGGCCTGATCATTTTCACCTGGAGGACTGCAGCAGCCTCCTAACTGGTGTCTCCACCCTTGGCCCCCCTGAATCCATTCTTCACAAACCACTCAGAGTGAGCTCCCCAAAACGTAAAACTGATCACGCTTTCCCTGTTTAAAACACACCAAAGGCTTTGTGTTGTCCTCAGGATAAACCCCATCTCCATAACAAGGCCTGGTGTTGCCTGTGCAATCTGACTCCTGCCCCCTCTCCAGCCCCATCAGGAACTCCCTTCCCCTGCTCTCAGGGTTCTAGCCACACTCAGTTCCTGATATGTGCTAGGACTTCCTGCCTCAGGACCTTTGCACAAGCTATTTCCCTTACCTGTATTCCTGTCTTCCTTGCTTTTCAACCTACCTAACACTGCTCAGATGTTCTCTTATCAGAGAGGCATTCTCTGAGCCTCCAATATATTCCTTTCCATTGTATTTTTTTTTTTTTACAACAGCTCCTGTTTTTTAATTTTTATTTATGTATTTATTTATGGCTGTGTTGGGTCTTCGTTTCTGTGCGAGGGCTTTCTCTAGTTGCGGCAAGCGGGGGCCACCCTTCATCGCGGTGCGCGGGCCTCTCACCGTCGCGGCCTCTCCTGTTGCGGAGCACAGGCTCCAGACGCGCAGGCTCAGCAGCTGTGGCTCACGGGCTCAGTTGCTCCGCGGCATGTGGGATCCTCCCAGACCAGGGCTCGAACCCGTGTGCCCTGCATTGGCAGGCAGATTCTCAACCACTGCGCCACCAGGGAAGCCCCCCGTTGTATTGTTTATTCCAGGGTATAAGTATCTACCTACTTTTGTGATTATTTATTTAATGTTTGTCTCCAGGAGAACAGGGACCACGATCTTTTGGTTTTTTTGGTATTCTCGGTGTCAGGCAGAAGGCCTGGAAAATGGTAGGCACTTGGTAAATATGTATTATATAGATGGATAGATGGACAGACAAACAAGTAGATGTTCTTACAGAAAGCTCACGCTGATTTTTCCTT
The DNA here is from genome assembly GCF_028021215.1 of Eschrichtius robustus. Taxonomy (NCBI): domain Eukaryota; kingdom Metazoa; phylum Chordata; class Mammalia; order Artiodactyla; family Eschrichtiidae; genus Eschrichtius; species Eschrichtius robustus. The sequence continues at coordinate 45,792,682 of NC_090843.1, forward strand.
TTGCCTCAGGCTCCAATATGGTTTGGCATAGTACTGTTACTGATCCTGTCTTTATTTAAAATTTTGACATTTTATTAAAATGTTATTTATGTTGATTACTGAGGTTTTGTTTTTTTTTTTGGTGCCCCCTTAAATTTTGTGCTCAAGGTCAGTACCTCACTAACCATTCCCAAGTTCCAGCCCTGCCCATAGTAAGGAATTAATAATAACTTTTGCTAAAATAATTATTATCATATAGACAAGACATAATAGAACGGTCATAGGCTTTAGAATCAGACAAACTTAGGTTTCAACCTGGCACATTCATTCATTAATCATCCATTTACTGAAAAGTGCTCAATGATTTTTTGAGACCCCGCTCTGTGCCACCTATCTCTCAACATGCTGGGATACAGTGTGGCAGAAACACAGTCTCTGCCCTCAGGGAGCTTCCAGTCCAGAAGCTCTGCTGCTGACCAGCTTGTGACCTTCTTTGAGTCATCAGGCTTCCTGAGTCTCAGGTTCTTCATCTGTAATAGAATAATAACAATAACAGCAACAATAATAATATCATCTGCCTGTATTGCCCAAAGGTTGGGCATTTTAGCAATCAGGTATGTCAATAGACATGAACCCATATCCCAATACCCCCATACAGTGCCCCATCTGGTATTATTTTCAGTTTCAAGGAAGAGGCCCAGAAAAGGTAAGCGTCCTGTCTGGGGTCACACAGCCTTCAGAAGCAGAAACAAGGGCAAATCTAGTTTTCCTGCTTCATGATCAAGGCTCTGCTGCATACAGACAAACCTCCCCTTCCTGTCCCAGCATCTTCCTGAGATCTCGGGGACTGGGAAATGGTGGTGACCCATCCTTTTCACAGGGAGGACAGTCTTGCCCTGTTCTGGCCCACCCTGGGCATAGTCCAGCCTTGGGGAGTGTCTGAAAGAAGGAGGAGTTAGCAGAGGAGGAAAGGAATAAATCAAAAGGAGGAGGAGGAAGAGGCATCCAGAAGAGGTGCCAGGCCATACCCCCTCCAGGGTCTTGCCACCTCCTCCTCCTTCCTTTCCCCAACATTCCCAGGGACAGAGAAGCAGGTCTCAGTGTCCTAGTGGACACCACCCTTCTCGGGGCAGAACCAGTGGCTGACCTGACCATACTGTCTCTCTTCCATCTCTCAAAAAATCCCACACAGTTTGTGCCAAATTCTTTTAAGACTTCTATCCTCTGCCCCAAAGCAATTGGGGCATCCCAGCTCAGGATGCAGGAAAAGTAGATGCCTGAGGCCCCTCCTACTGTTACCCAGTCCAAGCTTGTACTGCTCGCCACACGACAGACCAATAAATCTAGAGGTGAGGTGTTGGGGCAAGGAATAGTGACTTTATTTGGAAAGCCAGCAGACCAAGAAGATGGTGGACTAGTGTCCCAAAGAACTATCTTCCGTGAGTTAGAATTCAGGCTTCTTTTATAGTAAAAGGGGAGGGGGTGTGGTTGGTTGGTGCCAACTTCTTGGTGTTGGAATCCTTTGTTCTTGCAGCTGTCCACATAGGTAAGGTAAACCTTCAACAAGACAAATGTTATTCTTTGTTCTGCAAATTTTTATCTCTATCTGAATGGAAAAGTGTTATACCCTTAAAGGTCAGAGCCTTGAGAACAGGCTACCCTGTATATTTCAGGCTATAGGCAACATTCTTAACTTGTAGCAAAAACAATAGAATACAAAGGTCAAAGTAAAAGAAACAGTACAAATATGGAGTCAGATTTGTTCTTCCCTATTACACTACCCCATCCCCCTCACCTCAGCCAGAGCTTGGGAATTGTCCTGCTCTGGATTTAACCCCAATATCACTTTCTTTCAGCTCTCACTCGCTGTGCTGGATTCTGTTCTCTTCCAAAACTTTGCCCTGATTCCCAGCCCTCCAGGGCCCCAAGAGGCCAGGGGGCTCCAGGCCTTAGGGTAGATTTGGTAGCAGAGTCTTGCAGGAAGCGCAAAGGGCCATTCCATCAAAACTGTGCTGGACACATCAAGAATTTATGTGGTTTCATTTGGGCCTCTGACAGGTCAGGAGCTTAGAAGTGAAGGCGGGCAGGTCAGAACCCTGTGCAGGACACAAGAAGGAGTCCAGGAGTGGGGGATGGAAGCTCCTTTACTTTTAGTCCTGTGTGACAGAAAGCCCACATTAAATGTCCTCGAGAAAAACAAAAATAGCTTATTGGTTTATGTCCTCAAATACTCAAAAAGAGCAAATGCCAGGGTGGCTCAGGGAAAACGAGTCCCAGGGCAAAGGACTCCTCAGCACTGTGGGGTTGACCCCACTTGCTCTTCTGCAGACGCCCCAAGACCCCTACAGGACCCCCTCCCTGCCAACGGAGCTGCCTCCCCCCTTCCTTATAAGCTGAGAACTACTGAGGAGGGACCACAGCTGCTGGGCTTGGGAGGTGGGTCCCCACCTGAGACAAAGGATTGACAAGAGCCCCGTGGGACTAACAACTGCATGGGCAGAGAAGTTCCCTCAGAGAAGGAGGGCAGAGCTTCCAGAAGAAAGAAGGGTGCTGGAAAGAAAGAAACACATGTAAATCTCCCTACTTTATTTTTTCTAAAAAACAAAAAAAAACACCTCTTGGTCTTAAAGTATTGATCTACTTTAAGGAATTGTCTTAAAGTATTACCATGTTAAATGTTTGTGCTCATTTCTACATTATGTGCGTGGTGTGCACACACCCAAAACGTGTGTCACATTTTATCATTTCCATGCCTTTGTCTGAAAGGGTGAGCTCTCGTATCAGGAGACCTTGTTTTGAAGCCCAGCTTTGCCCCTTTCTAGCCGTGTGAGCAAATTACTTCACTACTCTGTGCCTCTGTATCCTCATCCCTAAAAGGGGATGATGATTGTACCTATTATACAGGGTTGTAATGAGGATATAATGATAAAATATGTTCAAAACAGTAAGTGGTCTGTGTCCTATTACAACTCTTTGTTATTACCACTATTTGCAGTTACCTCTGACTAGAACGTTCTTCCTTCTTTCTTTGCCTTTTAAAATCAGATACAGTCTCAGTCCAATTTTTGAGACCCAGTTCAAATGCCATCTCTTTCATGAATTTTTCTCCTCATTCTAATCAAGGGATCTCTCTTGCCTTCCTCTGAAATCCTCACTGGGCCCTAAGGCCTCACAGCTCTAGATGGCAGGGACTTTCTCAGTCCTCTTCATCTCCACCCCAACTAGAATAAAACCATCTTTACTCATACTTATAGTAGGCCTTCTTAACAAGTACTAACTTAATTAAAAGAAATAAGCCTAAATCTCCCAACAAAGAAAAACTCTGGACCACATAGCTTCACTGGTGAAATCCACCAAATATTTAAAGAAGAATTAACATGTCAAACTCTTCCAAAAAATAAAAGAGGAAGGAATACTTCCTAACTCACTCCATGAAGTCAGCATTACCCTGATCTATGAACATATTTTCACATAAAAATGTGTACATAATGTTTATAGCAGCAGTATTCATAATATCCACAAATTATGAAACAACCCAAATGTCCATCAAATGATGAATGGATAAACAATATGAGAGACTTCCCTGGTGGCGCAGTGGTTAAGAATCTGCCTGCCAATGCAGGGCACACGGGTTTGATCCCTGGCCCGGGAAGATCCCACATGCCGCGGAACAACTAAGCCCGTGTGCCACAACTACTGAGCCTGCACTCTAGAGCCCGCAAGCCACAACTACTGAGCCCATGTGCCGCAACTACTGAAGACTCCGCGCCTAGAGCCCGTGCTCCACAACAAGAGAAGCCACCACAATGAGAAGCCCACGCACTGCAACAAAGAGTAGCCCCCGCTCACTGCAACTAGAGAAAGCCCGCGTGCAGCAGCAAAGACCCAATGCAGCCAAAAATAAATAAATAAATAAATAAATAAATAAATAAATAAATAAATAAATAAATAAATAAAATAAAATAAAATAAAAATAAAAAAATATATGAGATATAGCCGTACAATGGAATATTATTCAGTCATTAAAAAGGCATTAAGTACTGATCCATGTTACAACCTGGATGAACCTTAAAAACATGAAATTAAACATTAAATGAAAGGATCCAACCACAAAAGGCAACATATAGTATTATTCCATTTATATATGAAGCATCCAGAATAGGCAAATCCACAGAGACAGAATGCAGACTAGTGGTTGCCAGGGGCTGGGGGAGGGGAGAAAGAAAGTGACTATTTACTGGGTGTAGGAAATACCTTTTGGGGTGGTGAAAATCTTCTGGAAGTAGACAGAGGTGATGGTTACACAAACTGTGAATGTATTAAATGCCACTAAATTGCACACTTTAAAAAGGATTAACAGTTAATATTATTTGTTTTACCTCTGTAACAACAAAAAGCAATAAGCCTCCTCTTGAATGAGGAAGTATTACTTTTGCTTTCAGGAAACTTATACAGATTAGTCAGTCTTCATTGCCCAAAGAGGAAATTATCAGTTAGCTTTTACTCATAATAAATCACCCTAAAATTTAGTAGATTAAAACAAGCATTGGGACTTCCCTGGCGGTCCAGTGGTTGAGACTTCACCTTCCAGTGCAGGGGGTGCAGGTTCGATCCCTGGTCAGGGAGCTAAGATCCCACATGCCTCACAGCCAAAAAAAACCCCCACCAAATCATAAAACAGCAGCAATATTGTAACAAATTCAATAAAAACTTTTAAAAATATGGTCCACATCAAAATATCTTTACAGAAAAAAAAACAAGCATTAACAACAAGATACCTCTGCACACCTACCAGAATGGCCAAAATCTGGAAAAATAGCATCAAAGGCTGGCAAGGATGTGGAACAGCAGAAACTCCCATTCATTGCTGGTGGGGATGCAAAATGGTACAGCCACTTTGGAAGACAACTTGGAGGTTTCTTACGAAACTAAACATACTCTTACCATATAATCCAGCAATCATGCCCCTTGGTATTTACCCAAAGGAGTTGAAAACTTATGTCCACACAAAAACCAGCACACAGATGTTTATAGTAGCTTTACTCATAATTGCCAAAACTTAGAAGCAACCAAGACGTCCCTTAGTAGGTGAACGGGTAAATAAACTGTGGTACCTCCAGACAGCGCTAGAGCAAATGAGCTATCAAGCCGTGAAAAGACAGGGAGGAATCTTACAAGCATATTAGTAAGTGAAAGAAGCCAATCTGAAAATGTTGCATATTGCATGATTCCAACTATATGACATTCTGGAAAAGGCAAAACTATGGAGACAGTAAAAAATCAGTGGTTGCCAGGTTGGGGGTAGGTGGGTGGTAGGGGAGATGTGTAGGCAGAGCACAGAGGATTTTTAGGACAGTGAAAATAGTCTATGATACCATAATGATGGATACACACAATTATACATTTGTCCAAACCCATAGAATGTACAACACCAAGAGTGAACTGTAATGTAAACTATGGTCTTTGGGTGATTATGATGTGTCAATGTAGGTTCACCAATTGTATCAAATGTACCACTCTGGTGGGGACTATTGATAATGGCAGAGGCTGTGCCTTTTTGGGGTATGGAGTATGAGGGAAACCCCTATACCTCCCCTCAGTTTTGCTATGAATCTAAAATTGCTTTTAAGTGCCAGCATTTATTATTTCTCACAATTCTGTGGGTTGGACAGATGGTTCTCCTGGTCTGAGGCAACTCAGCTGGGGTTCAATGGTCTAGAATGACCTCTCAGCTGGGACAGCTCTCCATGTGGTCGCCTAACCTTCAAGAGGCTACTATGGGCTGGTACACATAACTGCATAAAGGTTCCCAGCAGAAAACTAGCACAAGTCTCAATGGGCCAGCACTTTTCAAGTCTCTGTTTGCATCACACATTCTACTGTCTCATTTGCCAAAGTAAGTCACATAGCCAAGACCAGAGTCAGTATGAGAAACAACTTCCCACGGGTATGCATACGGGGTGGGGGGATTTATTGCAGCCATTTTTGTACATAAGCTACCAAAGGAAGGAAGAAGTCAAATATTTAAACCAAGACCTAATCTCTAATAACCAAGCTAGAGTTAGGAGAAGTGCTTGGTACAAAACGGAAATCTCTTTATTTGACTTGATATCAACAAGGCATACAGGAAATGGTCAGAAGATATCCGAGAAACCCCATCCATGTGTGACCACAGAGCAGTTTCAGTTCTACATTATAGAACAGACTTCAGCTGTGGACTCTTTTTTTTTTTTTTCTCATTTTTTTGTTTATTTATTTTTGGCTGCTTTGGGTCTTCATTGCTGTGCGCAGGCTTTCTCTAGTTGCAGCGAGCAGGGGCTACACTTCATTGCGGTGCACGGGCTTCTCATTGCAGTGGCTTCTCTTGTTGTGGCGCACGGGCTCTAGGTACGTGAGCTTCAGTAGTTGTGGCACGTGGGCTCAGTAGTTGTGGCGCACGGGCTTAGTTGCTCCGCGGCATGTGAGATTTTCCCAGACCAGGGCTCGAACCCGTGTCCCCTGCATTGGCAGGCGGATTCCCAACCACTGTGCCACCAGGGAAGCCCAAGCTGTGGACTCTTGAATAGAATGCTATTCTTTGGATTTGTTGTGTTTCTCTAAGGAGGGCGTGGCCCCAGTCTTGTAGACATCAGGAGAAACAAGAAGACGTGTGGGTTGTATCTTTTATTCCCCTTAGTACTTAAAAAGAAAAACTTTCCCATGTACAATAGTGAGGCTGTTTAAGATCATACACAAGGATGGAAGAGGTACACACGGATTATTTCCAAACACAGATATTTACAGTAAGGACACGGAGGAAGTGGTGTAGACCAGGAGTCACCTCACCAGCTACCTGTCTCTGTGGGTCCTGGTCAGGCCTGCCCTAACATTTACAGGACCCAGGGTAAGAATCCATAAGGAGGACCCCATGTCAGGTGTCCCAATATTTGAACTTTATAAAAGAGCGAACAAACAGATTTAAAAGTACAACGAATTGCTTAATATTGCAGCCCTGTGAAACTACTGCATATACAGCCCTAGTTTGGGAGTGCGTCGCCACAGACCGGAGCACAAAAACAAGCAAGAAAATGAACACGGAGCACCGCCGGGGAAGAACTGCTTGTTTTGCAAGAATGTATGGTGTTCATACCATCTGCAAGGAAAGATTCTGACAAGCTAGCTGGCTTATCTTTTCTCCTACCTAAAGGCTTCTGCGGTTCAGATCTTCCCCGCGGTCCGAAGGGCTGTCGGCCTCCAGTGCTGGCAGTGGCAACCCATCAGCCTTCACAGCCTTTGGACTCACAGCCTTTCAGAGACATAGGGCAGGGCTTCCCTGGTGGCGCAGTGGTTGAGAATCTGCCTGCCAATGCAGGGACACGGGTTCGAGCCCTGCTCTAGGAAGATCCCACATGCCGCGGAGCAACTGGGCCCGTGAGCCACAACTACTGAGCCTGCGCGTCTGGAGCCTGTGCTCCGCAACAAGAGAGGCCGTGACAGTGAGAGGCCCACGCACCGCGATGAAGAGTGGCCCCCGCTTGCCACAACTAGAGAAAGCCCTCGCACAGAAACGAAGACCCAACACAGCCATAAATTAATTAATTAATTAATTTTAAAAACAAAAAAACAAAGACATAGGGCAGGAGAGGTGGAAAAGCATTTTTCCCTTGAGGCATGAACTGTGTTTGTCACAAGAGTAGATGTTTAGTATTGAAGGTCATGCCAGGCCAGCCCTGAGTACCACATCCCAAGAGACAGAGGTTCCTTTGTGTTCTCTGATGAATTTATTTAGTGTGTGTTTGCGATATGAAGAATGCTCCGAAGCATGGGGTCCAGGCATAGTCCCCTCCTGTCTGGGTCTTAAAGGAGTACCAGTCCTGGCACTTTGAAAGTTGGGACGTGTTAGGCAGGTGATATAACTGTTGTCTGCCACCAGGAGCAGCCGTCCCAGGATGTCACCCTACGGCATGGTTTGTGCCAGAGTTGCCACAAAGGACACAACTTACACAGGCGCTGGATGGAACACTTTACTCACATAGAGAAGAGACAGAGCAAGATCAGCTTCAACAGTGAGTGTCGGTCCTCCCCACAGGCAGTGGGTACCATCTTGCAGCCAACTTAGGAGAATGATCTGCACGCATCCCTCTTGGGCTACAAGTGAAGGGTCCCATTCCCTCCCCACTGGGAACAGGTAGTAGGAGGGTTGGCCTGGTGCCCTATGTCGTACAAGCTTAGGCAAAACAAAGGAGCACACGTTGAGTCCAGAACACAGAAAGATAATCCCACATAAGGCAATAAACCCAGCACAGCTGTGCAGCGCTTTATCTCTTGGGAAGGAAGTGTTCCAGCCCCAAGGCCTCTCTTCTGTGGCCCTGAAGGGGTTGAAAGATCGCGTACCCCAGAATGCCTTTCCCAGTGGGATGTGCATCTGGCCTGAGAGAGAACTAGATCGCTACCTCACCTTTGCTTGGGACAACAACCTGAACGCAAGGGACCTTCCTTACTCACCACACATCCATCAGATGAGGCCAGACACCTGGGATGGTTTCACTTGGAAACTCAAGGAACAGCAGGGAAGAACCACAACTTCAGGCCTCTCTCCTGAAAAGGGACCTGTGCATGGAACGCCATCCAGATTTCAAGACCTGCCCAGCATGCAGACACATAACACATGGAGTGATGAGATAGGAGTGAGGGGAAAGGTGAAAATAACAGCAGAAAATTCCCGTAGACTAAGTGCAGGTCTGAGAAAGAAGATGAGCTAACCCCAGCGAGGGGGCATCTTAGCTCAAATATGCTAACTTTGTAACAGGAGAGGGCAGCTCAGGTTATGCTGGACAAACGTATTGTGCAAGTGCAGATGGTGGAATGTGGCAAGAGCAGTGTTTACAGGCAGAGATGACAGGATATTTGGTATCTCTAATGGAAGAAGCTAGCGGGCGTGCTAAGCAGTATTGTGAAATAATTATAGTAAGTGCTTCATGTAGCAAACGCCTCGTCTCAAAGGAACTGCCCAAAGCACAGTTCCTGGAGCGTAGTAAGTGTTCAGGAAGCATTGGCTGTTGTTATCATCAGCTCTGGAAGACCGCCTAGGCTGGAGCAGCTTATGCGGAGATGCACAGCCCGCTCCCTCGGCTATGCCAAGCTAAGTAGCAAATAGAGCTGATGTGATTCTTAAATGTCACCAATGATGCTTGGTGGTGGAGGGGAGGAAAATCAATAAAAGACTCAGGAAGTACACAAAAACCACTCACAAAATGTTTTCTACACCAGCGAGGTCAAGAAACGGCAGTATATTGTGAAATTGGACATTTGCGCCTTCATTGTTTCTTTTGCTGAACAAACATGCGTTCGGTACTGTGTCAGACACCTCTGCACACACCACTTTAGTCCGTCAGTGCCATCTCTTACTCTGGCCACCACTACAGCAACCAGTCCTGCACAGCAGGCCTTGTCCAGCTCCACATAGGTATAATCTGACAACACCTCACCTTGCCATCACGCATACCCCTCTTTTCCTGTATCAGGGACTCTCTGTTGCTGAAATAGAGAACCTGAAGGAATCTGTTCGGTACTCAGGCGTGTGCAACTTAGAGGTACTGGGCAAGGACTCATGACTACAGGGACTTGGAAGTCACTGGGTAACATCTACAACAAAGGAGAAAGTCAGCAAGTGGATAGAATGACTTGTCCCATGGAAGCCAGCCAGCCTCTTCCCTCAGCCATGACAGTGCTAGTGCAACAAGCCCTTGGCTGTGGTGGCAAGGACGGTGGCTATGCGTGGGCCCAACAGTGTGGGCTCTCTCTCGTCAAGACCCATTTAACTATCGCCACTGCTGAATGCCTAACCTTCCAGCAGCAGAAGTAGATGTCAAGTCTCAATATGGCACCCACCTCCAAGGAGAAAATACAGCCATACGGTGACCTGTTGATTATCTTGGACCTCTGCCACCCTGCAAGGGAGAACAATCCAACCTTTGCAGGACTGACACGTACTCCAGATGTGGGTTTTTTTTTTCCCTACCAGCAGTACCTCTGCCAATGGTCCAAGCACTTACAGAATGTCTGATCACTCAGTATGGTATTTGTACAAGATGGCTCAAGTCAAGGGATCCATATTATAGCAAATGGTGTGAGTCAGTGGGTATATGGGATCCACTGGTATTACCATATACTTAATCACCCAGAAGCAGCCAGATCAAGAGAATGGTGGGCTGTTAATAATTTAGCTGAGGCAACAACAAACTTCAGGGTTGGGACCTTCCCAGAATGCAGTATATGCACTGAATCAAAGGCTGTCAGATGATGCTATGTCACCAGTGGCTAAAACACTCAGGAACCAAGGGGTTGGCCCCTCTCTCCATAATTCCCAGTCATCTATTTGTGGTTCCCATCCCTGCAACATTAGGCTCTGCTGGATTCCTGGGGAGAAGGCAGGGGTGGGGAGTAGAGATGTACTAGTATGAGTACACAGTATGGGTTCTTTTGAACCTGAAAGAACTAATACAACCATCTTGAAGGAGGCTTTGTGACGGATTAGACATAATAAAAGCACAAACACACTGGAGGGAAGCAAAGGGTGGACCATATTGTGTATTACTTCACATCTTTGCAACCTCACCCTTTTACTCAGCCACTGCTCAGTCATCACTTTTCTTAGATTTACACAAGCTTCATGCAGGTCTCTTGCCTCATAACTCTAGCTTCCTGCCCTGGGGCTTCTCTGATCCTTAGCTGTGGAAATCATGATAGAATATAACACACATGCATTAGCACACCAGAAGTGTGAAGATTTTAATATTTGTGATCCACCACTGGCCAGTGAAGGGTTGTCCCCACCATCTGTTGCTGTGTAACAAACCACCCAAAGCTTAGTGGAATAAAATGACTACGATTGTATTCTGCTCACAAATTCTATGGGTCAGAAATTCATACAGGGCACAGCCCAGATGGCTTATCTCTGCTGATGATGCCTGGGGCATGCTTGGGAAGACACAATTAGCAAGAAATGACTCAAAGGGTTGGGGAACCATCTAGAGCAGTGCTGTCCAATAAAAATACAATGCAAGTCACATATGTAAATTTAAATTTTTTAGTAGCCGTATTTAAAAAGGAAAACAGGGGAATTCCCTGGCAGTCCAGTGGTTAGGACTCGGCACTTTCACTGCCTTGGCCCAGGTTCAATCCCTGGTTGGGGAATTAAGAGCCTGCAAGCCACGTGGCATGGCTTAAAAAAAAAAAAAAAAAGGTAAAACAGATGAAATAATTTTCATAATGTATTTTCTTTAATCCAATATATCCCAAACCTTATCATTTCCACATGTAATCGATATAAAAAATTATTGAGTTTTTTTATATTTTGGGGGGTACTAAATCTTTGAAACCCAGTGTATAGTTTATACTTTCAGAATATCTCAATTTAGATTAACCCCATTTAAAGTGCTCAGTAGCCACATGTGGCTAGTAGTTGCTATATTGGACAGTGCAGATCTACAGGCTTCCTCACTCCCATGTCTGGCACTTAGGCTGGGATGACTTGAAGACTATGCTCATTTGGGACTGTCTACCAGAACACCTGCATGTAGTTTGGGCTTCCTCACAGCATGGCAGCCTCAAGCTAGTCACTCTTCTTAAATGGTGGCTCAGGGCTCCAAGAGTAAGTGTCCCCAGTGATCAAGGTTGAAGCCCCATGGTTTTTCACACCCTAGCTTCAGAGGTCACATGGCATGCTCCATTGATGGAACCAGTCAAAGCCCCCTCTGCTTCAAGGGGAGAAAACAGACCCCACTGTTTGATGAGAAGCATGTCAACGAATATGTGGCCATATTTTAAAATGCCACAGGGATGAAAGCCAGGAGATAAATGTTTCTCCTTTCTTCCTCCAGGCAAAATATTCTGCAATGCATTCATAAGGCACTTCAAAAAGTCCCAGCAGAATCAAATGCTAATCCCCACCAACTGGGCCAGGCTCTCATTCCTGCTCCTAGGAATACTTCCCAAATTATCAAGCTTCACCCCATAGTTCTCATGCTCTGCTTTCAGGGGAATCTAAACTAGGAACAAAGATACAAAAATCCCTGCTCTCATGGAGTTTATGTTCTAGAAGAAGAGACAGATACTAAAAGATTTACAAGTAAAGTATATAGTATATTAGATAGTGTTAAGTGCACAGGAGAAAAAATTAAGACAAGAAATTTGGGCAGAGGGAGGTTATAATTTTAGATAGAGTGTCCCAGAAAGACTAACCAGAAAAATAACATTTGAGTAAGGAGCTGAAGGAAGTTGGGGAGAAAGTAATACAGTAATTTAAGGCAAGAGTAACGAAGGCAGAGGGAACAAAAGTCTCTGAACCAGCCTGTATAACTGAAGCAGAATGAGTGAGGGGAAGTAATAGGGCCTGAAAACAGAGAGAAAACAGGGACCAGAGCACATAGGGGCTTGTAGGCTATTAGAAGGATTGGGCTTTACACTGGGGAGATTAAAAAGCCATCGGCAGCGGCGTTTAAACAGGATTGACTTGATCTGATTTATATTTTAACAGGATCACTCTGGCTGCAAAGTTGAGAATGAAGTGAAACAGGGCAAGGGCAGAGGAAGGAAACAAATTAGGAGGTTTTGCAAGAATCCTGGTGAGAGATAAGGTTGGCTCGGACAAGATGGAGAGGGTAGATGTGGTGAAAAATAATAAGATTCTGGACACATTTTTGAAAGTAGACCCAATCGTATTTATTAATGGATTGGATGTGGGGGTGAAACAAAGAGAGGAGTCACATGACTGGGTTCACACGTTAGAGCGTCCTCTCTGGTCACCCCTGATAACAGGCTGTTCATGCCCTTGAATGGGGTTAACTCCCGAGGAAAAAGTTCTGATTAAAGTATTCAGTGAACCTCCTAGAGGAAGTATCCTTCATAAACTAGTCCCTCCCTTTGCCTGTGTCCATTGGGCAGTTGGGAAAGCCTCAAGTCATCCTTGCCCTCTACTTCCTGTTGCCTTCCCAGCCTCGTTCCCTTTTTTAGAAATAGTGTGTTGTCTGTTATTCAGCCAAAGAACAGCATTCTGACCTCTGCCCTGTGACTTCCTGGTCCCCCTCTTCTTATAAATACAAGGGCAGAGCTGGGGTCTGGGGGAGTCAGAGAGCAGAGAGCCCAAGAGTTCTCAGGCTGGTACTGGCTGTGCACGGGGAAGATGAAGACCTCAATAGCTGCCCTCTCCTGCCTCATCCTTGCTGCCCAGGCTGCAGTTGGTGAGTTCAGTGAGCCTTCTCACAGGTGGGCAGGTTGATGGTAACGCGCAGTCCAGGGAGGAGACGCAGAGGGACACCTTTGTCCCAACAGGGATGTGATACTTGGTTAAAAGCAGCAGCAGTAGGTATAGACCTCTCCCTGCAGCCTTCGATCCCTGGGGAAAACTGTATACAGGTGACTGGTCCCACCTGGGGAAACAATTCTCTCCCTTTCATGGCCAGAATTATCTGACACTTTCTCTTAGCTGATATAGGACCATTATGGGCTAGATCAAGAGAATTGTAGTCAAATTGTAAATGTGTAGAAAGAGGTATAGAATTCTATGATGTTAGAGCTATTATATACCCTCTGGTGTAAAACTATCATTTCAGGGAGGAAATTGGACAAGCCAGGCAAGTGACTCACCCAAGTCTACTTAATCATATTTATTTATCTAACAAATAAATATCTAGTACTTCCTACGTGAAAGCAAGCACTGTTCTAAGCATCTTATAGATATTAATACATTGGATCCTCCTAACAATGCTGTGGGGTAGACTATCAGCAAATTATATGGTTTTGCTTATTATTATTATTATTCTCATTTTACAAATGAGAAAGCTGAGGCATAGAAACCCTAGATAACTTGCTCAAGATCACACAGCCGTAAGTGGTGGCGTTAGGATACAAGCTAGTTAACAAGCTGTTATGGAAAGACATGTCATTTAAGACTTTTGCAAGCCCCCCACACATCATATCAAGCATGTTGAAGTGTGTGCACATGCCTCATTTAATATAATTCATATGTAACTATATAAGAAATGAGCTAAAAGTTTAGTTGTGTTTGCCTAATTAGCATAGTACAGGTCTACAACCCCTGATCAAAATCTCTGGGGCTAGATGTATTTTGGAATGCAGAATTTTTCAGGTTTTAAAAAGATAATAAAATATGACCCAGCAATTCCTTTTCTTGATATACCCAAAAAACTGAAAGCAGATACATGAAGAGATACCTGTACAACCATGCTAACAGCAGCATGAATTTTAATCGCCAAAAGGGGGAAGCAACCCAAGTGTCCATTGACAAACAAATGGATTGAAAAACAGGGTATATACATACAATGGAATATTATTCAGCCTGAAAAAATATGGAAATTCTGATACATGCTACAACATGGATGAATATTGAAGACATAATGATAAGTGAGATAAGCCAGTCACAAAAGGACAAATAGTATAATTCCACTCATATGAGGTACTTCAAGCAGTTAAATTCAGAGACAGAAAGTCGAATGGCGGTGGCCCAGGGGATGGGGTAGGGGCAAATGGGGAGTTATTGTTTAATGGGTACAGAGTTTCAGTTTTGCAAGATGAAAGAAGTTCCATGGATGGATTGTGATGAGTTGCACAATATGCGAATGTACTTAATGTTACTGAACTGTACACTTAGAGATGATTAAAATTGTATGCTTTATATTATGTACATTTTATCACATTCTGAAAATATATATTTTTAAAAAGGTAACACATACCTGGACATTACTTAACATCCCTGACAGAGTCTGAGAGACACATTAACCAAACACAGTAATATTTCTGCAGCAAACACATTTACTCCTATGTTAAAGGAGTAAATAAAGCCTGTAGATAGCCTCACTTCACTTTGGGTGACATTGTGCCACCAAATCATTTAATGAAAAATTTGTCTGCTTCCAGAGTCCTGTGAATTCCAAAAATGTGTAGAAAGCTTTGTGGACTGTATCACATTATGCAGCTAATCAACTGATTTATTTGTGTTGGATTTGCAATTTGCTTTTTGTATTCAAGTCAATAGAATGTTTTCATGTCTCAAACTTTTTCAAAAGTTCCCTGAGAAGTCTCAGGGCCTTGATAGAGAAAATGGGCCTGGAGGCAGGTCTGGTCCAGTGTTCCAGCATCCTTGCCTCCCTACCAGGGGATGGGGTTGAGGAATGAGATAGATGGAGATGTTGAAACAACTGCTTCCCAGTAATTTTTCTTCCCTTCTCTACTGTTTCTCTCAAATAGAACACCTGATGCCGAACCTGAAGAATGAACACTCAATAACTCAAGGAGGTAAAATTTTGTTACGGTATATATTTAAAAACAGCCAGCAGGTACAGATCTGCTCAATGGCTTCAGTCTACCTCGTTTACAGGGCCTGGGGGGAGAGGAGGGTCCTGTGGGTGGTGAACATCTCCAAGGAAGTTCAGGATGGGCCATGGGTCCATAGATGGCCTCTTCTGTAGATGACTTCTATTCCACCTGGCTGTGGCTCATCTGGGGGAGGGGGGAGGGGTGCTCTCTGGTGCCCCCTGCAGGCCTCAGACCCTTCCTCTTCTGGGAGGAATGGTCCTGCTCTGTTGTGGCCCTGCCTGGATGCCCTCAGACACACAGCTCAACCCTGGGGAGAGTGAAGCAAGGAGACACCAGCAAGTGCCGGCAGACAAGGAAAACATCCCTTTCGAGTCCTGCACCTTCTTACCCTTCCCAGTACTCAGGAGCAAAGGGGGAAATGATCTAGTTTTCCTCAGACTCAGTCCTTAAGAAGTGACCCTTTCTCTTGCTGTAGGCTTTCACCGTCCCACTGACTGCTGCATGTCTTACACCTCACGAAAGATCCGATGTGTATTCATGAAAGATTATGTAGAAACGACCAGTGCGTGTTCCCGGCCTGCCGTCATGTAAGTGCCAAGCTCACTGGCCATGTCTGGGGGTGTTGGGGGAGGCACCTGATGGATGGATGTCCAGAAAAGTCCCACCTTCTGGATCCTGCCAGGTCAGCTGAGGCTTATGTCCTCATAAGCCTGCAGGGCATCAGGTATGAGATGTTCCCGGGGAAGAGGGAAGCTAGGGAAGGAAGGAGAGAGCAGGAGCGACGCCGCCCAAGGAAACTCCATGAGTCACTAAGGGAGTCTCGGAGGCTGAGGGAGGGTCTCAGAGAGGGGCCACTCTGAGCTCCTGCAGCAGAGCAAGGAAAGAACAGGCTGGGCCGAGTGGGGAATCTGAGGGGCAGGGAGGATGGGCCTCCCCATCCCCATTTGCTGAACCCTCCTCTGTTTGTAATCTTTCCCTCCTTTGCTTCCCAGCTTCATCACCAAGAGGGAGCAGCATGTCTGTGCTAACCCCAAAGATGAGCGAGTTCAGAAATGCGTGTTGCACCTGAAGCTAAAATCAGCAATCAAGGACCTGAGAACGCTATTTCTTGAGAAGGGATACTTGGAGTCGGCCCCCTCACCTCCATCTCTCTTTCCCCGACTACCTCCTAGGTGGGCCCTGGCCTGAATTATTTTTTAAAAAGCAACAATTACTGTTCTGTTCTGTTCTGGTTACAAAAGCAGTGCATTAATATAGAGTATCCAATTTAACTTTAAGAGGAAAAAGAATCTGTCGGAATTGCTGAACTTTGGATTTGTGTTTTTGTCAAAACAAGACATCATAGTATAATTTTTTAAAAGCTAAAAACATGACATTCAAATATAGATTGAATGTGTGTCAAAGATGTATTTAACCCATTAATGAAGGAACAATTAAACTGATTCAAAGATCATCTGAGGAACAGAGGTTTATATAGTTATTGGGGATGGCATTCTGAAATGTTAAGTTAGAGACAAACAAATTAATATCCTATAGGGCAGGGGTCCCCAACTCCTGGGCTGTGGACCGGTACCAGTCCGCAGCCTGTTAGGAACCTGGCTGCACAGCAGGAGGCAAGTGGCAGGTGAGCAAGAGAGCGAAGCTTCTGCCGCTCCCCATCGCTCCCCAGTGCACGCATTGCCACCTGAACCATCTCCCCCGCACCCCATCTGTAGAAAAACTGTCTTCCACAAAACCGGTCCATGGTGCCAAAAAGGTTGGGGACCGCTGCTATAGGGCAATAGATCTGTAACTTTGGGGATTCTCTTTTCGACTAGACAAAAATCCCTTGCATCTGTGCTTGGTAAAAAGCTACAAGTTACAAGACATAAAGAAGGAACCACAATAAGACATGTAGGGGGGCAGACTTATGATACAGTCAAGTCCCATACTCCCTGGTAGGTGACCCACAGACTGGAGAATAATTCCATTGCAGAGGTTTTCCCACAGGAGTGAGCGGTTTGAGCCCCACATCAGGCTCCCCAGCCCAGGGGTCCTGAACCAGGAAGACAAGCCCCCAGAGCATTTGGCTTTGAAGGCCAGCAGGGCTTAATTTTGGCAGTCCCAGAGAACTGGGGGAAATAGAGACTTTACTCTTTAAGGGCACACACAAAATCTCACAGGCCTTGGGACCCAGAGCAAAAGCAAACATTTGATAGGAGCCTGGGTCAGACCTACCTGCTGATCTTGGGGAGCCTCCCAGAGAGGCAGGAGGCAACTGAAGCTCACCCTGGGGACATAGACACTGGTAGCAGCTATTCTTGGGAGCTCCTTCTACCACGTGGACACTGGTGCTGGGGGGCACCACTGTGGAATCTTCCCTCTAGCTTATTGCTCCAGGATCCAGCCCTGCCCTGGCCCAACAGCTTGTAGGCACCACTGCTGGCACACCTCAGGCCAAGCAAGTCACTGGGTGGGAACACAGCCTCATCATCAGCAGACAGGCTGCCTTAAGACCCCCTGAGCCTACAGCCACCTCTGGACATGGCCTCACCCACCAGAGTTCCAGAACCCAGCTCCACTCACCAGTGGGCAGGCACCAGCCCCAGAATCCTCAGGGCCCCAGCTCTGCGCTACAGGAAGCCTGCTTTAGCCTCTGGACAAGCCTCACCCACCAGGGGGCAGACACTACATGCAAGAAAACCACAATCCCACAGCCTACAAAACCAGCCTGCCCACCAGCAGGCCAGATCCTACCTTGGGACCAGCTGGGCCTCAATCTTGCCCACTAGCAGGCCAATACAAGCTTTGGGACAACCCGGACATCATCATAGCCACTTGTATCAGGAACTGCTCACCCCCACCACCAGTGATCTGACACCAGCTCTGGGACCCCTGAGCCCTGCAACCAGACTCCAGGATCCAGCTCTGCCTGCCAGTAGTCTGGCACTAACTCCAAGACCTGGCTTCGCCCACCAGTAGGCAGATAACACCCTGGAGTCTTCTAGATTCTGACTCTGCCCACCAGTGAGCCAGCACTAGCCCTGGGGCTCCCTGGAGTTCTGCAGTCAGCAGCCCTGTGACCAGGCCCTACTAACCAGCAGCCAACAGCTCCATACAATGCAGAACCTGGCAAACAAACAGACCAGGGCCAACCAAGTCTATCAGACACCCACATAGCCCGCCACAACAGAAGGAAGCACACAGCCCTCATAGGGGGAACCCCTAGAGCATACAGCTTGGATGATGAGAGGGGCATGTACTGCTGGGATGCTGGGACGTCTCCTGCAGAAGGCCACTTCTCCAAGGTTAAGAAATATAACTCGGGCTTCCCTGGTGGTGCAGTGGTTGAGAATCTGCCTGCCAATGCAGGGGACACGGGTTCGAGCCCTGGTCTGGGAAGATCCCACATGCCGCGGAGCGACTAGGCCCGTGAGCCACAACCACTGAGCCTGCGCGTCTGGAGCCTGTGCTCCGCAACAAGAGAGGCCGCGACAGTGAGAGGCCCGCGCACCACGATGAAGAGTGGACCCCGCTTGCCGCAACTAGAGAAAGCCCTTCCACAGAAACGAAGACCCAACACAGCCAAAAATTAATTAATTAATTAATTAATTTAAAAAAAAAAAAAAAGAAATATAACTCATGTACCAGATACATAAAAATACAAACAGCAACTTAGGCAAAATGAGGTGACAGAGGAAGATGCACCAGACAAAGCAACAAGATTAAACCTCAGAAGAAGAACTAAGTGAAGTGGAGATAGGCAATCTACCCAAGAAAGAGTAGGGTAGCGACTGTAAAGATGACCAAAGAACCTGGGAGAAGAATGAATGCACAGAGCAAGAAGTGAGAAGTCTTTCACAATGAGTTAGAAAATATAAAGTAAACCCAAAAAGAGATGAAGAATACAACAACAGAAATGAAAAACACACTAGAAGGCGTCAACAGTAGACTAAATGATACAGAGGAATGGATCAGCCAGCTGGAAGAGAGTAGTGGAAATAACTGATGCCAAACAGAAAAAAAGAAAAAGAATTAGAGAAATGAGGACAGTTTAAGAGAACTCTGGGACAATATCAAACACACAAATATTCACATTACAGGGGTCCCAGAAGAAGAAAAGCAAGAGAAAGCGGATGAGAACATATTTGAAGACATAGTAGCTGAAAATGTCCCTAACCTGGGAAAGGAAACAAATACCCAAGTCCAGGAAGCACAGAGAGTCCCACACAGGATTAACCAAAGAGGAACACACCAAGACACATTGTATCAATAATTAAAATTTAAAGATAAACAGAAAATATTAAAAGCAGCAAAGGGGGGCTTTTCTGGCAGTCCAGGGGTTAAGACTCCACTCTTCCACTGCAGAGGGAGCAGGTTTGATCCCTGGTCAGGAAACTAAGATCCCACATGCTGCACGGTGTGGCCAAAAAAAAGAAAAAAAGAGAGAGAGAGAGAGTGCATTGGAATAGTCGAGGGTGGAATTTCAACCAGGATGTTCAGGGAGAAATAAATTGACACCTGAAAATTACAAAAACAAAATAAACATCATGAAAATAAACTTTAAAAATATATTTAAAAAAATAAAGACAACAAAGGAAAAGCAAAAAACGACATACAAGGGAACCCCCATAAGGCTATTCGCTGACTTTTCAGCAGACACTCTACAGGCCAGAAGGGAGTGACACAATATATTCAAAGTAATGAAAGGGAAATACTTACAAAAAAGAATACTCTACCCAGAAAGACTCTCATTCAGATTTGACGGAAAGACCAGTACGTTTACAGACAAGCAGAAACTAAAAGAGTTCAGCACCACCAAACCACCTTTACAAGAAATGTTAAAGGGACATCTCCAAGTGAAAAAGAAAAGGCCGCAATTAGAAACATGAAAATTATGACCTGCTCCGTTTCCGACCTGGGCCGGTTCACCCCTCCTTAGGCAACCTGGTGGTCCCCCGCTCCCGGGAGGTCACCATATTGATGCCGAACTTAGTGCGGACACCCGATCGGCATAGCGCACTACAGCCCAAAACTCCTGGGCTCAAGCGATCCTCCTGCCTCAGCCTCCCGAGTAGCTGGGACTACAGGCGCGCGCCACCGCGCCCGGCGAAACATGAAAATTATGAAAGGAAATAGTTCATCATTAAATGCAAATATATAGTAAAGAATCAACCATGTACAAAACTAGTCAGAAGGTTAAAAGACAAAACTAGAAAAATCATCTATATCCACAATTAGCAATTAAGGGATAAACAAAACTGTTAGATGTAAAATATGATATCAAAATCAGTAATCATGGGGGTGGAGAGTACAAATGCAGGGTTGTTAAAATGCATTTGAAATGAGAGATCAGCAACTTAAAACAATCATGTATACATATATACATTGCTATATAAAAACCTCATAGTAACCACAAACCAAAAATCTATAATAAGTATACACACACACAAATGAAAAAGGAATCCAAACATAACAATAAAGATAGTCATCAAATCACAAGGAAAGAGAACAAAGCCAGAAGAAAGGAACAAAAAAGGCCAACAAAACAACTCCAAAACAATTAACAAAATGGAAATAAGAAGATACATATCAATAATTACTTTAAATGTAAATGGACTAAATGCTCCAATCAAAACACATAGAGTGGCCCAATAGACACAAAAACAAGATCCATACATACGCTGCCTACAAGAGACCCACTTCAGATCTAAAGACACACACGGACTGAAAGTGAGGGTATGGGAAAAGGTATTCCACACAAATGGAAATCAAAAGAAAGCCAGGGTAGCAATACTTATATCATACAAAATAGACTTTAAAATAAAGACTCTTACAAGAGACAAAGAAGGACATTATCCAATGATCAAGGGATTAAGTCAAGAAGAAGATATAAACAATCGTAAAAATATATGCACCCAATATAGGAGCACCTAAATAGATAAAGCAAATGTTAATGGACATAAAGGGAGAAATTGACAGTAACACAATAATAGTAGGAAACTTTAACATCCCAATTACATGAACAGAGAGACCCTCCAAACAGAAAATCAACAAGGAAACACTGGCCATAAATGACACATTAGACCTAATAGATATATAGATAGATAGATAGATATAGATATAGGTATAGAACATTCCATCCAATTGCAGCAGAACACATTCTTTTCAAGTGCACACAGAACATTCTCCAGGATAGATCACATGCTAGGCCACAAAATAAGCCTTGGTAAATTTAAGAAAACTGAAATCATATCAACCATCTTTTCCAACCACAACGCTATGAGACTAGAAATCAACTACAAGAAAAAAGCCCCAAAAAACACAAAACGTGGAGACCAAAAAACATGCTACTAAACAGTCAATGGATTACTGAAGAAATCAAGAGGAAATCAAAAAATACCTAGAGACAAATGAAAATGAAAACACGACGATCTAGAACCTATGAGACACAGCAAAAGCAGTTCTAAGAGGGAAGTTTATAGCAATACAAGCTTACCTTAGGAAACAAGAAAAAATATCACATAAACAACCTAACCTTACAATTAAAGAAAATAAAAAAGAAGAACAAACAAAGGTAGTAGAAAGAAAGAAATCATAATGATCACAGCAGAAATAAGTGAAATAGAGACTAAAAAAATAGAAAAGATTAATGAAACAAAGAGCTAGTTCTTTGAAAAGATTTTTAAAAATGATAAACCTTTAGCCAGATTCTTCAAGAAAAAAAGGGAGAGGGCCCAAATCAATAAAATCAGAAACTAAAAAGGAGAAGTTACAACTGAAACTATAGAAATACAAAGGATCATAAGAAACTACTATGAAAAACTATATGCTGTTAAAATGGACAACCTAGAAAAAATGGACAAATTCTTAGGAATGTACAAACTCCCAAGACTGAATCAGGAAGAAGTAGAAAATATGAACAGACAAATTATCAGTAATGAAGTTGAATCAGTAATTTTTAAACTCCCAACAAACAAAAGTCCAAGACCAGGTGAATTCTACCAAACATTTAGAGAAGAGTTAACATCTCTCCATCTCAAACTATTCCAAAAAGTTGCAGAGGGAGGAACACTCCCAAACTCATTCTATGAGGCCAGCATTACCCTGATACCAAAACCAAAGGCATCACAAAGAAAGAAAATTACAGGCCAATATCACTGATGAACATAGATGCAAAAATTGTCAACAAAATCCTAGCAAACCAAAATCAACAATACCCACTCCTGGGTATATATCCGAAAAAATTAAAACACTAGTTTGAAAAGATACTTGCATCCTAATGTTCCACAGCATTATTTACAATTGCCAAGATATGAAATCAGCCTAAGTGTCCATCAACAGATGAATGGATTATGAAGATGTCATATAGGGACTTCCCTGGTGGTCCAGTGGTCAGGACTCTGTGCTCCAAATGTGGGGGTCTTGAGTTCAATCCCTGGTCGGGAAACTAGATCCCACAGGCCACAACTAAAAAAAAAAGCCCACATGCCACAACTAAAAGATCCCACATGCTGCAACTAAGGAGCCTGCATGCTGCAACTAAAAAAGATCCCACATGCCACAATGAGGATCCCATGTGCTGCAACTGAGACCTGGCACAGCCAAATAAATAAATAAATATTTTTTTTAAAAGATGTGGTATATATATATACAAAGGAACACTATTCAGCCTTAGAAGAAGAATGAAATTTTGACGTTTGCAACAACATGGGTGAACTTGGAGGGTATTATGCTAAGTGAAATAAGTCAGAGAGAGAAAGACAAATACTGTGATATCACTTATATGTGGAATATAAAAAATACAACAAACTTGTGAATATAAGAAAAAAAAATAAACTCACAGATGGAGAGAACAAATTAGTGGTTACCAGTGGGGTGAGTGAAGCGAGGAGGGGCAATATAGGCATAGAGGTTTAACAGGTACAAACTATCATGCATAAAATAATCTACAAGGGGACTTCCATGGCAGTCCAGTGGTTAAGACTCCGTGTTCCCAAGGCAGGGGGCACGAGTTCAATCCCTGGTCGGGGAACTAAGATCCCACATGCCAAACGGTGCAGCCTAAAAAATTAAAAATAAAAATAAAATTAAAATAAGCTGTAAGGATACATTGTACAACACAGGGAATATAGCCAATGTCTTAAAACAACCATAAATGGAGTATAACCTTTAAAAATTGTGAATCACTACATTGTACTCCTATAGCTTATATAATGTTGTACATCATCTATACTACAATCAACAAAAATCTCAAAAAAATATTTAAAAACCCACAGATTCATAGTTCGTCTCATCTTATCCTCCCTACTAAAATAGCTAACCTTTGACTACAGTTTAGAACATTTTCTTTTACTCCATCATTTGGGAGATGATTGGGGGGGTGGTCAGGGGTAAAGCACAGATGCATACAATTTAAATAAGCATTACAGGTGATTCGTATGCAGGTGGTCCTAGAACCTCACTTAGAGATACCATTTTAGGAGGTATGGGTAAGCAGGTTGGAAGGCTAGCTGGTGGACCAGTGAAGGGGAAGAGTGCCTTAGTGTATTTTACTCCTTCAGGGATACCTTTCTTTTTTCCCAGCATAAGTGGAAACCCCTAGTTCCCTAGTGGTAAATGCAGATTCTAATTATTATTATTATTATTATATTATTATATTATTATTATTATTATTATTATTATTATTACTTCACTTGCCACTGGCTGTGGCGAGTGAAAAGGAAGGAGGGGTGCGACCAGTCGGGCTTTCAGAGGTTGTCAGAGAGCTTCATTTCTAAGGGGCAGAGAGAGGTGGGGCTTCTTGTCTTTGACCAGAAGTTATCCAGGTCACAGCCCAATTCTCTCTCTGGCCCATAATCTCCTCTGGAAGACTCCCACAGCAGATACCCTTCTTTATTATTTTTTTTAATTTTTATTGGGGTATAATTGATTTACAATGTTGTGTTAGTTTCAGGTGTACAGCAAAGTGAATCTGTTATACATATACACGTATCCACTCTTTTTTAGATTCTTTTCCCATATAGACCTTTACAGAGGATATCCTTCTTTAGTTAGAGAACCGTGCTTGCAGCTTTATCCTGGGGGCAAACCCCTGACTGTCCTAAAGCGGGGACTGGCAAGGTCCTAGCTTGTTCTTTGGACCCAAGCTTCTTCTCCTAATACCCCCCAACTCCGATTTTTGGGTTACCCGGGGTCCTGTTGGAAAAATATTTTCTCAATGATCTTCTCCATCACCTATGTGAGGATACAAGTTTTTCAGCCGCCTTGTGTTTTGCCATTGAGTTGACAAATGTCCTTTATATAGAACAGAAATTTCTCACCTTATGGTCAGTTTTCTGTCATCTTTTCTGATTCTCTGCTACTACTATGAATTCATTTTTAATAAATTTTTTATTTTCATACTTATTCTGTCATTTCAGTGGGATTGGGGGAGGTAAAAGAAGCAAACACAGATGCTCAGGGTTCTGGCCTGTATTTTGACCCAATTATGATCTTTCCTGTTGCTCTCATTACTTGTGGTGGCAACAGCAGCTTTTGGCTTCTCCGTTGAGATTTTGTTTCAGAGGCTTGAAGATCTCAAAGAGTTACTGGATTTAAAAATGCTAGGCCTAAGGGCAATGTGTGTGGTTTCTTTGGTCGAGTTGTTAGCTCAGTAGAATGAATGGCGAGCACAGGCCACCTGAGCAGTGTGGACAGCAGAGGGCCAGGTATCCCCTGATCGAGGCTTTTGGTCACGACACTAGCAGCTGGAAAGAAATGAGGGGTGGAAACTGAGAATTTCCTTTCTGACCAAGCATCTGGTCAATCACAACAGTTCTCCGAGCTCTTTGAGGAGAAAATGGCATGTTATGTTAGGTCAATTATGTAATACTCTCTTTTCAGAGTTCCTCAAAAAAAAAATGTTCTCTTTCGCTTCCTTGATTTCTGTGGTGCTTCTTCCAGAAATGCTCCTCCTCTCAGCCTTCTCAGAAAAACTCAACCCATCCTGCATGGCTCAGTTTAGATGCCACCAGAAAACCTTCCCCTACTATCCCAGCCAGAGCAGCTCTCTCCCTTTCTCTGGAATCCTGAAACAGATATTTATCGTCACTCAAACAGATAATGATTGAGCGACTACTTTATGTTATACATTATGGTAGGCATTAGGAAAACCATGAGACCAAAACAAACTACATTCCTGCCCTTCAAGTATATTTCAGTGTATAAGAGGAGAATATGATACAGTGACTTTCATAAAGTTAGAATATTTATTCAGAAATTGGTTCTGAACTCCTATTATATGTCAAGTACTCTTTTAGGCACTGGGGAGATGTATGGTGAAAAGGACAGAATCACTGTCTTGCATGAGCTTGCAGTGTTATTCAACTGTCATTAACCCCCTTTGTCCAATGACTTATTCAATGACTTTAATAAAATTCCATCAACAAAGTAAAAAAAAAAAGACTATTTCAGGGTATAGAGAAGACTGAAAATAAGACTAAGATATGATATCTGTGTGCAAAAATCATATCTAATTCATCACTAAATCTCTAAATTATTATGCAACACTGGATTACAATGATGAGTTTTTTTGTACTGGGGGCAACCAGCCTGGGACTCTGGCCTACCCCGCCCCAGTCAGGAGGCCCAAAGGCTGAAGAGACCAGTACAGTAAAGTACACCAGTTAGGAAGCTGTGCTATAGTTCAGGGCTTCTGAAATTTTGCATGCATAAGAATCACCTGGAGGGCTTTTTAAAACACAGAAATTCTGATTCAGTAGGACTAGGTGGGGCAAGGAATCAGCATTTCCACCAAGTTCCCAGGTAATGCTGATGCTGCAGGAGTGGAAATTTGAAGAGGAACTCTCACTCTCAACTCTGTAACTTCAGCATTGTTTGCAACTTTTTTGTTGTTTTTAATTTATTTATTTATTATATTTTATTTTTGGCTGTGTTGGGTCTTCATTTCTGTGCGAGGGCTTTCTCCAGTTGCGGAGAGCGGGGGCCGCTCCTCATCACCGTGCACGGGCCTCTCAGTGTCACGGCCTCTCCTGTTGCAGAGCACAGGCTCCAGACGCGCGGGCTCAGTAGTTGTGGCTCACGGGCCCAGCTGCTCCGCGGCATGTGGGATCTTCCCAGACCAGGGCTCGAACCCGTGTCCCCTGCATTGGCAGGCGGATTCTTAACCACTGTGCCACCAGGGAAGCCCCTGCAACTTTTATATAAAGCACATATTTCTTTAGTAACCAAAAAATAATTTCAAAGAATTGAAAAAAAAAATGAATCTTCATTGTCTTTTCAAGGACAAACAACAAAATGGGCCGGCTTTTGACTTGTGTTAATTCTTGATTTTTTTCATGATGAAGCTTATCAAAGCTACTTAATTATAAAAGAAATATACAATTGGGAAAAGTTTAAATATGGCTAAATAAGTCTGACAACCAATTTTGAATTTTTAAAAGTAAAAATCTTAGAAGTGCAAAATAGCTAGAAAAATATGTGCTTTAAAGTTGTAAAAAAAAAAAACCCATATTTTTACTATTTCACTTTTAGAACCACAGACAAGATTTTTAAAGTAAAGAAAAAAAGATTTTAAAAGTAATATAGCTCATTCCCTTTTCTCTTGGTGTGAGCCAGTGCTTGGACAGAGGGCATGACCCACTTGGTTGAGGCCAGTGGGGCTGGAAGACTTCTCACACACAGGCAATGAAGCAAAGAAGTAAACATATTAAGGGTCCCACACACCCTTTCCATATTATTCAATTTTTTTAAATCAGTGCATATGTGTTGCTCTGAAAAACATTTTTAACATTTTTTTAAATAATTTTATTTCTTTATTTTTGGCTGCATTGGGTCTGCATTGCTGAGCGCTGGCTTTCTCTAGTTGTGGCGAGCGGGGGCTACTCTTCATAGCAGTGCGTGGGCTTCTCATTGCGGTGGCTTCTCTTGTTGTGGAGCACGGGTTCTAGACACATAGGCTTCAGTAGCTGTGGCATGTGGGCTCAGTAGTTGTGGTGCACGGGCTTAGTTGCTCCACGGCATGTGGGATCTTCACGGACCAGGGCTTGAACCCATGTCCCCTGCACTGGCAAGCAGAGTCTTAACCACTGCACCACCAGGGAAATCCGATTTTTTAACATTTTTTAAAGAGGCACTGCATACTCACCAGTGGGGAACAGGAGAACCTTTAAGGTCTCTGATTATGTTGCCACCGAAGGCCATTCACCCCATTGTTTTGCAATTTTCATTTACTTTTTTGAGTCCCTCTTCAAGCTATGAGTCCTCTGAGGTCAGGGTCACCTCCAAGCCTAGCCCATGATATTATGGCAAAGAAGTGATGTGGTCACTAAACGCATTCTCTCTTCTCCCTGGGCACACAGATGATCTATATTTTACTTACCTTTGTCATTAAGTTGGAGCCAGGTGACTTCATTCTGGCCATGGAGTGTAAGTGAAAGTAACTTATACTATTTCCAGAACTAGGTCATAAAAATCTGCCCATCCCTCTCTGCTTCTCCCCTTTTGTAGTAAACTTGGAGGCCTCTTGTGGAAAATGGCGGCATTCTAAGATAGAGGAAGACTTTGTCCCTGAATGGGTGCATGAAACAGCCTTCTCCAACACACTCACCCTCGTCCCACTGCTGGCCCACACTGGACTGTGGCATGAGCAAGAAATAAACCTTCATTTAATGAATCCCCTGAGATTTAGGGGTTGTTCATTATAGCAGTGAGCGTAACCAGACTAATGCGGGTAGGAATTCAATAACTGCTTGAAAAATAAAGGACTTTCCTGTAAAGATCCTAGCCACAACTTGGCAAGCAGGCTAGTCTCCACAAAAACAAAGAAGTAATCATTCTTTCTTCCCAACTCATATTCTTCCCAGAAACATCTCGTTTCCTTAGATTGTTCCTAACGACAATCGTTATCACTTGACTTGAGGAGTTTAAATAGTGTTATTATTGATAACAAATACAGAACATTTCAAATAAATTACTGTCTTGGCACCTAAGCATGAGAATTCGGCTGTTTCCTGTGAGATATACATACTTGGACCAGCTCAATTCACCCTTCTTCTAAAACATATACTTACAGATCACTTGCTATCTGCTAGGCCTGCCCTGCCCTGATGAGTGGAGGAGAGAAGATGGAAACAGCCTTCTAACCACAACAGCAAGAAGAATAGGGCAAGTTCCCCCAGGAAGGGCACGGTCAAGGCCACTGGACGGAGAGTGTGAAGAGGTGGGTCTGTCCTGCATCCAAATCATTCTGTGAACATGAGCAAGTCTCTGGCCCTTCCCGAGCTCCAATTCCTCCTCAGTAAATAGCCTGTTTAGACAAATCTAAGGATGACGCAAGCTGCACCTTCACAGAAAGCACATCAGTCACATGATGCATGGACATGGCCTCAGAACCATTTCCAACACTGAGCGCCAGCCCAGCACTAATCAATGAAACCTGCGAGCCATCCCTGAATGAAGCATTTTCTAGGTTCCCATCAAGCTTTTCTGTAATGAAAGTCAGAAACTGGGAGAAGGTCCCAAAGGGATCCACCCCCTGAACTCAGAAAGGTCTCAGAATAAAGGTTTTCTAGAGAAGCCAAGCCAGGCAGGACAGTTTTAGAGACAGCTCGTTGGGGGCTCCCGTGTTTCTTCTCCACAGCAGAGTGATTAAGGACACAGACTTGGGAGCCAGACTGCCTGAGTTTGAAGCCCGATTCCACTTATCAACTGTCAAATCTCGGGGGAGTAATGGATGCTTTTTGTGCCTCAGTTTCCTCAACTACTGATAAAAGGCTTAAAAGGGCTAATATTCATGAAGCGTTTGGGACAGCAGCTATTGTGTATAGCAACCCTTAAAGTATAATGCTTGTTAAATAAATGATCTGCTGAGCACCATGACACTTCTTCACCCCAGGGGACAGTGAAAGGACGGGGATGAGGTAGGGAGCCAATGGTTCTGCTGAAGAGCTTAAGTGAGGATTTCTTAGACCTGATGTGGGGGCTCCAGACCTCATCCTGTTACCCCAGATCCCCTCCAATCTCCAGCCCCCATACGGCCTTGTTCTGAGGCCAGGAACCAGAATTGGCACAGGACACATCCCAGCCTTTGAGATCTTTCACTAAATCTGAGACAGTCTCCTCTACCCCCTGTGCTCATGGTCGTCCTACGACTAAAGAAGAGCTTATATCAAAGGGTTAAACGTATTCGCACTGGGGATGGAGGTCAATTTCCTCCCTGAAATCTCGGCTCTCTGTGCTTCCTTCACTCCACCCTCAACAAATGTGCAGGATATGAAATTGCTGAGGAATCTACTGCTTCCTACTTCCCTTTGAAATCTTAGTTCCCTTATTTTAAAAAAATATTTTGCCTCAATGAACATTTCTCAAAACTTCCTCAGCCCAGGAGCCTCCAAAGCCCCTACCAGGCCAGCTCTCCTCCTGCAGCCACTCCCTTCACAGGAGGATGAAGGTCTCCACGGCAGCCATCTCCCTCCTCCTCCTCGTCGTCATTACCGTCACCCTGGGGTCCAAGACTGAATCATATTCAGGTGAGTGCAATACCTTCCAACCTGGTTCTTGTGGGGAAACAAGCACGAGTAGGGCTGCCGGGGATACAGGGAGAAAGGGGCTCTAGAAGGAGGTCTGGTGTCTTCTTTTTTGTGTTATTGAAGTATAGTTGCTGTACAATGTTATGTGACTTACAGGTGTACGATAGAGTGATTCACAATGTTTAAAGGTTATACTCCATTTATAGTTATAAAATATTGACTGTATTCCCCATGTTGTGAAATATATCCTTGTAGCTTGTCTTATACCTAATAGTTTGTACCTCTTAACCCCCTACCTCTACCTTTCCCCTCCCCACTTCTCTCTCCCCACTGGTAACCACTAGTTTGTTCTCTGTATCTGTGAGTCTGCTTCTTTTTTGTTATATTTACTAGTTTGTTATATTTTTTAGATTCCACATATAAGAGATATCCTACAGTTATTTTTCTTTCTCTGTCTGACTTATTTCACTTAGCGTAATGCCCTCCAAGTCCATCCATGTTGCTGCAAATGTCAAATTTTCATTCTTTTTTATGGCTGAGTAGTATTCCATTGTATGTATATAAGGTCTGGTGTCTTCTTAAACTGGTTTCATCCTCATCCTGCCCGGGATGAGTCCCCTTCCTGTCAATGCCATGCAGTCATGCCAGGCTATCTCTTCACTCCCTCGATTCACCTCTCTTCGCCATTAAGCAAAAGACTGGCCCATCCCATTTGGGGTCATTATCCCCAGGGAGACTGGGGAACAGTATTTGGAGCCTCTCGAGGCCACTGTGTCCATTTACCTCCTGGGATTTGGACCCAGGCTGCTTCCAGGGTCCGCCCTACCCCACGAGTGCAGTATCGCTTAGTTATGTGGTAGGGGGAAATGCGACAGTAGGGGGCGTCCCCAGGCCACCTTTTCTCAGCTTACTTCTCAGGATGAGCTGCCTTTACAGACAGCCAAAACTATTCCTCACTCTGCAATTTTACTTTATTTCCTTTTCAGAAACTGAAGGGAAACATAGAACGTTGTTGAAATAAAACTAGACTAAAGTTGACGGAATCTGGACAGTTTGATTTGCCTCTCTGAGAATTCACTCAGACAGCTCAGAGGAATGCAGTGGCAGTGGTTCCCGGGGACCAGCGGGCCCCTTGTTTCACTCTTTGGGGAGTGAGGATGCTGCTGGCAATGGTGCTGGATGAGAGGACCAGCCCTTCCCTTTCCACCCAAGCACCCGGTCACCGTCGGTGACCCCGAGGTCATCGCTGTGCACACCCACATTTCTGTCCAGGTTGGTCACGTAACATGCACAGCCCCAATCACTGCACCCGATAACTGCAGGGCCCTTGATCTGAAACGCCCTTCCTGCTACCCCCATAATTCAATCTTGGTGTGACTTTGCTGTCACCCCCTTGCACCTCCTGTAAGAGCCATGAAATTTCAGAATGAAAAAATAACTGAAAAATAGTGATTTTTTAAAAAGTGTTTTAGGTCAGGAAACCTTCTCTTCAAGCAAAATCTTACACAGGAGGCCCAAAATGTAAAACAGAC
This sequence comes from Eschrichtius robustus, assembly GCF_028021215.1. Lineage (NCBI taxonomy): Eukaryota > Metazoa > Chordata > Mammalia > Artiodactyla > Eschrichtiidae > Eschrichtius > Eschrichtius robustus. The sequence continues at coordinate 45,824,018 of NC_090843.1, forward strand.
AAAAAGGCTGATGGGGTCTTATACCCAAGACTGAACTCCCAAGTGCATCAGTGCCTCCAGGAAACTTCATGTAAAACCACCAATCCAGTTAACCACCTCTTCACAGATGAGGAGACTGAGGAGGGAACGAGGGGTGATGGGTGCAAAGCCAGCAGAGGCGAGGTGGGGTGTCCTGCAGATCTGGGTGTCCTGGCTCCCGGGCCATTGTCCTTGGGGCTTGGTATGGGCATCCTGCCCTCTTTGCAGTGCACGGGCAGGATGGGGACACTGGGAGGGGCAGGGTCTGCATTCCCAAGTGGCATGCATCCCAATCCCTGTTGGGATTTCTTCCCATATCCCTCCTTTTTGGAGCATCTCTGCCAGCTGCCCCCAGGGATGGCCTGTGCTCGCTGAGATCTGGGCTTTGCTGCTCTTGCATCCGGAGTTCAAAGTCATCAGACAGTCCTTCTGGGGTGGGGATGGGGGTGGAGAATGGAAAGCAGAGTGATCACTAATGAAGGAGGAGGGAAAGGGGAGCCCCGGGAAGAGTCTGAAAGGGAGACCAGAGGACTGAGTTTTTTCTACAGCCCTCTCTTGGAATTCTGGGGGCTGTCCCCTCCTTCCTTCCCTCTTCCACCGGCTCGGGGGCAGAGGCAGCCAGCAGCTGTCACCTTTAACAAGTGTCCTGATCTGGGACTTCCCTGGTGGCACAGTGGTTAAGAATCCGCCTGCCAATGCAGGGGACACGGGTTCGAGCCCTGGTCTGGGAAGATCCCACATGCCGCAGAGTAATAAGCCCGTGCGCCACAACTACTGAAGCCCACGCGCCTAGAGCCTGTGCTCCGCAACAAGAGAAGCCCCCGCTCACCGCAACTAGAGAAAGCCCGCGTGCAGCTTTCTCTAGTTTCTCTTTCTTCTCATTGTGAAGACCCAACGCAGCCAAAAAGAAACAAATAAAATAAATAAATTTAGGAAAAAAAAACAAACAAACAAGTGCCCTGATCTCAGCTTCCCTCCATGCTTTCTCCTCAGGAGGACCTTACCACCCCACCGAGTGCTGCTTCAAATACGTGATCCGGCCAGTCAGGCGACAGTGGATTTCAGGCTATTATGAGACCAGCAGCCAGTGCTCCAAGCCTGGAATTGTGTAGGTGGCACCCATACACCACACTGGGGGAGGGGGAGCCAGCAGGGCCCGCGTAGGGGAGAGGGGGGCAGGGAGAACACAGAATGGGGGCTCCCCAGGGTACTTCTCAGGTATGTCCACGCAGGGAGAGGCAGCCGGGAGGCAACCTGGGGGCTTCTGGGCTGTCTGGGGCCCGCTGGGGCCAGGAGGAAGCTGGTGCCATGGATGGGGAGGTGTGGGGGAGGGGAAGGGGAGGCAAGGGGCACTTCCTGGGTGGGGACACTGAGGGGCTGAAGGGCATGCCTCAGAAAGGACGCTGGCCCTGGGCTACCTCTCCCTAAGGAAGGAGAACCAGTCTGGGTTGGATGAGGAATTCGTGAGGAAGGGAGGATGGGCTCTTGCTTCCTGGCTGCCGGACCCTTGGTTTGTCATCCTTCTCCCCTCTTGTTTCACAGCTTCATCACCAGAAAGGGCCATCACATCTGTGCCAACCCCAGCGATGATTGGGTCCAGGACTGTATCAAGGCGCTGGAGGAGATCGGAGTGACCCGGAAGTAGTGGAGAAGGACACAGCTCAGAATTTAAAGAGACGGGGCTGAACCCCACTCCCAACTCAGCCCCAGACACCTCCTGGGAGCTGCCCTGCCTTGAATTAAAGAGCATCGTGCCCTTCCCTGCCCTCGTTCATTTCTACTAAATTGCCCGTTGGCAGTAGACTTGAGGACACTGGTGAGCCCAGCTCAGGGTGGCACTCTCAGCCTCAAGCTTCACTCTGCAAAAGTTTGGCCAGAGCCTGGTGCCAAAAAATGGGTCAGGCCTGCGATGGAGGTAGAGGAAAACTGAGCAGAAGATGAGGAAGACAGTGTAAAAGCTACCTTTACACAATAATAACCACAATAATAACAGATACCATTTTTGTAGCGCTTTCTATATTCTAAGCACTCTGCTAAGCAGTTTATGTACATTATCTTATTTAAGCTTCACAAGTGTAAAGCTAAGAATTATCACCTGATTTTGCAGGTAAATCTTCATAAAGGCCTCTCTATAGCAAACTCCATAGTCTTTTCCTGGGCTGGTCTCAAGACCTCTGTTCCCTGCTGACTGGGATAGGAATGACTCATGGACATATTTTATCCAATTCTTCCCCATCCACTTACATACATCAGGTTGCACTCTACTGTTTTACTCAGTTTTGTGTCCTGCACAAGGCATAGCAAAAAGCCCACACCAGGTGCTCAGGAAATGGATAGATGGATGGATGGATGGATGGATGGATGGATGGATGGATGGATGGTGGATGCATAGACAGATGGGTAGATGGATGGATGGGTGGGTGGATAGATGGATGGGTGGATGGATGGATGGATGGGTGGGTGGATAGATGGATGGGTGGATGGATGGATGGATGGGTGGGTGGATAGATGGGTAGATGGATGGATGAATGGATGGTGGATGGATGGGTGGATGGATGGGTAGATGGATGGATGCGTGGATAGATGGAATGATTCAGGAGTCAAGAGGAAGCTTATGCTCCAGGAATAACACTCAGCTGCCCCCAAAGGGTGAGATGCCCCCAACTTCCAGGTTCAAGAAGGAGCTCTGCATACAAAGAGGAAGAGCACATCCAGTGTAGGCACTATGACCACCCTTCCTGGCCTCCAGCCCTCCACAGACAAGGGCCAAGAGGGTGCCTGCACAGTAAAGGTATAGCAGACTTCCTCAGACCCTCTCTCCTCCATAAACAGAGGTCAATGGGGTATCTCAGTACGTACCCTCCCTAGCTTCATAAAAAGCCACAGCTTCACCACCACAGACTGCCTTGAACACACCAGGACTAATTGCATTGTATGTTTTTTTCCTGTTTATAAGCAGTCATGCCAAACAGCAAGCCCCACAGGGATCTTCGTAGTCCTTGTTTTTCCCCTGCCTCCCTCTACTCCCACCTCCTGAAACACTCCCTCAGGTCTCTAAAACTCACAGGCCATCAAAGGCAAAATCCCCTCTATCTTTCATTTCTTCTCTGAACGCTGCCTTCAGCCTGGAGCAGGGTTCTGAGGCAGTCTGAAGAGCTAAGATGCTGAGGGGCAGGTCCAGGCTTAGCCAAAGTGGGGGTGGGCCGCAGCTGGAATGCCGGACCCAGAAGCAGGTTGTCAGGTTCATGATGTTGGGATGCCCTCTGCTGGCCATGATTGGCCATGGTGGCAGATTGGATTAATCCACACTGAGGGCACCCAGAAGGGATCAGCCAATTAGACGTAAAACTGGTTCCGGGTCCAAGGTCCAAAGAGATAAATGAGAACATTGACAAATAAGCCAAACATTTCAGCAACAAACAGGGACCCAAGGATCAGGCACTTTGGGGGCTGGGGGGGTATTAGCAGCATAATCTGTGACAAGAAAGGGTGTGAGCTCAATCATGTGTCCTTGGCTGGGGGGGCTTGGACACCCATCCTTTTCCGAGGGCACTAACCCTACCCTTGCCTCGGTCTGTGCTCTCTCTAATCCTGCTTTCTGTTTGCCCTCCCAAAGACTGATCACCTGGGGAAATAGTCGGTTCAACCCTCCTCCCTCCTCTTTCCCCAACATAGAGATGGGGGCAGGGAACATGGTGAAACCACACGGATCTGGTTTTCAGGACTGCCTATCTGCCTCCTACCCATGTGACCTTGGACAATTTATTTAACCTCTCTAAGCCTCAGTGGCTTCATCTGCAAAATGGGAGTGAAAATCTCTACTCCCCGTTGAGAGGATTAGGTGAAATAGGGCATGCGAGGTGCTGACACATGGCACGTTCTCCACACTTTCCCTTTCTCTCTTTTTTCCTTCACACGGATCCAAACCTTACCGAATTCAACTCTGCTCCAGACCCCACCCTCCACCGCCCTCCCTTTCAGCAAACACTGAGGGAGGTCCGTTGTCTCTCCTCCTCCACCCGCTGAAGTGGTCAGAGTCCAGAGAGCTGAGGGCCCAGCGTGGATGACCAGAAAGGAGACTGTCTCCGTTCAGCCTCCGAAGCCTAACTGCCCCACTGAGAGGATGAAAGTCTCCGTGGTTGCCCTCTCTCTCCTCATCCTCATCCTCACCATTACTTCTGCTGTTCACAGCCAGCCAAGTGAGTGCACCTGTCCTCGTAGGGCGGCAGTGAGAAAAGCGAACGGGGCAGCAGGCAGCGAGGTGGTGCTAGGAGTGCTGTCATCAGCCCTGGGGCCTCTCCCCTCCTGCACACAGAGCTGCTGTCCTCAAACTCTTCCCTTTGTAAGTAGAGCTGAGCTGTGGTCCAGATCCTTCTGGGGTTGGGCAGTTTCAGGAAGCTGGGTCAGGGTTACATCAGGAATCCCAAAGACAGACAGCAGGAATGATCATTTAGGAGGAATAGCCAAGGAAGAAGCAGAAGAGATAATAATAAATGTATGCGATGAGGAGGAAGGCAAGGCAAGTGGATGAAAAAAGCCATAGATCCTCTGGGGGGGCAGGATGAAGGGAGTCAGGGACGAGTAATGTTTGGGGCTAAGCCCGGGAACAGGGAGTCTGAACCTAGACACCCCTTGCTGGCAGGGTCTGTTGTAGTTTGCTGGGACTATCACGGCAGCCAAAAGAAGTCCTGGTGGGATGCCCACGTGTACCATTTGCAGATTTCTGGGCCCCTATCTCCATCCCCCAGCCTAGAGCTAAATAAAGTCTGTAGAAAAGAGAAAAGGGGTTGAAGGAAGTTGAGAGGTTTTGGAACTATGGGATGCTTGGGACCTATGGAGAATGGGGTTTGTTTTGCCCACTCCCTACCCCTGCCTCTACCATCATTTATGAGGGTTGGTGACAGGGAAGGGACCAAGACACTCAGGCCTTCTACATACCCGCCTCCAACTGCCCCAGCCCTTCCCTTGTCCCTAAGGCTGCCCTTGGCATATAGTCTGGCCGGATTCTGCCTGTGTAAACACTCAGGGGAGCGAGGGTCACACACACCATGTAATCTGCCCACACGCTCTCAGGGTGCCCCTGGTCTTTGTAAACGTTGCCTTGAGAACCAGGGTCACTGTGGGTAGAGGTGCCTCTGGTGGGTGGGAGGGGGCAACAGTGCCCTTCGGGAAGGTCAAGCAGGAAGAGAAAATGGCCCACCCAAAGCATGGATCAGCCAAATGGTTCTCTCAAGAAGTCTCAGGCTTTGCCACCAGCTGGAAGCAAGGGTCAGGGATTTGCACTCTGCAGGTTTGGGGGCCGGGTGAGGTGATATCCCCAACTGATGAGCAATCAGGGGAGCCCAAGGGAGACACAATGATAACCTAGCCGAGTCTCGTATCCTGCGAGCATCAAAGAGAGGGGGAAAGAGCCATTTCCAGGCCAGAAGAGTGGCCATTACAACCATTAGCTCTTAATTACAGCAAGCACTGAGTCTTTCTGTGCCAGACTCTGAGTTAAGGGCTTTACAAGCATTCTCTCAACTAATCCTCACCACGATCCTAGGACGTAATTTTTTACCCTCGTTTAACGGGTAAAGACACCCAGAGAGATTAAGAAATTTGCCCATGATTCAAGCCACTTAGTCGAGACTCCAACCCAAGCTGTCTGACTCTGAAGCCTAAATATAAGCCTTTTCCTCCTGCCCTGACTTCTCCTGCTCATCTCTCCATCTCAACCTCCTCCCTGACCTCAGCCTCTCTGGTGCTTCTAGCACAGAATCCAGTCTCCCTATCACAGCTCAGAAGAGGTGTGGCCCTCCCCTCCCTCTTCAATATCCTCTCTTCCTACGTCTTCCTTCCCACCCTGCATTGCAGCCTCCTGGAACTGTTCCGTGCCCCCCAGACACACTGGGCTTCCCCCACCTCAGGCCTCCATACATTTCTTTTTTCCAGATCCCACAACCCCTCTGTCTGCCTAAATCCTACTCATCCTTCAGGAATCAACTCAGGCACCACCTGCTGTGGGACTTCTTCCTCAACCACCCAGGCAGGGTTAGGTACCCCTCATTCTGTTCCCATAGCATCTTGTGTCAAATTCTACTCTACCCCAGACCACGTTCTATTGTAGCGTTTATCTTTTCACTTTCCCTTTTTACCCAGACTTGTCTGTAAGGTACACAAGAGTAGTGACTGTGTCTTCCTCATGTTCTGAACCCCATAGAGCCTGGCATGTAATAGGAGCTCAATATGTGTTTGCCAAGTCAAGTTCATCAGCAAATGTGATTACCCCAGTCCTCTGTACTTGGTGACACTCAGTCCAGAGGCTGAAGGTTCTACAGAAGGTTCATCTTTTTCACTTTCTCTATTATCCATCAAGCTACCATCAGTCCCTGCTGATAGATGGCTTTGCCATCAGAAAAACGGAATGCAAGAGATGGGACATGGAAGTGGGCAGCCATGGGCTCCCTCTACCTCCTTGGCTCAGCTTTCAATGTCATTCCCTCAGAAATTCCTGAGTCGGTGAACCCTCCACCCACCTGCTGCCTGAAGTATCATGAGAAAGTATTGCCAAGAAAAATGGTGGTGAGATACAGAAAGGCCCTCAACTGTTACCTGCCAGCAATCATGTAAGCACCGCTCTGCAGACATTTCTATGGAGAGGGAAGGGGAGCCCAAGGCTGGAGTGGGGTGCACAGAACCAAGTCTCCATGCTAGAACAGGAGAACAGTGGTTAAGGGCCTGGGCTTTGACTCTCACGGGACAGGCCTGGGTTTCGTTCTTGATTTTTGCCACTTACAGTTGTGTGGCCCAAGAAAGGGTGGCCATAATGAAACCCAAGCCTGAGGGTCTAGGCTGAGTGGGGAAGGGGCTGAATGAAGAGATGATGAGGTCTAGAGGCCAGAGAGGGAGGTCTTCTGAGGGGACCCAGATGGGGGAGGCCTAGGGAGGTGCTACAGGGCATGAGGCAAGCCCGCTGTGAGCTAGAAATGGGGGAGTGTGGACTGGACCCCCAACATACTCTATGACCCATGACAGTCTAACTCTGCCCCCACAGCTTCATCACCAGAAGGAAACGAGAGATCTGTACCAACCCCAAAGACGAATGGGTCCAAGAATACATCAAGGATCCCAGACTACCTTTGCATCCTTCCAGGAAGTTGGTCTAGGTTAACATTATTCAATCTGAGAAAGGTCAACCCCAGATCCTCAACTCCCCATGGCGGTCAGGCCTCAGCGGGAGCCCAAGTTTGGGGGAAAAAAAGGTGTAACCCTGTGAAAATGCAGACAGCCTTGTGGTCTGAATGACAGAGTTACATTCAGAGAAGCAGGCCAGTGATCCCACAACGTAATTTAAAGTGTTTCAAATATATTCTCAATCTCTGGAGGAAATGCCAAAGTTAAGGGAGGAGAGCAGGGATACATTCTTAATGCACAGGAAAGCATCTTTCACATCCCCTCCTTGCTCTGCTTTCAGAGCCTCACATCACTCCAGCCATTCTAAATGATCAGACCACCTCTGGCCTCTCACTCATTGAGACCCAGAGGACTCTAGACTTTTCCTGTCCACCCTTACCCCTTTTCTAGGTCTCTTTTTTCTTCTATTATCTTTTCTTTTAAAACATAACTTTTTTCTTTGCAGGCCAGGGTGGGAATATTCAAATACTAGTGATTTTTGTCGCTGTTGCAGAGGTTTTGCTGGATCCCCTGATATTGGGTCTTTCCCAGGGTGACGTGTGTACAGACAGTGCCAAAACAGAAAAGGAGGTGTGAATCCCTAGCTCCCACTCTAAGCTTTGCATGGCAAGGGAAGGGCATTAGACCAGGTTGGGGATAAAAATCTTGATCTAAAACGCAACCATTCAATAAATAAAATTTCCTTTATTGCCAACTTGATTTCTAATTTCCTGCCTGCTTTCTGCTAGGGTGGCAGAAACTTAATCACAGTTTTTTCAGGGGCTTCTCCACATTCCCCTGAGAAATTTGTCAATTTGGGGGACTGGAAAGTTTACATGGTACCAAGGCCAGACATATATACTCAATCTCCCCTTCTCCCTACCCCTCTGTCCCCAGCTCAACAACAGGGAGGGGGCTCAAACAAAATCCAACATTCCCCCAAAACGGTGTTATGCAGGCAAAGCAAAATCAGGCAACTAAAGCTATTTAATTAGAGAAACAAATAAATTTGCTGAAGTGATCATTCTGAGGACTGGCCATCCAATGACTTGGATTCTGATAAACTGACCCATGCCTGCCCCCAGTGGCCCGTAGTGGTACTGCATCATCCTGCCTCCCTGCCTCCCCACCACAACTGAAGCTAATCTATCCAGATGGCCACCTGACTCCAGATGGCCAGTGAGACTCTCTCTTAGAAAGATGAAATTTGGACCAGAGAAACGAGTACTGGTTGCTGTTCGAGCATCGTCCCAAGGGAAGTTCATTGTCCCTGTGAACTCATCCACTGAAGCCCCTGGAGCTGCCCTACTTCCTGTCCCCACTCCAGGCTTGGAGATTTGGTTAATCTCAGTTCCATGAGATGCCCCAGCATTCTTCCCACTATTCCTGTTTTGTTTTAATTCCTAAAGGGCCATGGTGGCATTTAGCACCTCTGGAATAACTTTTTGTTGGTTTAGGTCAGTTCTGGCTTGTGTGTGTTAAAACATACGCAACATTTTTACCATGTTTAAGTGTACAATTCAGTGGCACTAAGTACTTTCACACTGCTGTGCAACCATCACCACTAGCCATCTCCAGAACGTTTTCATCATCCCAAGCTGAAACTCTGTACCAGTAAACAACAACTTCCCACTCCTCCCTTCCCAGAGCCCTTAGGAACCACTATTCTACTTTCTGTCTCTATGAACCTGACTCCTCTAGGTACCTCATATAAGTGGAATCATACAGTATTTGACGTTTTGTGACTGGCTTATTTCACTTAGCGTAATGTTTTCCAAATTTATCCATGTTGTCAGGATTTCATTCCTTTCTAGGCCTGAATAATATTTCATTGTATGTATCTACCCTGTTTTGTTCATTCATTAATCTGTCCACGGGTATCTGAGTATCCCCTTTTCTTTACATGGGACAGAGTTAGCAGGTCTTGGGTTCTGTTACTTGTGCCAAAATCACTTTAACTTGTGCAGTGACCTGTCAATCACCACACTGACCAGGCAGGGGCTCGGGGCAGGTAAGGGACCAAGGCTCTGACCTTCCCCTTGTTGCCCCACAGGGGTCAGTGCTACCTGCTCTAATCCCTCCCAGGCTGTGAGCTCCTGCTCCTGGATCCAGGGATTTCTCTCCACCCTCCCTGCGATCAAAGCTGAGAGCTTACAGCTGACTGTGACCAAACATCCTCCAGGAGCTCACATCCCAGGGATGACAGAATCACCAACAAATACAATATAGCCAGGCTGGACCTTTGCTTGCAGGGGCCAGAGTGAACATAGAGGGGTGGCAGGGCTTGGACTGACACAGGAGCCAGACTAAGTTCAGTGTGTACACCCAAGCAGGAGGTTTCAAAGTCCTTAGCCAGCGCGAGGGTCAAAATCAGGGAACCCGAGTTCAAAGGCCTAAGGGACAAACTGAGGCTGCAAACAAGATACAAAGGCCAGGGCCAGGATTCTGGCAAGCTGGAACGGAAATGTCATTATTTGTCTTTTTTATTTTTTGCTTTTTTGGTCTATCAGAGGAGTTCAGGGTTGAGATGTCAGTCCAAAAACCTAATTGAAAATCTATATACAAAGTCAAATTCTTATCCTAGCACATAATATAAAGCTTGCCAGAAACTCCTAATAGTTCAGGACCAAAAGGACTTATCTCAGGTGCATTCAATTGTTTCTTGTTGGGTTTTTTTCTTTGTTTTTATTTTTTGGCCGCTCCGCTCTGCATGTGGGATCTTAGTTCCCCCACCAGGGATCGAACCTGTGCCCCCTGCAGTGGAAGCACGGAGCCCTAACCACTGGACCACCAGGGAAGTCCCTCAATTGTTTTTAAAGAGGGCTATTCCTAGGCTTTTCAAGGTAGATACATGCCTGGCTTTAAACATTCACGTGCATGAACACAGACACACACACAGGAAGGACCTCCTCGTTCTGACACATAGGGGTCTCCCAGCCCTGATCATCCTAAAGTGAAGACCTCACCCACATTAGCCTATGCCCAGACAGCTTACGTGACTGTCAGCCTTGTGGATGAAGGTGATCGACTGGAAGCGGGTGGGCAATAAGGCCTGAATAGTGGGGTTTCCACTCCTTTGCCAGAGAAAGGGGTAGTAAGGGGTGAAGGCCACACACAGCAACGTGAGGAACCAGTGGGTGGGACAGGAAGGGAAGAAAGTGAGGAAGCAGCTCTGGGCAGTACAAAGAGCATTCTACCTGGCACCGAGAGGTCTGGCCGCATGCCCCCTCCCGTGCATCGATCTAGTGCAAGTGAGGATTTGCACGGGACAACCAGACGTCCCGCGGCTAGCTCTGGCTGGCCTGTAAGAAATGCTATTCGGCCTTCGGAGCAGCCTCCTGAGACGGGCCAGACGAGCAAGCATTTCCCCTGCAGAAAGTACCCGTGTGCCTGCACCTGTATGTGAGTAACCACTGAAAGTCACCAGCCGCCTCAATGAGGATATGGGGGACACGGTTGATGCAATGGTTTAAAAGCACTGGCTCCACACTCAGCAGACAAATCCAGGTTCAGATCCCAACTCTGCCTCTTACCGTGACAGTAAAATGCTGTTAGTCTTTTAGCAGATAGAACAAGAATCCCTCCCGTGGAGGAAACAACCATTGTTTAGAAAATGTGTCTGTAACCCCAGTGAAGGCAGGAAACTCTCCCAGGACATAGACTGGGACCAAGATTTCAGGGGAAGGGATGAAATTGCTCTGCGTGAACCAAGAAAAGTGACTGTTTTGCCTTTGAAAGCCAGAGGTGTGAGACAGGGCCAGCACCTCTAGACCAGAGATTGGAAAATGTGAAGTAAGTCACTGGGGATTCACAGAAGTCTTCTGGAAGCTTTGGATTCCCCTAGACTGTAAGAACTGGAGAAGTGGAAAGACTCCCAAAGCAGCTCTCAAGATCCAGGGACATGACTGGATGGCTACTTTAGGTGGGGTGGTGAGGAAAGGCCTTACTTTGGGGGTGACATGCTCCTTGAAAGCTAAATGACCAGAGCAAATCAGCCACGTGAGGACCGGGGGAAGAAAACTTTCCAGGCAGAAGGCACAACCAGTGCAAAAGCCCTAGGCAGGAGCCAGCTTGGCCCAGGGGACAGTGTGGCTGGAGCACAGAGGTGAGAAGGAGACCAGCATGAGCAGTGACACAGGCAAAGGCAGGGCAGTGGTGCTTTGTAAGCCAGGGTAAGGAGCATGCAATTTATTCCAAGGGTGCTGGAAAGCCATCCGGGACTTTTTTAAGCAGCCAAGTGAGATCGTCTGATTTACATTTGAAGAATCACCAGCAGCTGCACAGACACAGATTCCTGGGGGGCGAGGGAGACCCCTGCAGCAGTCCAGGCTACAGGCGACAGTGGCTTGGGCCAGGGAGGAAGTGATGGTGGCAGAGGACATTAGGGACATCTTTGGGAGACAGAACTGAAAAGACATACTGAGAAAGATGGGCTTGAGCAACTGGGTAGCTGTTGGTGCAATTTATAGAAATGGGGAAGAGTAAATGTGGTGGCAGGGGGGAGATCAAGAGCTCTGTTTGGCCCATGTTAATTTTAAGATGCTGGTCAAGTGTCCATGAGGCTGTGTTGAGGAGGGAGTTGGCTGTGTGAGTCTGGAAGGCCAGGGAAAGGTCGAGCTGGAGATATAAAACCATGGGACCGGGCAGGGTCATCTGGGGAGAGTGGGTAGTGGGTAGTGAGTAATGGGCTCAGGGGCGTTCAAACATTTAGCGAGAGAACAGAGCAGAAGTAACACATAAATGGACTGGAGGAATGGCCAGTGAAATGGCAGGAAACCCCAGGTCGTGTGGTAACCTGTCAGCCAAGAGAATAAAATAATTCAATCAAGAGGAAGTCATCGAAGGTGCTGAGTGCTGCCAAGAGATAAAGGAAGCGCAGAGAAAAGGCCTTTGGAGTTGACCTTTGAAGATCATCAGTGAGCTCGATGAGAAGAATCAGTGGAAAACAGTGATAGAAGCCCACCAAAAGGGGTAGAGGGAGTGTGGGAAATGGGGCCCAGGACTCTACAGAGGCAGCTCTTCTAAGGACTTTTTTATGAAGGGAAGCCAAATTTAGGGCAAGAGCCAGAAGGAGGAATGGGTTCAAGGGAGGATTTTTAAAGATGTGAGCATTTAGAGCATGTTTGTGTGTTGATGTGTGAAGTATTCAACCTCCCTGAGCTTCAGTTTTCTTTGCTATAAAACGGAGACCAAAACACCCACGACTGCAGGTTATTAGAAGAATCACACCAGTTCATATAATACATTAAAAGGCCCCGTGCCATGCCTGGTCTCACAGCAGAGACTCAGCACTTGTGGGCTCTCCTCCTGGAGCCAGAATGCTTGAGCCCAGCAGGTTCTCCCTGGTGGAGGCAAGACGACTGCTCTCAGTTTTCACATTGCCGATTACAACAGAGGAGAAGCTGGTGGGAAAACAGCCATGTTGTGAATGGAGGATCAAGAAATCGTGTGTGGGTGGGCCCAGCTATGTTCACCCTAAACATACACTCAGAGCTTTCTCTTCTCCCACTGGCATTCCTCCCAGAAAGGAGCCTTCCCCTCCAGACTCTACAACATGGAGTTTCTCGTCTGAACCACAGAACACGGACAACTTGAGTGACTGTTTTCTCAATTTTCCAAGAATGATGCAAACGATCATCACCATTCTAGATGCAAAGGAGAGACGTTCATCCTCTACATCCAATGCATGTCTTTGAGCCCAGCTGAAAGGGCTGCCTTAGAGGGCAGGGACCACCACTTCTAATTCACCCTGTTCCTACCAGGGAGGGTCCTTGGCCCCTGTTGGGCTTCCCTAAATGTCTACTCATGAAGTTAACAGAGGACTGGGGGCGGGGGCAACACGTGTTTAGAAGTCAGTGTGATGGACCCCTTCTGGCTGCCAGTCAGGGAGTGAGGGCAGGAACCGGTCACCATGGAGATGGCATTTTAAACAAGGGTCCTGGAGGGTGAGGGTTTGCAGCCACTGAAAAGGAGTTCTACTCTGACCTGATCTTGGGAAAATTAGTGGACAGCGTCACCCAGCGGTTAAAAATCACAATGACTAGCCATTGTGTATTCTTAAAGGGCTAGCACACGTGGTTGTGTCTAGGAAGGAAAACCCACCTGCGCGTCAGCCCAGCTGCTGATAAGGCCCCTCCTCGTGCCCACACCTTCCCATCTCTCCCAGATTTCTCCCCTTTTACAGGGAGCTGAGGCTTTCGGTCCACGCCAAGGCAGAACAGATAAAGATCCTGCTCTCATAGAACTTACATTTTAATGGGGAGAAGGAGAGACTACACACAAATATAGACAACATCAGGCAGTGATAGTTCTATAAGAAGAAGAAAGCAGAGTAAAGATGATGGTAAGAGGTACAAAAGACAACTTGGTGCTATTTGATAGGACCCACCAAGAACAATTTGACTTAAACTTGTCACCCTAGAGAATGTTCTGCTTCCAGCCTGGAGAATTGAGCATCTAACACACCCAACAAACGGATCAATCTGCAAATAGGTGCTATGAACTCAGGAAAAAATTTTTTAAATACAGTTGAGAGCACAAGAGATTGTATAAAAGAAGGCAGGTTTTGGAGGGATGTTGAAAATTGGAACAAGCAACAGGCATGGAGTGAGTCCCTAATTTTTGTGGCTTTGGCCTGAGGTCAACTGCAGTTGCTCCAACTGCAGTGGAGGATGCCGCAGGGTTGGCTAAAACTCTGGTAAGAAAGTCTGTGGTCTTTTTGGCCAAGTGAACCAGGGGAAGGCAACAGTGACCACTAGAGAGTGAGGAGGAACCCCAGAAGGAAAAAAAGTCAGGAAAAGGGAATCCCAAATTCTTTATATAAAATTAGCCCAAGTTTTTAACCCTGACCCCTGAACCATACTTACTTGGGGAAAACTGAAAGCAGCTTGCAGCTAAAACTTAAAGAACTAAACTAAGATCTGAGTCACCATCCACTGCAGGCATAAAAGATCGCAGTTTGAATCTAACTAAGTGAATTGCCTGATGAAATAAAAATAGTAACACTCTTCAGAGCAGTACAACAGAAGTCAGTCTCGACAACATAACATCCACAATGCCCAAGATATAATCCAAAATCGTTCAACACATGAAAAGCCAGGGTGTGACCCAGTCTCAAGAGAATAGGCAATCAATAGATGCCAGCCCTAAGATGAACCAGATAATGGAATTATCAGACAAGGATTTTAAGGGAGCTATAATAACTATATTTAGTGAGGTAAAGAAAAACATGTTCATTATGAATGCAACGATAGGAAATCTCAGCAGAGAAACAGAAAATATTTTTTAAAACAAGTGGAAATTTTAGAGCGAAATAGCTCTTTAAAAATAGCATGAAAATATATGTGAAGTTTAAAAATTCACTGGGTGAACTTAATAGTAGAATGGTGATGACAGAGGCGTAAGAGACACGATCTCAACAGTACATGCACTTTTCAAGCCTTTCTTGGTCTCCTCTGCTAAGAGCTCATTGTCCAAATCAAGTTCCATGGCTGAGCCTCGAGTCAAGAGGTGAAAAAATACACCACAAAGTCACATGGTAAAGATGTATTCACCAATTCCTGGAAAAGAGTGAACAACTGGAACAATCATCCATTTACCCTGGGCAAAGTATGACCCTGAGCAAGTCCGTTACATTCTTGGCTTCGTTTTCCTCTATCTGTGTAATAGTCCCTAGATTGCAAAGGATTAAATAAATTAATATAAAGAACATATTTCTCTGGGGCTTCCCTGGTGGCGCAGTGGTTGAGAGTCTGCCTGCCAATGCAGGGGACACGGGTTCGAGCCCTGGTCTGGGAAGATCCCACGTGCCGCGGAGCAACTAGGCCCTTGAGCCACAACTACTGAGCCTGCGCGTCTGGAGCCTGTGCTCCGCAACAAGAGAGGCCGCGATAGTGAGAGGCCCACGCACCGCGATGAAGAGTGGCTCCCGCTTGCCGCAACTAGAGAAAGCCCTCGCACAGAAACGAAGACCCAACACAGCCAAAAATAAATAAATAAATAAATAAATTTATGAAAAAACCCCACAAAAAACAGCCATTACCATCTCCAACCACAAAGAGGCAACTCTGAGGCTTTCTCAGCATGGCTGGGTTCTGTCATATCTGGATCCCAAATTATAGCCTTATAGCAAACCCCCTATATGAGGCTCTAAAGGGAGAAGAAAGGGAACCCCTTCAATGGAATAAGGACCACCAGCGGGCCTTTGAGACTCTAAAGCCTGAGTTGAGTAGAGCACCAGAACTGGGGCTTCCACATTTGGACAAGCCCTTTGCCCTATACATTCACGAGAGGTCAGGGACAGCACTAGGAGTCCTGACCCAAAAGCTGGGACAGGATCAGAGACCAGGGGCTTACTTTTCAAAACAACTGGACTCAGTGGCCCTGGGATGGCCAAGCTGCCTGCGGGCAGTAACAGCCACAGCCCTGTTGGTTAATGAGGCTTCCAAGCTCACCCTGGGACAACATTTAGATGTGTTAACCCCTCATCAGGTACAACCTGTACTGGAAGTCAAAGGACATCATTGGTTGACTGGAGGAAGGTTAACAAGATATCAGGCCCTCCTAATGGACACCCCCGACGTTACCTTAAAGGTGTGCCAAACCCTGAACCCAGCAACTCTGCTTCCAGAGGTCGAGAGTGGAGACATTGCATCAGTGTAAAGAGACCAGAGAACGAACTTACTCCAGCAGGCCTGATCTTCTAGACGAGCCTCTCGACAGTCCTGAGGTCGAATGGTTTACTGACGGGAGCAGTTCTGTAGAAATGGGAGCCCAAAAGGCGGAGTATGCCATAGTTAGTCTAGATGAAGTCACAGAAGCCAAGGCCCTGCCACCCCAGACATCAGCCCAGAAGGCTGAACTAATTGCAGGAATGAGAGCTTTGCAATTAGGGAAGGAAAAGAAATTAAATATTTTTACTGACTCTAAGTATGCGTTCCACGTGCTACATGCCCATGCTGCCATTTGGAAAGAAAGAGGAATGTTAACCACTAGAAATTCCCCCATAAAACATAAAGATTTGATTCTGGCTCTTTTAGAAGCAGTGCAGCTTCCGACCCAGGTAGCAGTAATCCACTGTAGGGGCCATCAGAGGGATGGATCTTTTGTGAGCCAAGGGAACAGCAAAGCTGATCAACTTGCAAAACAGGCAGCTTGATTGCAGGAACCTGAACAAGTTATGGCTCTAGTGATTGGCCCCCCTGAACTCCCTAGCCTTCCCCAGTATTCCCCACAGGAAAAAGAAAATGCTGAGAAATGGGGCTATGAGAAGGGAAGCACAGACTGGTATAAAAAGGAGGATAAGTTTCTAATCCCTGAGGCCCAAAAATGGAAACTCACTAAGAGCTTACATAATGCCACCCATTATGGGAGGGATGCGCTACGGAACTTGATGCAAAAGGCTTTTTCAGGGAAGGGGCTTAAAAGAACAGTAAAACAAGTAACACTTGCCTGTGATTTATGTGCCCATAATAACCCACAGGCTCATCCAATCCTCCTGTCATTACTCAGGCCAATTCAACACCGAGGGACATACCCGGGGGAAGACTGGCAGTTAGATTTCACCCAAATGCCCCCATGATCAGGATATAATTATCTTCTGGTGTTTGTTGATACTTTCACAGGATGAGTTGAAGTCTTCCACACCTGATCTGAAAAGGCTATGGACTTCTGTAAGTCCCTTTTAAAAGAAATAATTCCTCGGTTTGGACTTCCAAAGTCCCTCCAGAACGATAATGGGCCCTCTTTTATAGCCAGAATCACACAGGGGCTCACAACAGCTCTAGGGATAGACTACAAACTACACACCTCTTGGCATCCCCAGTCTTCAGGGAAGGTAGAGAAAGTGAACCACCCTTTAAAGAAAACCTTAGCAAAGCTCTGCCAAGAGACTCATGACCCTGGACCAACTTGCTCCCTATTGCACTCCTCAGGGTCTGTGTAGCCCCCCAGGGGTGGTCTGAGACTCAGCCCATTTGAAATGACCTATGGGAGACCTTTTCTTACTACTGACATTCTACTGGATGAGGACATGAACTAGGCCCTGAGATATATTATGAATCCAGGACAAGTTCAAAAGGCAATCCAGGACTAGGCCCACAAGGCACTGCCGGCTCCCACTAAAAATACAGAGGAAGGAGCAGTTCCTTCACAAATAAACCCAAGTTCTTCTTAAAACCTGGAAAGAGGAGTTCCCCACAAGACCAACTATTGCCAAAATGGAAGGGCCCCTAGAAAGTAATTTTAGCCACCCCTACTGCTGTCAAACTGCAAGGGGTATCTAGTTGGGTACATTTGTCCAGACTAAAGCTTTTACCTCCAGGTCACAACAGAAAAACAATACACCTGTGAGCTAGTGAAAGATCTGAGATACCTATTCAAAAGACAGGCACCATCAACAGGTAAGTAAAATGATGTAGTGTGTTGGCTCCTATCTGAAGCCTTAACGGGACTTGGGACCTCTCTTATTTCCTTGGCTGATATGGTTCTTGACAACTGTCTGACCCTTGAGTACCTTCTGGCAGAACAAGGCAGAGTTTGTGTAACAACTAATACTTCCTGCTGTGCTTGGATCAATGTGACAGGACAGGTAAAAGTTAATATTAAGGAAATATACGCCCAGGCAGAGTGGCTTCACAATTTCGGCAAGGGGCAATATCGCCTCCCTTGTCTGGTCAGCAATTAAGGAAGCCCAAAGTTAACGTGGTTCCTTCCCTTTCTAAGCCCTTTAATGGCTATTGTTGTTCTTCTTTTTAGCCCTTCTTTGTTTAACCTTTTGGTTAAGTTTGTGTCTTTTAGGCTCCAACAGTTTGAAGTAAGACTCACGATGGCTCAAGGAATTTAGCCCATTCCAGTGGAAAGTGGCCCAGGTCTCTACAGGTCCTTGGAACAGTCAGCGAGGGACTTCTACACCTCTAGGGTAGGCTAGAGTCTGAGACCCCTGTCCAGCAGGAAGCAGTTTCAGAAGAAGAGAACTTCGGCCCCTTACCCCTTAAGAATAAGGGTGTAGAGTCTCTCGGGGGGAATGAGACAGGTTGGGACCTGGGACCCTTTGCTGCAGTGCTGCAATGCTTGTACCTGGACACACCTCTCCTCCAGCAACAAAATACAAAGAAACTGTATGGGACTGAAAATAACTACATTCCTGCGCAGTTGGGGCAAATTCTGGACAAAAGATACAAAGAGACCAAAAAACCCAACTGCCAATTTTGAAGAGCCTGGAGCAAAAGCAGGGTACTGCGCATGCCCCCTGCACACAACACTACCTAAGGGGTGGGTAAAACACCTAAGCCACCCCTCCGGCCCGACACCTGGACACACCCATACCCTCACCCGCTGTAAGGAACAAGCTACATCCCCCCCGGCCCCGCCCACCCAGGAGCGAGCAAGCAAGGGAAACTGTTGTTTGTTCTGGCTCCCCCCTGCTGCAGCAGGGGCCCCAATAAAGCCTTGCGGGGGGGTGGGGGGGGATGGGGGACAATACTCAAAGAGATTGAGTGACTCACCCAGGGTCACATACCTGGTAAGAGGGGGAATGTACCCGACTCACCCCACTCCACATTTCTCAGTGAAGTCACAGGTTGGTATGATAGAGTTTGGCTTGAAAAGATAGTTTGGGGTCAGATTGTCAAGACTTTGAATGCCACAAAGAGAGGTCTGAATTTTATTTTCTTATGAAATGAGTTATTGAATAAAATTTATTGAAGAAAAATCTGGTTTCAAATCATGTTCCAGTAATTCATTGCTGTATAACAAATCACCCCAAAACTTGGTGGTTGAAAACAACATGACTTATTATCTCTAATAGTTTTTGCGGGTTAGGAATTCAAGAAAGGCTTAGCTAGGAGGTTCTGGTTTGGGGTCTCTCTTGTGGTTACAATCAGATATCCTCTCTCTCTCTCTCTCTCTCTCTCTCTGTCTCTCTTCTTCTCCCTCTATATCTATCTATCTATCTATCTATCTATCATCTATCTTTCTGTCTCTCTCTCCACATGGTCTCTCCGGCATGGCAGCCTCAGAGTAGCTACACTTCAAAGGTTGCCAGAGTGAGTATCTCAAAACGAACAGCAAGAAGCTGCATAATCTTTCTCTAATCTAACCTTGATTCACTCATATCTACCTGTTGATACCATCACAAAGGTCCACCCAGATTCAAGGACAGAGGGCATACGCCTCCTCTTGATGGGAGAAACATCAAAGAACTTACGGACATGTTTTTAAACCACCACCTCTATATATCAGGAAGAATAATAACAATAGCTATCTCAGGAGGGCTGGTGTGAGACTTATATAAAGTATACCTGGTAAACAGTATATTATCATAACTCCAGCTCTATGTGACTTACAGGCAATTTGATTAGCCTCACTGCACCCCAGTGCCCTCACCTATAACATGAAACTAGTACTTGTAACTGGAATGAGACCAGAAGCCCAGTCCTGCAAAATGGTATATGCCCTTGGTGGATGGATGGGGAGACACCAAGGAAAGACGCAGGCTTAGAATTCAGAGCAAGACAGGACCTCAGTCCTCTCAGAGAACAAGTAACAGGAACTCAAAACCAAGGTCAAAGTAGGAGCCATGTTCTTTTAACTGGATCCTGTAGCAAGAAACAGGTGAACACAGGGAGTAGTAATAATTGCTATTTACTGAGCATCTTTTATGTGCCAAACGTGGTACTAGGTACCTGGGGGTGAGGCGTGTGACTTGGAGCCCAGGGACCTGTGCTGGGGCATTGCATCTAGGGTCTGACTTTAAAAAGCACCCCCCCCCAGGCCCTAGGTATCCTCAAGTCAGCCTTGATTTGCTCACCAAGGAGCAAATGAGCCTGCAGGTAGAAATCAGCTAGTCCAGCTGTGGGAAGCCAGGGTGAAAAGTGGAGCTGGGGGACGGTTCCTCTCGCTGCCCCTCATACTACACTTTATATTTGGCTGTGACTTTGCATCTCCACAAGGGCTATGTCTGTAATGAAAACATAAAAACAAAATTTTTCCTGGGGTCACCTTTAAATTACATTTGCAGAGCATTCAGGTGTTAGAGAAATGTAATAACTTTCAGCATCAAGATGGGTATAATTTAAACTCCAGCTGTATCAATAGCACATTGCCAGTCGTCTGACAAGTAGATGTTCAATTTGGATACAACCAGTGTTGACACTCAGCCAGCTCCCCTCTGGAGCTGCTGGAGCTTTGACACATAGTAATAAATTAAAATGTAACCAGCTCCTTCTCCCCAGTGAATTCCATTAACTCACAGCAAGTCTGCCCACAGAGTCCCCATTGATCCAGGTTCTGGCCTAGGGCTGGCCTCATCTGAAGGTGATACAGTAAAATGAAAACACCAGTTATCCTGTAGGCTGGCACCAGAGTTGTTCTTTAAAAAGGAATTGCTTTCGTTTAGGAAATTACCTTGAAAAGTCAATTAAAGAGTGAATGGGGGGCTTCCCTAGTGGCTCAGTGGTTGAGAATCTGCCTGCCGATGCGGGGGACATGGGTTCAAGCCCTGGTCTGGGAGGCTCCTACATGCCGCGGAGGGATTAGGCCCGTGAGCCACAATTGCTGAGCCTGCGCGTCTGGAGCCTGTGCTCCGCAACAAGAGAGGCCGCGATAGTGAGAGGCCCACGCACCGCGACTAAGAGTGGCCCCCGCTTGCCACAACTAGAGAAGGTGCTCGCACAGAAACGAAGACCCAACACAGCTATAAATAAATAAATATTTTAAGAAAATAGTGAATGGAAGGAAGGTGGGAGTCATTGCACATGGGTTGGAAGGGAGAAAAGACACAAAAGTGAAAGCTAAGCTATTCTACATACAAAGTGGACAGGAAGTTGAGAGGAAAGCAGAGAAAAGAGGAGAGAAAAGATCAGACAGCACAGGAGACTGATTAGCAGAAAGGAAGTCTAAGCGACAGGGAGACAAGAGGACATCTAAGACCAAGGCTGTCTATTCCATTCTCGGTTGTTTGCATCGCTGCAATGTAAACCGCTCAACGCCTCCCCAAAACGCTCAGGGAAGTCTGATATGTCCCTACACCCTTGCTGGTAGTATTATGGGAAGTAAAGCGTCAGGATAGTAAAGTGTGTCCTACCCTACTTTCACCCCTGACAGTGAAGATGGACAGTTTTGTGTCTGCCCACCACGTGGTCCTAATGGCATTGTCTGTCTCCAGGGTCCCTCCCACACCTAACCATAAAGATTGGTCCACGAGGTGGACATACAACCCACACAGGGCCAGACCAAGTCCCTCCCCCACCCCCCACCCCCAGAGATTGGTAATGAATACTTGGAAAAAGAAGCTTGCTCTTTTCTGGGGTTGGCTGAGCTAGAATGACAAAAGGTTCGAACAACGTTGGTATGGCTTTGTCCCTTTCTCCCATCTCTCCATAAAGGAAGCCCATCGGGCGACATGCAGAAGAAGCAGAGATGAAAAGTGGAGTGCAAGAAACCCCTGATGACACTGAGCCTATGGATCAAGCCAGACCTGAAGCCTGGAACTTCTTGCACTTTCCAGTTCCATGAGTCATTAAGTTTCCTTTTTGATTAAGCTCATTTAAACTAGATTTCTGCCACTTTAAATCAAAAATTAATAACTCCTCCACTGATGCCCAGGTAGAGGTAGGAGGATCCTCATGAGAGAGAAGGAGGCAAAGAATCACACACTGGACCAGCAGCAGAGCGAATGGTGGCCCTTCGCATTCCCAAAAGGACAGAGGTGCAGCTGCACTTGAAGGTGACACAAAAGCAGAGGTGGGACAGACCACTTTTCCCAAACCTACTATAGGAAGGTTAACTTCGAAAGAAAAAAGTTTGACTAGGAATTGGCAAGGCTGAATCATTGCTCAGGCAAATTGTGAGCTGGGTTACAGTGTAATGGTATAATCTGGGCTGCAGCAGGATTGCCTGGGAGGAGAGGGGTTGGCATGGAACTTGAAGTCATGTTGAGGAGCCCCATGCCCATACCTCACCAGGGTCATATCGACTTGTCATGTGCCTGTCATCCATCTATTGGCACTTCAGTTTGGGGGCCAGGTATACTGTTTTTAAATGCTAGCACCTTTAGGAAACGAATACACTTGCTGGTGCTGTCCATTAACACCATGCTTAGAGATGGAAAGTTTTGGAAAATAGGAAGTGAGAGTAATTATGGATTATGGGGGATTTCCTGGAGAGGTCAGGCTTAAATTAGGCATTTAAATGAGGGTTCCTGGAAACAGAAAGTTTCCGAGGGAGAGGTATCCATATCTGCCACAGTCCGGTTCTCATCCTGACCTCTGCAGACAAACTCGTCCCTTCCCAGTGTTGCCTGGGGGGTATCAGTGAGATGTGTCCTACTGCTCAGTGGGGTCCAGAAATAGTCGTCTGCTCAGAAGCTCTCTAATACCCCCAGAAGGCCATCCTAGCCTTTGGCTAGGGCCTCCTGGGGACAGGGATCTCCCAAGTGAAGACCTGTTCTCCCATCCAGCAGCCATAGCCCGCTTCCCCAGCTCAGTCCTGCCAGCCTTTTCCAAGTCCTTTCTGAGTCAGTCCTCCTTGCCCTGCTTTGACAGGCTAGGAACCAAGGTGACCCCTGTTCTTGAGCATCCTTGTACGCAAAAAGACTCCAGCTCGAGGTCCCCAACCTCTGGGAGAGCTGATTAAACTTGGTGCAACCCCAATGCCACAGCCTTGTGGAAGTTCAGGACCACCCCCTCCACTGCCAAGATTTCCTTCTGTTCCTTTGGCCTGTTTTCTCCCTCTCCAATCTCCCTCCCCAATCAGGAGTCCCACACAAGCTCAGCAGCAGGTATCACCTTGCTGGATCTCCTCCTTGGTAAACCAGTTTCTCTCCCTGCCCAAGAAAGAAGGTAGGGCCAGTGCCTCCTCAGAAGGAGGAAGGCATGATGTAGAGACAGGCGGAGAACCTAGAAACCCTGCCCCTTCCACCCCAAGAGGAGTGGCAGAGGAGTAGAGGGTGAGAGCTCAAGACAAACAACCAGAGAGCAGTGTATCATGAAATTCTCCCTTCAGACCAGAGGTTGGAGGGAAACCTGAATTCAGAGAACCTTGTGTCCAGCCTTAGTAATTGTGGTGCATCCATACAATGGGATACTACACAGCAAACCACTGATAAATGCAATATGAAAGGATTTCACAGATGTGATTTGGACCAGAAGAGTCAGACCCATAAGAGTAAATACTATGTGTCCATTTACATGAAATTCAAGGACAGCCAAGTCATAGACATCAAATAGTGGTTACCTTTGGGGGATGGATATTCCCTACAAGAGAACGTGAGGGGGGGATTTCCCTGGTGGTCCAGTGGTTAGGACTCTGCACTTCTACTGCCAGGGGCCCAGTTCAGGGAACTAAGATCCCACAAGCCCTGTGGCGTGGCCAAAAAGAAAAAGAGAGAGAGAGCGAGAACATGAGAGAAACTTCTGGGATGCTGAAAATGAGTCTGGGTGATGGCTGCACAAGTATTGATATATCCATGTGCCAAAATTCATCAAGCTGTAAGAGTTATGCACTTTGCTCTATGCAACTTACACCTCAATAATCTTTTTAATAAGGAGTTGGGGGAGTGGTAAAGCAGAGACAGCAGTTTTGTACTCTGCTCCCTTGGGAGCTGCACATCTATCAAGATAAAAACAGCTGGGATTGTGCAGAGGGCGCTGATGTAACCACACGTGACTGTCCGGCCATATTCTACTGCTCCCAGTAGTATATTCTACACTGTACTTTACATGGCATTTTTAAATGGGAAAGGGGGTATGGGGAGGAGATGGAGAAATGCCCCTGGCTATAGAGGGGCATGACCCTCTTAGGGACTAACCCAGGTTACCAAATCTACACACATGCAAATGCAGGACACACCACTCACAGGAATTAACAGTGGGGAAGGGAGCCCTATTGGAAGGCAGGCTTCCACATTTTATTCCCTGATAGGATATTTTGGGCTATTTTCCCATTGTTATCCCCTCTTCCCTTCCCTCATTCAAGCAGATAGTCTCCACCATGCAGCTCCTGCATCCCTCTCAGGGGAGAGAGAAGGCAGGGCAGAGAGCAAAACTGAAGGTCTCTTTGGCTTGTGTGTTCTAAAAGCTTAAGCCCCCTGCACAAAGAATAAAACAAGATTCAAAGCATATTTCCTTAATGTCTTCACCAGAACTATTAAAGAGTATGGATTTCTTCCAGGACGAAAAGAGAGTCCTGCTGGGAGTTTGGGGTTAGTAGATGCAAACTATTACATTTAGAATGCATAAACAGGGATTTCCCTGGTTGTGCAGTGGTTAGGACTCCACGCTTCCACCACAGGGGGACAGAGGTTCGATCCCTGGTTGGGGAACTAAGATCCCACATGCCGCATGGCGCAGTCAAAAATAATAGAATGGGCTTCCCTGCTTGTGCAGTGGTCGAGAATCTGCCTGCCAATTCAGGGGACACGGGTTCGAGCCCTGGTCTGGGAAGATCCCACATGCCGCGGAGCAACTAGGCCCGTGAGCCACAACTGCTGAGCCTGCGCGTCTGGAGCCTGTGCTCCGCAACAAGAGAGGCCGCGATGGTGAGAGGCCCGCGCACCGCGATGAAGAGTGGCCCCCGCTTGCCCCAACTGGAGAAAGCCCTCGCACAGAAACGAAGATCCAACACAGCCATAAATAAGTAAATAAATAAATAAATAAGAGATACAGGCGCCCTGGAGAAGACTCCAATGTATACAATAAACCAAAGGTATAATAACTTATCATAATAAAAAAAAATAATAGAATGGATATACAACAAGTTCCGACTGTATAGCACAGGGAACTATATCCAATCTCCTGGGATAAACCATAATGGAAAAGAATATAAAAAAGAATGTGTATCTGTGTATAACTGAGTCACTTCGCTGGACAGCAGAAATTAACACAACATTGTAAATCAACGATATTTCAAGTTAAAAAAAAAAGATAATGAAACACTCTTTAAAAAAAAAAAACAGGGCTTCCCTGGTGGCGCGGTGGTTGGGAGTCCGCCTGCCAATGCAGGGGACACGGGTTCGGGCCCTGGTCTGGGAAGATCCCACATGCCGCGGAGCAACTAGGCCCGTGAGCCACAATTTACTGAGCCTGCGCGTCTGGAGCCTGTGCTCCGCAGCAAGAGAGGCCACGACAGTGAGAGGCCCGCGCACCGTGATGAGGAGTGGCCCCCACTTGCCGCAACTGGAGAAAGCCCTTGCACAGAAACGAAGACCCACCACAGCCATAAATAAATAAATAAGTAAACCCAAAAGTTAAAAAAAAAAAAGTAAATGCTTTTAAAAAAAAACAACAGGGACTTCCCTGCCGGTCCAGTGGTTAGGATTCCAGGCTTTCACTGCCAGCAACCCGGGTTCAATCCCTGGTCAGGGAACTAAGATTCCGCAAGGCACGCAGAGTGGCTGAAAAAAAAGAGAGTCTTGGTTTGGGCTGGAGGGAGGCAGGTGCAGCCTGGGCATTCCAGCATCACTGCCAGGAAGCAGGTGTAAACAAAGATAAACAAAGAGCACTGCTCACCACCCAGTTCTACAAGGATTAGGTCATAACCCACAGCAGTCGCTGGCTGACAGCACACTCTGAGAGGAAATTAAGACAACAACAGGATGAGGCACTCTGTGCTTCGGACAAGCAGGCCCCTTTGTCAGCTAGATATTTATCTCAGGAAGAATTTTAATGAACCCAGATTCTCACATCTTCCCATACACAGAAAAGCACTAGAATCGTTAACCTGAGATACCTGTTCTTTGTGACTAGCAGTAATCTTTTACCAAGATGTCTCCTTGACCGCATGTATTCTCTAGCCAGAAATCATACATGTACCGCTTTCTCCCCCACCTCTTCAGAGCAGTTTTCTCAGAGCGGCTGAGAGGTTGTCTCCCAGGCTATAGTCCTCAGTAAGTCCCGGAATGAAACTTGAACTCACAACTCTTTTTTTTTTTTTTTAATTTATTTTATGTACCTTGGGCTGCTTTGGGTCTTTTTTTTTAAGTTATTTTATTTTTATTTTTTTAAGATTTATTTACTTATTTATTTTTATTTTTGCCTGCATTGGGTCTTCGTTGCTGTGTGCGGGCTTTCTCTAGTTGCGGCGAGAGGGGGCTGCTCTTCATTGCCGTCCTTGGGCTTCTCATTGTGGTGGCTTCTCTTGTTGCAGAGCACGGGCTGTAGGCACACAGGCTTCAGTAGTTGTGGCATGTGGGCTCAGTAGTTGTGGCACACGGGCTTAGTTGCTCCGTGGCATGTGGGATCTTCGCGGACCAGGGCTCGAACCCATGTCTCCTGCACTGGCAGGCGGATTCTTAACCACTGCGCCACCAGGGAAGCCCAAACTCACAGCACTTAACACTGTGTGTTTTTCTTGAAGTCGGCACAGGGAGACCCGAAGAAGAAGGGCTGTGGAGAACGTCCAGGCAGATGGGCCACAGCAGCCCTGGGGCAGGTCTCTGTGTCCTCAAGTGTGACCCCAAACTATCGGAACACCACCGGACCCCCAGTAACCCCAGGGAGGATGACTCAGCAGTAACTGGTGGGGACAGATCATCACATGGGCCCCCCAATGCCTGGAACACCCCAGAAAGGCTGAGGTTAAAGTGTCCCACCAGGCCAGCAAAAAGGCAGGCTAAAAACACACATCAGGGGGTGCTCTAGATGCTGCGCGGAGACCCTCTGCACCCCTGCGAACATGGCGCTGCGAGTGTCGCGGAGCGTGCGGGCCGCGGTCCGCAGCCTGCGCGCCATCTCTGCGCCCAACGCGCCCTGCCCGCCGCGGCCCTGGGGACTGCGGGCGGGCGCCGTCCGGGCGCTGCGCACCGGCCCCGCTCTGCTGTCGGGTCGTAAATTCACAGACAAACATGAATGGGTAACAACAGAAAACGGTGTTGGAACAGTGGGAATCAGCAATTTTGCACAGGAAGCTTTGGGAGATGTTGTTTACTGTAGTCGGCCTGAAGTTGGGACAAAATTGAACAAACAAGAGGAATTTGGTGCTTTGGAAAGTGTGAAAGCTGCTAGTGAACTCTATTCTCCTCTATCAGGAGAAGTAACTGAAATTAATGAAGCTCTAGCAGAAAATCCAGGACTTGTCAACAAATCTTTGTTATGAAGATGGTTGGCTGATCAAGATGACACTCAGTAACCCTGCAGAACTAGATGAACTAATGAGTGAAGAGGCATATGAGAAATACATAAAATCTATTGAGAAGTGAAAATGGAACCCCTAAATAAACTAGTTTGAAACAACTTAATCTAGCATAGTTGTCTTAAATTAGTGGTGGATAGATTTTTAAAAAGCAACTTTTAGCAAAAGAAACTACTTGAAACAATGTTGCCTGAAGAAAATACCCCTTAACTTCCTAATGATTTCAGATAAACACTATGCATCTTTTTCACAACACCCTGTGATTTTTAGGCTAGTCTCCAGTTATAATACTCAGAATTCCTGAAATTATCTGTGCTAAAACTAGTTATAAAAATTATGTAATTCAAGGATAACGTTGTTATCTTAACCTTATATAATACTGTAACTTGCTTACAGCCATCCCTGGATTTGGGTCAAAATACTCAATGAACTTGCCACTGGAAATAAATGACAGTGGAGAAAAGTTTGTTAGTTGTATAGTGTCCAGTGAAGAACATTACTATCTTAATTTTGCAATATACTGTGTTTGCTGGTGCTATTTTTATACAGTGAAGCAACAGCCTTGCAGGAAAATAAGAAACAGTTTAATAATAAAATATTCAACCTCTTAATTAAAAAAAACAAAAACAAAAACACACACACATCAGACTAGGTTATAGCGGTAAAGTTTTCTTTCCTATAAACCCGAGTCCGTGGACTTAGAGTCCAGCTACAACTCTGGGTACTTCTGCATTATTTGAATCTGTTTTGGTTATCTGAATCTTTTCTATGTTTTCGTTTTACTTGCACAATTTTCATTAACTTTTGTTACCCTGTGTCTCTGGCATGGAGACCCCCAAGGGAGGAGTCCACTGAGGGTGTTCCCACTGTGGCCTCCCTGCCACTTTGGTGTGACCGCAGACTCCCTTGACCCTTCATCCTGAGGCTGAACCACAGTGCGACCTCTGGCTGCCTCCCCCCTGGGCTCAAAGAGCAGCCTGTGGCTCCTGGCCGCAGGACTGGCAGGGTGCCTTCCCACCTGCCCTCCTACAGGACAGAGTCCCTGTCAGCACCACCGCCCCACCCTCCCCCCAGCCCCCGGGGAGAGGGGGAGGGGGAGGGTCTGTTCCTCTCCAGCCAAGCTCCAGAAATCCCCCTCTGCCTAAGCAGCCCTGGCCTTGCTTAGTCTTGTGCTTACCTCTCACAACGGCAGGGGACTCCCAATCCTGCCTGGGAGCCTGAAAAGGAAATTCTGCATCAATGAAAGTGCCTCCTCTTCCCCTTTGCTAGCTCGAGTTCTCCCCGTCACTTCCTAAGGGGCATCTGTTTCCAAACCCATTTCCGAACCTGCAACCCTGTCATAGCCCAGCTTCAAGAAGCAAGAGGCGGGGCAGTAGGAAATGAAGAGGAAAATAACATTCACTGGCCATCTTTTTATCTCAGGCACTTTACACATGTCGCTTAATCCTAATATCTACCCTGCAGGGCGGGGATTAGCTGTAGGACAGGTGAGAAAACTGTGGAGAATTCAGAGAGTTAAGCAACTTGCTCCAACTCACACAGCTAGTCAGTGACCAAGCCAAAATTCACATCTACGTCTGTCTGACTCCAAGGTTCCCAGATGGGACCAGTCAGTGCCTGAACTGCCGCCCCCGTGGTCTCTACGGGCCATCGTCATAGAATCTACCGTCCCAGCTCAGCGTCCAGGGGTACTAGCTGAGGAAGTTCTTATGCCTCCACTGCCCGGTCTGCTTCTCCATTTCCAAGGCCCCAGCAGAGGAATCTTTTCAGTCCGGCTCATCCTTTTAATCCAGGCCACACAACAGCGGGCAGTCCCTCTACCACAAGCACCTGCAACTCTGCCGCAGAGCCCACCCCCAGCAAGATGGGAATGCTGGGGAATTCACCCTGAAGTAGCCCTCGATCAATGATAGACACGCAGTGGTGAGCAAATCACTCAGCCTCTCGCCCCTGGGGGAATACTCAGAGTGCCCAGAGGTCCCCAGAGGAACTGAGTCCGAGGCGCCCCATTACAATGGTAATCTGCTCAGTAAAGAACCCTGCAGGGGCGTCCTTCTTTTTTATGCTTCATTTCTCTGTTTCCCTACTGGAAAGTCTCCGGGATCACCTCCCAGTGAAGTACTTGCACTCAAATCCTTATCTTGCGGTCTGCTTCCAGGGGAGCCCAACCTCAGAAAGGTGTGAGAGAAAGGAAAGTCAAGGATGACTCCTAGGTTGTTGGCCTGACCAGTAGATCTTCATCATCTTAGCTTAAGTAGCTACATATCCTGAGCATTTGCCACGTGCATCTGGCTGGGCCTGTGACATAGAGTTTGCCGATTAACTATCCCAGCCGCAGTGTGCAGTGTACAGGATTATCCCCGTATTACCAGTAAGGAAACAGGCTCAGGAAAGTTCAAGCCTTTGCCCAGGGTCAGACAGCTAGTAAGTGGTGGAACTGGTTTTCAAGGATCTGGAGGTGAGGGAGGGAGCAAGTCCACCCTGCTTGGGCTTGGCTGCTCAAAACGTGGGATCAAGACGACCCCTATTTCCACTAGCCAGCCCCTCACTCCCAACAGGAAAGTTCTCCTTTCCTCACAGTAGAGATTTTTAATGGTGCTACCATTCACCTTTTCACTGATGGAGGAAGTGGAGGCAAGAGAGAAAGAAAAGAGAGAGAGAGAGAGAGACCAAAAGTACGGGGGGTGGGAGAGAATAAACAAGACAATAACAGCTATTTTGCAGTGAGTGCTTACAACACGTGTGCTAAGCCCTGTTCAACTCTTTATGTCATCTCATCTTGCCAAAAGCCTTGAGGAAGGAATTGTCTAAAATTATCCCCCATTTAACAGAAGGGGGGAAAGGACAAGCTCAACAGAACAGTAAAGAGACAATCCAGCCCACCTGACATCCCGGTGGCCTGCGTCCAGTCCCACCTCCCCGTGACTCAGCTGCTGTTTTCCATTTCTTTTCTTTCTTTCTTTCTTTTTTTTTAATCAGTCATCAATTTTATACACATCAGTGTATACATGTCAATCCCAATCGCCCAACAAAACAGTTTCACATCCTACTTTCTGAGCATTTCCTGCCTGGTCCCGGGGGTGGCGGGAGGGGGGAGTTTAGGCAATTAAGCCTCTGAAAGAGGACTGAAGCTACATGTCAAAGGACAGCCACATGACGTAAAAACCTTCGTGCTTTCAGCAGCACCAGCAGGGCTTTGGAGAGAGAAATGCCGGGGGTCTGAGCATCTGCAGCACTGAGGAAGGAGAGCAGCCTGTGTGTCTGCAACATGGGAGGGTGGTTTTGTGGCTGAAGGGTGTGCATCTGTGACAGCGGGGGTGATTCTTATCCATGCATCATGTGGCAGTGTCAAAAATGTACGCGTCACCACTTAGATATACCCCCAGAAGGGTTGTTCTCTTTATTTTCAGTAACTGATCTCACACTGGAAGATCCATTCCCACCAATGATGGAAGAAGATGGGAAACCCTCTCCAAGATGGCCTCAGGATGCAGGGGGCACTTCAGCAGCCTCGAGGCCCTGGCTGGGGGTGAGGGACATGGCTCTCATCCTGCTGGTTCTCGTTAATGCCGCATTGAGGTGTGGCTCCTCTCACCTTGCTCTGAACCCTCCCGGCTGCCACACTGCTGCAGCCGCGGGACTCATGGTCTGCTCACTGGGTGTGGCCAGGGCCCCCGGTCCCTCACTTGCTGCCTCTGCCCCACCATGTTCTCATTGACCTGAGTCTCAGCACATCCTCCCTCCTTTTTAAGCCACCCACTTGGCAGCCTCTGCTCTGGGGTCATCCGCAGCCTCACCAAAATATCCCCAAACCCGTTCCATCCTGCATCTCAGAGACTGCGAGCAGTCAGGAGTCTCAGCCCATCCACATCCCCCAGGAGAACCAAAGGCTAGTGCTGGATCCTGGCACCTCTCCCTCCAAGTCCCAGCTTCTACTGAATTCTCTCTTCCTTCACATGCTGCTTCACCCACCACGGGTCAGGGCCCCCATTCCCCCAAAACAATCCTGGTGTGAGCTATTGGGTGTTAACAGATGTTTACTGGAAATTTGGGCATAAGATAGGTTCTGAATGTAGCACAGAATGATTTGGTGAGAACTTGAAATTGGATGTTAGCCATAAAAATCCCTGCCTTAAAAATCCACTGGCCATTCCCTGCCAGAAGGAATTAGCCTCTCCCTGACCTGACTTTCTTCCCAACACCTGGGACCCCTGCCCATCTCCCCTCTTCTCCCTCACAACCCCACACCAACTCTCACACTGACCATTAAAGACTCCCAATCCTATTTCTTTCTTTTGCAGAACAATTAGCCCTCTCTAGGCAATATAGGTAGGGGTGGGATAAGGTAGGGGGTCTCCCCCTTTATTATCGAACACGTCCATTATGCATTTTTCCCCTAAGCCCAAGAGTAATTCCCCCCCTAAGATTTTTGCCCTCATTTTAGACCAGTCAGCTCAACTTTAACCAGCTCTACTAAAACAACATTTTTGTACTGCCTCATACATTTCTTTGAATCCTCACAGTGAAAAGTAGGCAATATTATTATCCCCATTTCACAGACAAGGAAACCGAGGCTCAGCAAAGTTAAAGAATACAGCCACTGAGTGAATCAACAGCCAGGCAAGAACTCAAACCCAGGTCTGCCTTACTCTAAACGCCATGCTCTCCACCACTGCCCATCCTGGGAGGAGCTATGTTTCTGCAGCTGGGAGGAGAACCCCATTTTCAGAACAATTCCCACGCTGCAGGAAAGGCCAGTATGCTGCAGGGTCATCTGTGGAGCCAGGAGATAAGAACCCCTGACGCTGGGGGAGGCTGCTCCCCTACAGGTCCGACACCCCATCTTCACAGAGCAGCTTCCAGAACTTCCTGAGTCAGCCTCTTCCCTGGCCAGAGAGTCACCACTGCGAACACCAGGGCAAGTCCCATCCTGCAAACAGTCACCTTGGGGCCGACCATACTGTCTCTAGACCTCAGAGCTACAGAGAGGAAGCTGCAAACTCGAGGCTCTCCCAGACCATCTAATCAGCGTGCACCCCTGGTGGGCAGGCACCGAGCCTCTTTCACCTCTACTGGGGAAAGGGACCAAGCCCAGGAGGCCATCAGTTCCAACCAAGACTGTTTCTTCCCCCCCTCATGAGAAAGGGCCCCAGCAGGAGGCCCTGACTTTGCGACAACGTGCACAGCTGTGACCATTCACTGAGTGCCTGCTGTGTGCCAGGCATTGTACACAATGCCCTCCCCTCATCTTTCCAGTCCCAGGGCTCAGTAGTATTGGGTTGGCCAAAAAGTTTGTTCGAATTTTTCCATAACACCGTACGGAAAAACCCGAACGAACATTTTGGCCAACCCAATAGTTGGCCCATTTTACACATAAGCAAACCATCTAGCAAGATCACGGCAGTTTCTTGAGTTTTTGCAGCTTCAGCAGCAGAAGCCGAAATTTGAACCAAAGTTTGTGCAACTCTGAAGCCTGTGACGTTTCCACTTCAACACCCTCTGTCGGAGGAGATAGATAGTGATCTGCCCCCCCTTCCCTGGGTCCAACCATCAGTCTTCTTTTAGGGGAAGGCACATAAGGCTGTGTTTTCGGTGTCAAAGTGTGATTCTAAAAGCCCAGTCACCTGATGGGACGAGGGGTGGGGTGAGAGGCGGCAGCAAGGATGAGCCACTGGGTGAGTCATCCCGCTTCGGAGAACCCCACTGAGAGGACCTGGGTCTCTCACTGGACTCAGGGATAAAAGAGGTTCTGAGACTGAGAAACGCCAAGGGAATTCCTCCTGGACACCTGGGCACATCCTGCAGGTGACTCTTTATAAATAAACCAAACACGCACATGATACAAATTCTGAAGATGCAAAATAGTATCCCTCTGGGGGAGGAGGGATAAATTGGGACTTTGGGATTGACATATACACACTACTATATTTAAAATAGATAATCAACAAGGACCTACTGATAGCACAGGGAACTCAGCTCAATATTCTGTAATAAGCTAAATAGGAAAAGAATTTGAAAAAGAATAGATACATGTGTATGTATAACTGAATCACTTTGCTGTACACCTGAAACTAACACAATATTGTTAAACAACTATACTCCAAAATAAAATAAAAATTTTCAAAAAAAAAAAAATCAAGCAAGCTAAATGGGATCTGGTTGAAGGATTCATGTAAAAAAAAAAAAAATATATATATATATATATATATATATATATATATATATATTTTTTTTTTTTTAACCAGAAATTGAAAATATATACTAATTTTGAATAGTTATATTGGTTAGAATGATATATATCAATTTTTCAAAACATATTTTTTGTCCTAAGTAAACTGACATTTTAAATGTCTAAAAGCTTTAAAGAAATAGTATCCCTCCTACCCCTGTTCCCAGGCCTCCCTCCTGTTCCCCTTCCTAATAGGAAGGGAAGGTAATTGTTACCAGTTTCTTACAAGCCTCCAAAAGAGAATCTATACATATGAGTCCTTTTTTTTTTCACACACGTAGCACACTACATAGACTATTCTGTTTCTCTTTTTTTTTTTTTTTTAATTATTTATTTACTTGGCTGCGCCGGGTCTTAGTTGCAGCACGCGAGACCTTCGCTGCGGCGTGCAGGATCTTTTTAGTTGCGGCATGCGAAGTCTTAGTTGCAGCATGTGGAATCTAGTTCCCTGACCAGGGATTGAACCCGGGCCCCCTGCATTGGGAGCACAGAGTCTTAGCCACTGGACCACCAGGGAAGTCCCTATTCTGTTTCTTACTTCTTGTATCTTAGAGATCATTCCATATCTGCGCGTAGGGAGCTACATCATTCTTTTTAGTAGCTGCCTGACATTCCATTGCATGGAAGTGCCAAATCAGTTAATCAGTCCCTTACTGATAGACAGTCTCCAGCCTTCATTATTACAAACCATGACTATCTTGTATATATTAGGTCATGCCTGTGTGCATATGTATGTAAGATAAATTCCTAGAAGTAGAATTGCTAGTGCTTATTAAATACAATATATGCTTTAAAAATTCAAATGGAGTTTGCCAAACTGCCCTCCATAGAGGTTGCAGCAATGTGTAGCCCACCAACAGTGAAAGGCAGTACAGGGAGTGCTTTCTATATGAGGAAAGACCTTTAGCTGGCAGAGACAAGATGGGGGCAGACAGGCAGGCCTGTGCCTAGCCAGACATTCGTCCTAGGACACGTGACAAAGATGAGCCAGCACCACCAACAGGCTGCTCCCTGCAGGCAAACCACCCATTTCACAGATGAGAAAACAGGCCCTGAGAGTTGACATGCCTCACCCAGGAACCAGGACCTGCTCCCACACATACACACTCACCCAGCTGCTGTTTCCAGCCTACTTGGAGCCCACAGATTCCTGACCATCCACAGCTCTGAGCTGGGTAGCAGTGATTACCCTGCACATTCATCCACCAGCCTAAAGAACAAAAAATCTCAACAGACCCTCTCCACGGTTACTGCTGGGCGGTGGGCAGTGAGGGCAGGAAAGAAGTGAGAGTAACACATGAGCCATGGGTGTTCTCATCAGCCACTCTGGAGACATAAGTAAGCATGGCAAAAACAGTTCTCTATCTTTGTACTTGGAAAGTACCTTCACATCCACTAACTCATTCCACCTCCACAGCAGTTCTCTGAGTTACACAGGGCAGGGATTCTTATATTCATTTTCCCTGTTTTACAGATTTTAAAAATGAAGTACGACTTGCCCATTGCTAGAGAGGAAAAGAGACTAGAGGCAGACCTTGGGTTTCTGGTGCCTAATCCTGGCCACATCCTGTTGTGCACC
This sequence comes from Eschrichtius robustus, assembly GCF_028021215.1. Taxonomy (NCBI): domain Eukaryota; kingdom Metazoa; phylum Chordata; class Mammalia; order Artiodactyla; family Eschrichtiidae; genus Eschrichtius; species Eschrichtius robustus. Next base: position 45,859,126 of record NC_090843.1, read on the forward strand.
TACGTAAACAATCTCCTGTGATATATGTCCACAAAAACCCCCCCTTATCTGCCCACATCCAGGATGAGTCACCCTGTCCCCAGAAATGTTGTTTGGGACCCTCCAATGCATGGATATACAAGAATTCCTTTCTCTGGGTCCTCATCTTTATTTCAGCTCCATAGATACATCCTTTGTGAGGAGACTCTTGGGATGTTTCTGATGGGTGGATTTGTACTGTATCTAAGTGTCTGGTGTGGCCTCTGCAACATGATGGGTGCTCAAGAAAAATGTGTTTCCTGGTTGGCTGAGAGGCTGGATAGATGAATGGATGGATGGATGGATGGATGGGTGGATGGGTGGGTGGAGTATTGGTTTAATTTATTTCTTTATTTTGTTTGTTTTTTTAATTTTCTTACACAGCATCCATTCCCCCTTCCAAATATTGCCTTGACATCCTTTTGTGGAATTACTTCTCCCCCAGAGTATATAGTCTCAGTGGTACTGCAAATCAGGTGCTCCAGCCCCTCCCAGCCAAGAAGCAAGCAAACGACACCAGCTTGGCTGGTTATCCTACCACCCAAGGACTCTGAATCCTTAATAGATTGAGATGTGGATAGGAAAAATGGCTGGAGTACATTTATTTCAACAGTGGTGGCCTGATGAGACTATCAAGCAGTAGCTGCTGCCCAAACACCCAGATAGTTTCTCACCTGTCCTTTTTCCAAGTCAGGCTCTCCAACGCTCTATCCATTCTAATAGCTACTCAGCGTTACCCCCAGTACATTACCCTCCTGCTTAAGTTAGCCAGAGTTGCTTTCTGCACTTATAAGCAAAGAATCTTAAATGACACAGATGTAGAGATGAAGGTATGGGTGGATGGGTGGAGGAATGGAAGGAGTGAAGGAGTGAGTGAAGTGAAAGGGTCGAGCAGTGAGCAAGTGGACGAATGCAGTACTGCCCATGGAAGGACTTCATGAGCTAAGTGGTAAGGTGAGTGCCAGGCCTTGGAAAGACGGGAGGTAAGAAGGGGTAATAATGATAACCCCTCAGCCTTACCTGCAGGAGGAGTGATATGAACCAATTTTAGGGGCAATAAGACACCTATCCCCAGATCTCCTCCGGGACACTACAGATCCTCTAGTTTTGTATCTTTTAACTGAGAATGGCCTCAGAAATAATACTGTCAAACCTCCATTCCCTAGATGAGGAAACTGAGGGCCACAAAAGGCAAGAGGTTTGCCAAAATCTCACAACTAGGTTTGGCGCTGAACTGGGACTAGAGCACAGGTCTCCTAATTCCCTGTCCCTTGCTCTTTTCACTGCCCAAAGCTGCCTCTGTTAGGAATGACTAAGGTGCAGAATTTCCAAATCCCATTTTGAGGAAATTCCCCAAGGGGACTTCCACTCCTAGGCTGAAGGTCCTAAAAAACGCAAATGGCTCAGGAGGTGCTAAGGTCCATCCTGTTGTGGCCTGAATGATCTGCGGTGGGGGGATGCACAGGGGAGGCAAGGCGAGAGACTGCAGACCCCCAGCCCCGGGATTGGACGCAACAGCCAAGAATCCAGGGGGCTTCTCGGGACCAGCTCAAAAAGGGGGCAGAATCCAGGTCACAGCCACAAGAATCCTGTAAGATTCTGAAACTTGTGTCACTTCCTTTGTAAGCCTGTCTGTGAAACTCTTTGAAAAAGGGTCTGCGTGCTGACCTGCAGGGACAGCCAGGAAGGGGGAAGAGGTGACCAGGTCTCGCCCCATGGCCAGGCTCAGAGAGAGAGAAACCCAGAGAAGGGCAGAGCACAGGGCCTGAGTCTCTGAAGTCTGCCACACAGAGGGCAGGAGAGCTCAAGGCAGGCCTGAGTCATCATTGTTTTCTATGTGTTTTCTTCCTAGTCAGTGAAATAATGCCTAAAATATCTAGCACAGCGCCTAATAGCTAGTAGAAAATCACCGTCAACTCCCCTCGCCTGCCCTCATGCCTCCTGACACTGAGCTGAGATGAACACCTCTCCTGGACAGAGGGGGGAACATTGAGGGAAGAAATGCTAGAGCCTGGACATCTGGGGAAAGAAAGAGAAGGCATCATCTTCTGAGTATGTACTTGTGCCAGGAATGGTGCCAAGCAGTCCACTGGTTGCCTCATTTCATCCTCTGCGCTGTCCCAGGAGCTAGGATTCTCTGCCCTATTTCTAGAAAGGAAGCCAAAGTGTAGACTAGTTAATAACGTGACCAAAGACACACAGAGAGTAAGTGATGTGTCTGATTTCGGCCCCAAGTTTGTCCCCCTTCACCAGCCTTTCTCCTGGGGGCTGGGGACAGCAGAAGGGAGGGGCTGCCGTCCTCTGAATGTATGCACAGAGAAAGGGGAAGCCACCGACAAACAGGCAGAGGAAAACAAAAACAAAAAACAGACTCCGAAGTGTCAGGAGGGGGAGGCCCTGAAATCGTCTGCCCACCTCACCCACAACCCCCCACCCCCGGCAGTTTTGGAAGAACTGATGCTTCTGCCTGGGCCTCGCTCCCACAGCTGCCCCCCCGCCCGCCAGGGTGTCTTGCAGTGGGTTCCTCCAGTCCCCCGAAGCAAGTGAGCACATCAGCAAACACACCGCCTGTGGTCTCCAGCTGCAGAAAACAAGTGGGGCGTACACAGCCCCTGAACTGTGTGGTGAAGGTGCGAGAGGCCGGGGAGGCCAAGCTGCAGCCCTCCAGCCTGACTGTGTTTGAACAGGAGAACGGTCGTCACAGTTGGTACCCTGACACAGTGAAATGTAGCAGGGGATGGGGAAGGGAAGGGAGGCACAGAATAGAATGACATAGGATGAACAAACCGGAGCTGGACCAAAAGGCAAGGGCAGGCTGTAGCAGGAAAAGTCTTGAAGAGGGGTTCAAATCCTGTCCCCACCTGGGCAGATCCCCTGAGCCTGCTGGAAGGCCTCCCCTTGCACCTTCACACTGCCGTCCCCTACAGACCTCCACCAGCACTAACGGAGCACCTACCCCAAGCAGGGCCCTGTAGGCACAAGGAAGGGGGAGACGGCAGCTCACTGGCTCAGGTGGGACACATGTTAACAAGGGCAGAGGAGGGACACAACCGGAGAGCAAATCTCCAATTTGTGAATGGAGAAAATTAAGGCTCATCAGGAGGAAATGACTTTGCCTCAGGCTTCTCTTGGGGCCCAGACTGGGATTCCTAGAGGATGGAGGGAATTTCCCTGCTTTGGACATTTTTTTTTTAAAGCAGCCAAAAAAGCCAGAGCTGCTCCCCACACAGTCATGGGGGGAACTCCAGGTCAGAGTAAAGCTTCAGAATCCAGATAGGATGAGGTTTCACTTTCTTTGCCTGCTTTTGGTTTCCTAACATCACAGTGGGAGGAGGCTGAGCAGGCAGCCAGCTTCGCTTAGGAAATGAAATGAAACAGGAAAAAGGAAGACTGGGCCAGGAGGGCAGGGGAGGAGCTGCAGCAGGCTGGGGCGGAGTGCGCGTCTGGCTTCAGCGTGGGATGTGCTAGGAAAAGGGGTGCAGGACGGAGGAAGGGTGATGAGAACCAGCCCTCTGAACTCGAGAGGCCCATCAGTGAGCCTGCTGGGTCTATGAACCTCTTATATGCAAAAATTACATGTGTGAGTGTTTGGGTAGGTCTCCACATGTTTGTGGAAAGCGCTCACAGCTTTCATCAGATTCTTAAAGGGCTCCATTCCCCAAAACAGGTTAGAATCAATCTCTCACTCGACAGATGAAGAAACTTAGTCCCAGAGAAAGTAAGCAACTTGCTCCAAGCCAGAATTAATAATACAGCTGGGTTTTGAACCCAGGAGTCAGACACTAGAGAGCCCGTGAACTTAAATCAAGATGCTGTAAGACGTTATCAAGACTAAAGCAGCATTAATTTAAGCATCTATCATGTCCAAGACATTTGTTGGAATGCAGGGGGAGAATACAAAAAACAAATAGAAAAAAAAGAAAAAAAAGCATAGGACATTGTTACTGTGTTCAGGGAGTTAAGACAAGACCAGTGAAAAGTTGACTCACAGTAAAGGAGTATGTTTTCCCTTGTTCTGGGTGAGCTCTCCCCTCCCCCACACACAAACAGACACTCCAGAGGGCAGGTCTTTGGCTCACATGGTGTCCTCAGCGCCTAGAGGGCTGCCTGGGTCACAGCAATTCTCAGTGACAATTTGCGGAGGCAGCAAGGAATGATGGAGCGGTGTAGGCCAACCACACTGGCGGGATAGGGAGGATAGAGACAGCTTCGTGACGTTTTCACCTCACCTGACGGTGCCCTAAGCACGTCCACTGTCATCACTCCCCTTGATCCTCTCGACCGCCAGTGTGGTGAGTCAGACAGGCAGCCGTTCCTGGTTTTCAGGAACACAGAATGCCAGGTAAATCATAATGACAGTTGCCATTCATTGGACACCCACCCTGTACCAGGTACTGTACTGTTTACACAGGCGCTCTGATTTCCTCATGGAATCAGTACTTTAGTGCCAGAGAATATACTGATTCCGTGAGTCTGAACTCTGATTCTGCACAGGAGAAAGTGAGTGGCAGAAATGGAATTACAGTCAGGTTCTTCTCTCTCCTCTGCACACCCACAATCCACTGGAACCACCAAAAGGGAAGAAAAATACTCCTGATGTACCCACTGCCTATACCTGCTTAGCAACCCTGCCATCCTACCCCCTCCCTATTCCCACTACCATTTATACACAGACATGCACACACATTTACACACAGCAGAAACGTTCACTGGGATTTAAAGATGGGGATGAGGTTGGTCGTCTGTGGTTCCCTCAGCTCTGTCCTCAGCTCGTGTCCCAACTCAGCGTACTTGGTATCCAGAAAAGTACTTTCCTTTCTTCCTTAAAGAAGGAAACTGAGATCAAGGAAAGGCAACAGAAATAGAGCTCACAAGGAAAAACAGCCTTAGCAAAAGTTTCGGGATTTCTCTAGAAACAACGCAGTGTGGTAGGAAGCTAGGAACCAAGACAGACTTGGGTTCCATGTTGAATTCTTATCACTTTAGGAAATGTGACCTTAAGCAAGTCATTTAACCTCTCTAAGCCTCAACTGACCCACCTGCTTAAAAATAATCTTCGTATGAGAGTTCACTAATCCACATCAACTGGGGTCCAGGGCAGGGTGGGGGGGTGGGGTCTAGATTGCCGAAAAACCTGCAGTATAGAATATCCTTAAAGGGACTGCCATTTTCTTACTCAATAATAACACGATAATAATAGCTAATGTTATTAAGTGCTTAACAGTGTCAGGCATTGTACTTAAGAGCTTTACAAGCATGAGCACATTTATGGCAACTTAATTGTCTCAACAGCTGTGAGTGGGGCCACTATTATTATCCCTGATTTATAGATGAGGAAACTGAGACCAGAGAGATGAAGTAACTTGTAGGAGGCCACCTGGCTTGTAAATGAAACACCAAAGCCCCTGCTCTTAACCACTAGGCCGCACAGCCTCCCACATGTTTGCTGACTAAGAGGATTACATGAAGGGAACAATTCAAACAGGCAGATCATTTTTGTGCAGATGGTTGGATGTTTCTTAAGTGCTTACAATGTATTTCTTTAAATGAGATGGGCCATGGTTTCCAAAGCTGTGCTTCTATTGGTAATTGGTTAACAAGTCAGGAGGGAATGAGAGGATTCTTATGACAAGTTTAGAACAGCACCTGGCACCTAGAGAGGATAAAGAACAGCTTAACTGCCTGAATGATGTGCGTCAGTGGAAAGAGCTTGAGCCTGGTCATCAGAAGCACTTGGGTTCATAAATTGGTACAGTCACTAGGGAGAACAGTATGGAAGTTCCTTAAAAAACTGAAAATAGAGTTACCATATGATCCAGCAATCTCACTCCTGGGCATGTATCCGGAAAAGACAAAAACTCTAATTTGAAAAGATACCTGTTGTTCATAACAGCACTATTTACAATAGCCAAGACATGGAAGTAACCTAAGTGTCCATCAACAGATGAATGGATAAAGATGTAGTATATATGCAATGGAATATTACTCAGACATAAAAAACAATGAAATATTGTCATTTTGCAGCAATATGGATGGACCTAAAGATTATCATACTAAGTGAAGTAAGTCAGACATCACAGATTATCATACTAAGTCAGAGAAAGATAAATATTATATGATATCAATTATATGTGGAATCTAAAAAATGATACAAATGAACTTATTGACAAAACAGAAACAGACTGACAGACATAGAAAACAAATTTATGGTTACCAAAGGGAAAGGGCAGAGGGAGGGATAAATTAGGAGTTTGGGATTAACAGATACACACTACTATATATAAAATAGATAAACAACAAGGAACTACTGTATAGCACAGGGAACTATATTCAATAGCTTGCAATAACCTACAATGGAAAAGAATCTGAAAAAGAATATGTATATATATAGATATATATGTATCTATACATATACATATATCTGAATCACTTTGCTGTATACCTAAAACTAACACAATTTGTAAGTCAACTATGGTTCAATTTCTTTTTTTAAGTCAATCCGAAAAAAAAAAAGAAATACTTGGGTTCAAATCTCACTTATTGCTGTGTGACCTCGAGGACCTTAATGACCTCTTCTGAGGCACAGTTTCCACTTCTATAAAAGGAGAATAATAACCATCCTGCCTCAAAGTCTTTGGGTGGAAGAAATGAGACAAGTTCTCCCCATTCTGGGTGATTCAGTCACCCTCAGCCACCAAGTTACATATATGACAATAGCTAGCAAAAAGCATCCTTGGTGTAAGATTACGTTTTTTTTAAATTACGCTTTTTTTAATGTGTTTGCCTTTGTTACTGTCAATAGACACTTTTAGATAATTCAGAAGTCAACTTCAGCCCAACCCAGCCAAATTGTCACTAATTCTGAATTATCCAAATAGGAATTGATGAAGATTGACTGCATCCAATTCTTTGGAATGGAGGAAGGACCTCGGCTCTAATCCAGACCACCACTTCGTTCAGTTCGAAGGATGTCCCAACCATGAACCTTTTCATGGTGAGCAGTACTTAGCGGACCGAGCACTGCAGCGAGAGCCAGGGCACCTGGGCTCTGATCTTGTCGTACTGCCCCTCCTCCTGTCCCCAGGGAAGCAGCTTCCTGACCTCTGGGAGGACCCCTGCCTTGGCAGACGAAGCTGAGGATGGCAGCAGAGGAAGAGATTTTTCCACCACCGCTGCTTGTGCTGGTTCTTCTCAAGGGCAAAGAGGGAAGCGATGAGCTCAGTCTGGATTGGAGGGCAGTGAAGAGAGGTGCGAGGGAGAGAGAGAGAGAGACTCAAATTTCCGGAGGCTATTTCAGTTTTCTTTTCTGTTTTGTGCAATTTCACCGATGATATCAGCCAGTGTGTGGCTGCTCTTTCGGAAACTCCCCTAGTGAGGGCGCCCCCTCTGCTGGCCGGGCTTCCTATAAAGGGCCAGCCTGAGCTGCAGAGGATCCCTGCCGAGGATCCTGAGACAGCACGTGGATCTCCCACAGCCTCTGCTCGCAGCTGCCATGAAGGTCTCCGCCGCCGCCCTCGCTGTCATCCTCGCCATGGCTGCCCTCTGCGCTCCTGCATCTGCCTCCCCATGTAAGTCCAGGTCCTGACCACCACAGCCCCCGGGGTCCGACCCTTAGACTGGCCCAGACCTCGCCCTCTTTTCAACTGTAGCATTTATACCATCTGAACCCTATGATTTACATTCTCCTGTACTGCTTTACCCAGATGTTCAGGTGTCCCTGATAGATCTCAAAGCCACTTCATGGCAGGGACCCTCTGAACAACTTGTATGTGTCATCAAGGTCTACACCCCAAGCCCTACAGGTGCTCGCTGAGTGTGGACTGATGCTGGGGATACTAGCAGGCAGGGGCAGCTCGAGCTGACCTCCAAACACGACTAACTCATGTCTAGCAGCAGCAGGGGTTCTAAGAAGCTCCTAAGCACTTAAGTAAAACTCTCCTGGGACAGTCACATTCCCCCCCATTTCACAGATGGAAAAAAATGGGGCTTGATAAAGGATAACAAAATCTAATTAAATGCCCACTCTGGGTCAAGCATCGTGCTGATTGCTTTGCAAATATCATCTTATTTAACGCTCACGTCTACTCTTTGAGTAGCTGTCCTCGACTTATAGAAGCCCAGAGAGGTTAAGTGACTTGTCCAAGGTCACGCAACTAGGAAGTAAGGAAAGCAGTGTTCAAACCCAGCTCTGTATGGCTCTGAAACACCACTACTCTGCTGGGAAATGGCAACTGACACTTCCCGGGGCCATCCTGAATTAAATGACCAACAAAAAGTCCTCCTTCTCTGTTCAGAGCCCTTCTCAGTATGCCTCAGCCAGAGGGTCCCAGGATAAAATATGCATCTTCAGGCCTCTCTTAGGGGTCCTGGCTCAGTCATGAAGTCTAAGTTTTGGAAACCTCCCCGCAACCCACCCTAGGTCTCAAAGAAACCAAGTTCTGAATCCATTGAGGATCCTAGGAGAGCAAAAATAAGGGCAGAAGACCTAAGACAAGCCCGGAGGAAACGCAGGATGCCCTCAGAGTCAAAGGCATGGGGTCGTGGTATAGAGGGAAGGCTCAAGGATTAGGTGAGGGAATCCCCACTCTGGCACTGTGTGTCCATGGCCAAGTGACTTTACCTCTCTGAGCCTCAGTTTCAGCCAAAGGATGATAATAGTCTGTTCAAGATAAATCATATAGGGACTTCCCTGATGGCCCGGTGGCTAAGACTCCGTGCTCCCAATGCCGGGGGCCCGGGTTTGATCCCTGGTCGGGGAACTAGATCCCACATGCCGCAACTAAGATTTCGCACGAGTCAACGAAGATCCCATGTGCTGCAACTAAGACCCGGCACAGCCAAATAAATAAATAAGTGTTTTAAAAACAAAAAAAAAACCCAAAAAACTTTAAAAAAGATAATTCATATAAAGCACCTAGCACCATACCCAGTGTGCGCTGGCAATGAATCCAGGAGTCTTCTTTCTTCCCTCTCCCAGATGCCTCGGACACCACACCCTGCTGCTTTGCCTACCTCTCCCGCCCGCTGCCCCGCGCCCACCTCCGGGAATATTTCTACACCAGCAGCAAGTGCTCCATGGCAGCAGTCGTGTGAGTCTCAGCCCTGTGGAACCCTCCAGGGGGTGAGGGAGGGACACCTTTTGCCCCAGAGCCAGTCCCCCGGCCATGAGCCCTCAGAGATGGTGCCCCATCCACTCCCACCCACCCTCCGGCTGCTCAAATAGCCATGGGTCCGCCCTCTCTAGCTTCAGATCCCCCAGCTATCGTGGAAAAAGGCTAGACAAGGTGTTCCTGAACCATCCTCCCCACTCTGATGGGCTAGGTTAGGTCCCTGATCTTTACGGATGTGACCGTTACTTGAACCTGGTCTGCCATGCCCCTGGCTGGAGAAGATCGACTCAGTCAACCCTTTCCAGTTAAGAACCCCGCCGTCCCCCATATCCGACACCCAATCAAATCCACCTGCAACTTCAAAAGGAACTAAAGAGGAGAGGTCAGAGGTCAAGGCCCTAGTTGCAGTCAAGCGTGTTAAAAAACAATGAGTTATTGATTGATGAAGAAATAATGAAATGAGATTCTCCTTTAAATACGTAGGCTACCACATTTAGAAAAATAGTAATCCTTGCTACCTAGGAAGTGCCTACTGTGTGTCAAATATCTTACATGCATTATCTCTACATTTTATCATAACATCCCTGACAGGTATTCGTAATTTTCTCCACATTTCAGATAATGAAAGTGAGACCCAGAGAGGTCTGGCGACTTGCCCAAGGTTGCACAGTAAGTCAGGGAGGGATGGAGCCTGTTTCTGGAGCCTCCTCTTTCTACCCTAGCAAGGTCATTAGCGATAGTGGCTTAAGAAGTTTAAGATGATAGAGACTTAAAGAATGAAAATGGGGCAATCATGAAGTTTTCCATATAACGATGAAGTTTTTTAATCCAAAAATTTCTGTGACACTGGCAAAGTTACAGGTATTCAGATTTGGCCTTTGGTCCTGATGAATCTTTCTAAGTATAGTAATAATATTGAGCACTACTGGGACTTCCCTGGCGGTCCAGTGGTTAAGACTCCGAGTGCGGGTTCCATCCCTGGTCAGGGAACTAAGATCCTACATGTTACGTGGCACAGCCAAAAACAATGTAGCACTACTAATTTTATCTCTGCAAACAAGTATTGTTCAAAAGGAAAAAAAATCCTTCTTTGAGCACCTATTATGGGCAGGCAGAGTGGAGTAAACCACCATCCCTGCCCTTCTGGGGCTCACAGTCTAAGACAGATGTAGCAATGACCAGGGCACCCTGCATACGAATGTTACAAAAGGAAAGACGGAACACACCGCAATTCAGGGCTTAGCTAAGAGAAGGGATTTAGGCAAAGTTTGCTGCAAAAAGTGCTGTTTGACTTGGGATTGGACTGAGGGACGGGGTGTATGAGGCAGAGGGGATGTCGCCAAGACTCTCCTCTGGTTTTTGTAGAGTCTCGGTTTAGGAAAGCACTGAGGGCCTTGAGTGTCAGCCCAATGAAGCAAAAGTGTGAAATGAGCTGGAACGGCGAAAGTCTAGACAAGAGAGGTCCAGTGGAGAGGCTGCTGTTGTCCACATGAGTGGTACTGAGGCTAAACAGCACCTGAAGGGAAGGAGAGACGGGGTGAGGAAGCTTCCGAGGCGGAATCAGCAAGCCCTGGCAGGTGCTGTGAGGTCGGTAGCAAGGAAGAGAGAGGGCTTGAGTGTGATGCTGAGGTTTCAACCCAGACGTGGAGAAGGGGGAAGGTGGAGCCCCCTGAAGTCCTGAGGAAGAGCTGTTTAAAAAGGAAAGGACCGAAGACCCAACACAGCCAAAAATTAATTAATTAATTAATAAAAATTTAAAAAATTTTTTAAAAAAAGGAAAGGACCGAGGTGCCAGCACAACAACTCTAAGGAAAGTCCAGCAGGGAATGTAAGATGAAGGGTTTGTAGCTGAGGAAAGGGTGCTGGGGCCGGAGATGTGACATTTTTTTATAGGAGGAAGGGGTCTCCTGATGTCATAGTGGCAGGAATACAGCAGTCTTGGCTGTCCCGGCTAGTCTGTCTTTATTAAAATCCCAGCTCTGCCAGCTAGTAGCTGCATGAGCTTGGGCCCGTCACTTAACCTCTCTGAGCCTCAATTTCTTCATCTGCAAAGTGCAGTAAAATAGAGGTATTTCCCTCACTGGGTCAAAGTGAGAATAATAAAAAGAAAGATAAAATTAGAATATTTCCTGGCACACAGTTAGGTGCCTGATAAGTTGTTAACTTATATCATCATCCTTCTCCCCCTCTAAATGTATTATTATATACATAGAAGTGACAAGTGAAACTTGATGAGTGAATGCAAAACATTCAGTCACTAACTCATTCAATAAATATCCATTAAGCACCTACGGTGTGCCAGAGCCAGGGCCAGAGACTTGAGGAAGCGCACAGGGGAGAAGGGCACCCACGTTGAGCACACCTGCTCTCAAGGGGCAGGTGAAGGTGGAGGGAAGTCGGGCCAGGAGAGGCTCCCCACAGAGCGGGCAGGGAGAGAAGGCTTGGCAACGGGGGTTTGCTAGCCAGTATCACATTCAGCAGGCAGGGGGAGGAGCAGGAGGCCTGGGCAACCCTCCCCCCAGATGTCGGTTTCCTGGCCTCTCGACTTCCTGACCTCAGGCCAAGGGGGCTGAGGAAAGAGGACAGTAAGTCTGAAGGATTTCCTGTATGACACCTGGCTTGCCGAGGGCAGGGTCTGCATCGGAAGCTCCCTCACCACCCCAAACAAGAAGACAGATACTAGGAGGCACCAGAGCCCAGTACACCCCTTCTGCTCCCTTTCTCTTCTCTGCACGCCAAGCAGGGGAGAAAGAGAGGTGGTCAGGTGCCTCTGAGTGAGGCTCAGAGAAGGGGAAGCAGCTTCCCGGAGAAAAAACGCTCTCCATGATAGAGCACGAAAAGGGGCCAAGAAATCCTCATTCCCATCAGATAACCTAAGCCTTCACTTTGTCTGGAAACATCTCAGAAAGGTGCAGGAAAGCATCCTGAAGGAGAAGCCAAAATGAGAACGGTCCACATAGGCAGGACTAGCTCCACAGTAACACGTTAATGGGTAGCACTGCTGGCCAGGCCCAGGGTGTCCCTCAGAGAGAACCAGTCTCCCAGCAAACAGGTGAGGCAGGCAGCCGGATGTAGCCCATGATCCCCAGCCTGTGAGCCTTCCAACTTACACCATCAACACCTGTAGAGATAAGGCCTCCCGCCCTCACCGGCCTGCACATTCTGGCCGGTTAATTGGTAGAAGTGCTTTGACATCTGCCAGTATCTCAGGGTCCTCAACCTCTCCGAGCCACGGTGTCCAGCACCGGGACCTTTGGGCTCATGTTGCTCTGATCCACCCTAAAGCAGAGGTCCCGCAGCACCCCAATAACAACACATGCATGGTATTTTTCAAAACTAACTTATATATACTATCTCATCTGAGCTTCACAACAATTGTGCTAACTAGGAATTATTTCTCTCCACATTTTAGAGGTAAACGTATAGACTCAGAGGCCCTGAGTGATTTGCCCAAGGTGATCTAACTAGTAAGTGGTGAAATCAAGACTCAAGTTCATGCCCTTCTTCCGTTCACCCAGGCACACACAGATGGGTTCCTCTGTCGAGTGTCTATGTGTGCCAGGCACTGTGTTATCTAAGGCCAGATCACACATTTGTTTCACCACCTCGTCTCCCACTTACTCAGCCATGACTCAGTTCCTGGAGGACACCTCTTTTTCTCTGCATCTTCAGCACCCAGCACAGGGTCTGAAACAGGAAGTGCTGAGAAGTGGTTGACCAGCTCAACCCTGGGCTCCTAGGGCCCCGTATCCCCTTAGATCTCCAGGCTGCATGTGTTTTTGCGGCTTGGGGGGCGGGGGGTTAAAGTGCACACAGGACTGCTTCTGGCTTGGAGCCCTTTGACCCAACAGAAGAGAAAATGTTCTTTCCTTGAACGCCACCAATACAATCGTATGGAGCTCCAAAACTAACCCACCCAGTATCATTTCCCCCCCTGCCTCAATCCGCCTCATCTCCAAAACTGGCTCTCCCAGCACTGACCAGGTCTCACCCTCTTCTCTCCCACAGCTTTATCACCAGAAAGAATCGCCAGGTGTGCGCCAACCCAGAGAAGCAATGGGTGCAGGAGTACATCAACGCTTTAGAGTTGAGCTAGGATGAAGGACGCCTTGAACCTGAACTTGTGCAAACTTTGCTTCTTGCTCTTGTCCTAACCAGCTTGGGAGGTTTCCCCCCAGTGCCCTCCTCCCACCCGCTCCTTGGAGGGCACAGATTCCACCACCCGCAGCAGCTGCTGTAAAAGCCTCCCAGGGCTCCTGGGGCTCTGCCTTGTGCACAGGAGGTCTCTAGGCTCCGAGCTTCAGAGCCCTCGCCCGGCCACCGCTCTGCAGTCAGGAAGGATGTCAGCACCTCTGGAGGCGAAGGAGGGAGGGAGACTGGGCTCCTGCGGTCATGCCCCATGACCAAAGCGCCCATCTCAGCCCCTCACTGGGAAGGGCTGACTGGCAAATGTAAGAAATCAGATTCTCATTAAAATTCTCAACGCAATTACAAAGCTGGCTCCTGGTTTGACTTCCTGTCGGGAACCCCCCTTCCTCGTGAGCATTAAGCACTGGATCCAGGGCTGGTCACATCTGGTGTCCACCCTGGATTTGGGGGCTGTGGCCCTATGCAGCGAGCAGGCCCGGGGGCACAGGCTCTCTGAGAAGGGGCCTGGGCAGGACGCAGCAGGTAAAGGGACCAGTGGCTCATCCACTCTGAAGGGAGACAACAGTCACTACCTCCCAGCCCCGAGGCCCCAAGAGTTTCTCTCACTTCCCGCCACACACCTCCCTGCTTCCTCAGACCATGGTTGGCCCTTCCGCCTACTCTGCTGGCTTCCACCCTAGCCCACCCTACCCCTTACCGGCAGTGGGTTTCTTTGACACACCACTCGTGCCCCTGGAATGTGATTTCATGTCACTCCCAAAACACCTCAGTTCTTTCAGATAAAGAGAAGGAGGGATTTTGTGGTTTTCTACCACGGCACCAGCACTTTTCAAGTGGGAGTATTCCAACTTTCCCATCGATGTGTTCCTTCCTGTGAACCTGTCCTAGCAAATAGATCCGCATAATTAGAGCCGGCGTTAACTGTGCGATCACTCTGCACCGGGCATTGTCAGCTCCCTACATCCACCATCCTTCATCTTCATAACCCTTTGGGGCAGGGAATATTATTAACCCTGTTTACAGTGGGGGAAAACCCTTGGCAAGAGATGGAAATAACTTGCCCAAAGCCCCAAAGCAAAACAAAAACAAAAAACAAACAAACAAACCAAAAAAACAGGGGAGATGAGGTGGAAGGTGGTACAATTAACATTTAGACGCACCAGGTCCAAGGTCCAATGCTAAAGCTGCTGCTTTTTTTTTTCCATCTTTAATCTGCAAAATTTCAAACCTAGTGAAATGTGCAAGAATATACCCATATACCCTTCATCTAGATTCAAACATTAACATTTAACCACATTTGCTTTATCTATGTGCATATACGTGTGTGTGTATATACACACACACGTATATTATACAGATGGTTGGTATGTACATTTTTTTCTGAAATGAAAGTTGCAGGGGCTTCCCTGGTGGCGCAGTGGTTGAGAATCTGCCTGCCATTGCAGGGGACACGGGTTCGAGCCCTGGTCTGGGAAGACCCCACATGCCGCGGAGCAACTGGGCCCGTGAGCCACAACTACTGAGCCTGCGCGTCTGGAGCCTCTGCTCCGCAACAAGAGAGGCCGCGATAGTGAGAGGCCCGCGCACCGCGATGAAGAGTGGCCCCCACTCGCCGCAACTGGAGAAAGCCCTCACACAGAAAAACGAAGACCCAACGCAGCCAAAAATAAACATAATAAATAAATAATAAAGTTGCAGATGTGATATCACTTCCCCCCAACAGTTTTTGTGTGTATCTCCTAATAACAAGGACATTCTGCGTAGCCACAGAATGAGTAGCATTTAACACTGACACGATATTATTTTCTAACATAGAGTCCATGATCAAATCCCCACAATTGTCCCAATTATGTCCTCTATAGCTATTTTTTAAAATCCAGGCTCCAATGACAGGCACATATTGAATTTAGCTGTCGGGTCTTTTTAGTGTCCTTTCACAGACTTTCTGTGTCCTTAAGATATATTGATATTTTCTTCAGGAGTTCAGATGGGATTTTTGTAGAATATTTCCTAAGGTGGGTTTGTCTACTGTTTCCTCATACTTAGATTCAGGCTGAACATTCTCGGCAGGAAAACCACATGGTGACGCTGTCTTTCTCAGTGCAGCACGTCAGTTTACTGGAAGCGATGGCCCAGTCGGAGGACTTGGTGGCCTGCGTTTTCTCGCTACAGCGAGCTGCCTGCTGTGTGCCAGGCACTATGCTAGGTGTCGAGGTTGCAGTGTAGCAATCACTGCAAGCAATGAAAGGAATTCTGTGTAGTACAAATGACATGAAAACTTCGACAGAAGCAGTGGCTCAGCGAGCATGAGGACGCTACGACAGTCAGCTCTTGGTGGCAATGGAAGTTGATGTACAGCTGATAGACTCTGAGATAAAATCTGTAAAGCGATGGCATTTCTACTTTTCAGTGTCAATATATGTGACTATCCACATTTGCATTTTTTTATTATTGCTGTTCTTATATATATATATTTTTAAATAATTCCAGAGTTTCTTTTATTTTTATTTTTTTGAGTTTTGGCAGCTCCTCACAGCATGTGGGCGGCATGTGGGATCTTAGTTCCCCAACCAGGGATTGAACCCAGGCCCCCTGCAGTGGAAGTGTGGAGTCTTAACCACTGGACCACCAGGGAAATCCCCATATATTTTTTAAACCTCAGATTTTTTTTTCTAAAATGAAATAAAATAAATGTGCTCAGTGACCAAAAGGAAAAAAAAAGAGTTCCGTCTCTTGCTGCCAAGGAGGGAGGCGTGTGTATGAATAGGGCTTTCCCATTTTTTTTGCCATTTTCCTGATGACTAATCCTAAGGACAATCCCCGCTCCTAACATGGGCTATGTGAGCTTGAAGTTCGCTAAACGCTTCGACTTTCTTTTTGAATTTATGCCTCACCACTGCCCCCTCTACCTAGCCAGACAAGCATGGCTTTCCCACTTTTCAGATGAGGAAAGTGAAGCTCCCAGAGAGAAAGTGACTAGCTCAATCCACCGGCAAGTAGATGCCAAGGCTGGGACTCCAGAATGGAACCGGAGTGTTCTATTTACCTAGGCGATCTGGTTGCCCAGCACGTGGAGGCTTCTACCTCCAGAAGCCCAGACATCTCACTAGCCCCTCTTGTGCCACAGAGGACAGGTCTCCCTGAGCTGTGACCCTGCGCCCACAAGGGAGTAGTCCCTGTAGTGCCCTCCCCAACCCAGGTGCTCTCTGCTTCCCCCAGGAGGAGAGGATGGCCTACGAAAAATCAGTCAACATCTCTGACATCAACAGGTCGATGTTCAAGTGCCCATGGCTGGAATATCCAGAAAGGACCAAAGGTGAGGCTGAAATGGACAGGAGTGGAGTCAGGGACAGGGACCTGAAAAGGAAAGCTCCCTGGCACCCACTCCCAGGCAGGGGTCTGGGTGATGTCAGCAGATCCATGGGAAGAGGCAGGGCAGACCCTTGGATACTTTCAAGGCTCCCCACAGCCCTCAAGGTAAGTCTCCAGCGCCCTCTAAGGTGGGATGTCTCTGTGTCTCCCCAGCTTCTGCCCCCTCATCTGCACCCCACTCTTACAACTCCAAGGTTTGAAGGTATTCCTCGTGCCCTCTGCTCCTCCCCCTCATCTGTCTGGCTACCTCCTATTTGCTCTGAAGACTCAGCTTGTGTATAATCTCCTCTGGGAAACCCTCCCTGCTCCTCCCAACCAGGTTAGGGACCCCTCATCTGGACCACCTGTGCCTTTATCCATCTTCACATTTGTTTCCCTCTGTTAATCACCAGTAAACAGTTCTGTCTCACCGGCTAGACCAGTGGTTCCCAAAGTATGTTCCCAGGACCAGCAGCATCAGTACCTTGTCAGAAAAGCAAATTCTCAGACCACACCCCAGATTTACTGAATCAACACTCTGGGGATGAGTCTTCATCTGGGGATAAGGAAATCTGTGTTTTAACAAGCTCTCCAGTTCTTTCTAATGCACACGCAAGTTTGAGAGCCACTGAATGAGACCAGTGGTTTTCACCGTTATCTGCACATTAGAATCCTCGGGGGAGCTTTCTAAAATGCCTGGGCCCCTTCCTCAGAGAATCTGATTCAATTACTCTGATGTAGGACTGAGGCATGTTAAAAATTCCCTCAAATAGTTCTAATACCCAGCCAGGGTTGAGAACCACTCTGCTAGACCAGTGTTTCTCCAATTTCAACGTGCATAGGAATCCTGCTCAAGTGAAGATCCTGACTCAGTGGGTCTGGGGTGGAGCCTGGGACTCTACATTTCTGAGAAGCTCCCAGGCTATGGCAATCTTACTGTTCCACAGACCAAGATACCAGAAAAGTATGAGTCCCTTAACGACAGGAACAATGCCTTATTTACCTCCCAGTGCCTGATACAGCGTTCATTAAATGCTAATGCTAAATAAATGAAAGACTGGAATGATGACTCTTCAATCCACCCTTGTCATTGCCATCTCATTTGTACCACAGAACTCAGAAGAGCCACAGCTCCTGTTCTCCTGCCCTTGTCCTGCCACCAGGTAAGACCCCTAACTTCTGCCACCCTGGGAGCTTTGTTGAAGTAGGAGGGGCAGCAGACTATCCTTTCCCATTAAGGCTAGTTCATAGAACCCTGACACTCACCCCTGGGGCTGCCACTAACTACGTGTGACCTTGGACAAGTCACTTTCCCTCCCTGAGCCTCAGGAGTATCCTCTGTCACAAGCCAACCCCTGCCCATCTCCCTTTATCAAGTTGCTATGAGATAATATCTGTAAGGCTTAGGCTATGCAGGCAGGGCTTAATAATGAGTCATTTTTATTAACACAGGGATCTTCCTCATTAGAGTTGCCAGATAAAATGGGATGCCTGATTAAATCTAAATTTCAGCTAAACAATGAATATTTTTTAGTATGAATATGTCCTAAATATTGCCTTCATTACCTGGAATCAAAATTCAACGGGACATCCTGTTTTTTATTTGCTTGGTTTTTACTAAATCTGACAAACCTACTCATACTGAGTCAATGCCCCATTTTCTGAAGTCATGACAATCACCCGAGAACTCTTATGATGATCTTCTCAGTCACCACACTGGGAACCACTGGCTGAAGCCCCTCTTCCTTGTTGCTCAGAGATCTGTTGTAGAGACAGGAAGGCTTGAGAAGAGACAGGAATGAATCCTAGCCAAACCTTCCGAGAAAGCCCCTGACCCATCCAAAACCCTCCACTGCAACCAGAGCTACAGTTTCACAATTGTATAAGAGAGAGATTATTTGAAGAAATGCTGCTTTTCCAACTAACCTATTAAGTTCCATGAGGGCAGGGGTGATAATTGTATCCCCAGCACCTAGTGCCTGGCACATGGTAGGTGCTCACTAAGTATCTGTTGAATGCCTGAATGAAGGAGCTGTAGCCTGAATTTCCGCCCCCCCACTCTTTACTCCACATCTCCCTTGCCCCTTGCCTTTTCATCTCCTTGCCCGGAAGCCTTTTTCAAAGTGCTCTGAGATGCTCAACTAACCAAACTGTGTACAGTTGTCCCTCGGTATCCGCAGGGGATTGGTTCCAGGACTCCTGTGGATACCGAAATCCATGGATATTCAAGTCTCTTGTATAAAGTGGTGTGGTATTTGCATGTAACCTACACACATCCTCCCTAGATTACTTATAATACCTAATACAACACAAACGGTATGTAAAGAGTTGCTGGGTACGTGGCAAATTCAAGTTTTGCTTTTTTGGAACTTCCTGGAATTTTTATTTTCCAAATACTTTCAATCTGTGGTTGGTTGAATCTGTGGATGTGGAACCCGCGGATACAGAGGGCCAACTGTACTCAGATCAATTTGCAGACCAGCAACGGCTTCACAACCTTTATGTCATTTGTTCTTCACAACCACCCTGGGAGGGGTACAGAACAAGGATTATTAGCTCCAATTTGCAGATGAGAAGACTGAGATCTTGGTGGGGTGAAGTAACTTGCCCGAGTCACACAGTGGGTTCGGAGGTGGCTGTGACTTCAGCTCAGATGACAGGCTGAAGGGCTGTTTCACTCGTCTAGTCCCTTCTCACCCTGGCCCTTTTCCTGGCTGAGCAATGTCCCCTGTGACTGCTCTGCCACTCACACCCCCCAGATGCCAAAGGAAGAGTTTCCCCCAAGTCCGGAGTGCTGGAGGCAGCACCCGAGCAAGCCAAACTCCGTACCTTACTGCTACTCCACGCAGCCTGAGATCTACACGCACTGGCACACCCTGTATAATCAGCAAAAGGAACGGGAGGCCCAGAAGATACTGTGGAAAATGAGAGATCGCCCTAGGTGTGTTGGGCCTCTTCCTGTTCTCCACGCCCTCCACACCTTCTAGGAAAGGAAGGGAAGAGAAGAAAGGGGTGGAGTGGGGCTGGGCGTGGTGCAAGTCAGCCTCCAGACCTCAGAGAAGACCCTGGGGTAGAAGGAGGCTCATCTTTCTTCCTCTGGTCTCACCTCTGAGCTGGGCTGAGGACCAGAGGCAGAGAAGAGTGTGTGAAGTAAGGAGGGAGGGAACAAGGGGACCAGGGCTACCTGTGCAATTTCTCACACAGGTACCTCAAAGAGGGTACCCTCATCCAAAAACTCCATCTCCCAATGAGCAAGCTGATTGTAAAGCCTCAGATGGAATCCAAGCCCTTAGACCCTACTGGGGACCGCCTGAAGTGGCAAAGATTAAAGGTCAGGGACCACGGCTGGGGGGAGAATGGGGAGACTCTCTTTCTGTGGGTGCCCTTACCTGGGGCTCACACCATCCTTCCGCCCTCAGTCCCTGCCTGCTGCCTGCAAAACGGAGGGAGGGGAGGAAAGGGGACTGGACTGGATGAGCTCCTTCCAGTTTGAAAGTACAGCTGTAGAACTCTATGTATCCCTTTCTTCCCTTCCACTGGCTCGCTTTGATGGGCAGGAACTCACAGAAAGCCTGAAATCTCCCAGAGAGGATGAGCAACTCTATGCAGCACAGGTGAGAAGTGGCAAGGGTGGAGGGGCGTGGTTACAGGTAGGAGTTGGCTGAGCTGGGGAGCAGAAAGATGCTTGAGGTGGAGGGCAAGGGTGGAGTGATGTTCCCAGAATAAACTCCAGCCGTGTCCAGAGGATGGAAATTCCCGGCAGTGGTGTCCAAGGTCTCTTCCCTTTCCTCTAACCCTGTTCCTGCAGGCTCTGGGGCGCCTGGGCGTCAGAGACAAGTTTATCATGGAAGCACTATGGCAGGTGGTGAGTCTGGGGCTGCACAGAGTTCAGGAGAGGAGGAAACAGAGCCTGAGGTGTGTAGAGCATTGGCACATGGGCACTGACAAGGCTCGCCAGGCTCAAGGACTATGGGTCAGATCCAGGGAGGAGAGAGCTGCCTTGTGTGGCATGTCCCCATCTCATGCCCTTGGCTTCTTTAAAGGGCCGCTTGATCTAAAAGGATGGGGAAGGGGGAATCTGAAGATCCCCTTTGTCTAACAGGAAAGATGAGCAACTAAAAAGCCAGGAGAAAACTGGGACTGAGTTCATTCTCTACCATAACTGAGTCAATGCCTGTGCCTATATGCCAATTTATAATGGGGGGTCTGTGATCTTACACAGAATCTCATTTAAATCTTCCAGTATTAGGAATAGGTAGTAGTAGCTGCATTTTTCTAACGAGAAAATGAAAGCTCTGAGAGGCCAAGTGACTTGCCCGAGGCCACGTGGCTACCAGATACCAGACAGGGATGTGAACAAAAGTCTTACTCCCAAGTCGTGTTCCTTCCATCGTACCATCCTGCCTGTACCCTGTGTTTGAGCATAAACAGGTCACTCTCTAGGCCTCGGTTTCCTCATTTGTAAAATGAAAAGTTAAGCTGAGATGATCCTGAAAGCTCTGACAGTCCACCACCCTTATGGCATGTTCCCACCCACCGCCTCTTAAATCAGGCCCAAACTGGCCCAGAGAAAGTGAAGTGTGAGGCCTGTCAAACCCTGGCCATCCTGGGTGAGTACGTCCTCTCCCTGGGTGGGGAGAAGGGGGGGGGTGAGGAAGGAAGCAGTGCAGCCACACTGCCCTTTGGGGAAGGACCGAAGGGAGTGGACTGTACACTCACTGCCACCTAGCCGTTGGCAGGGTCTGGGAATTGTCTGAAGTACTGTTGGGCAGAGAGAGGAAGGCGGGGTGAAAAGCGAGAGGAGATTGGAGGGAGGGAGAGAGCGGGCTCTGGGAACGGCCGTCATGCTCAGCCAGCCGCTCTGGCGTCTTGAGGGGACGGGCAACCCTGTGACCTAGTACTTGGAACTTCTGTCTTGAAGGCACAGGGGTCAAATGGGTTCTGGCAGAGAGGAGCAGCCCTGAGGCTCCGCCCTGACCTGAGGATCCTCCCCGTCCAGGTTGCCTGAATAAGCATGTGATCCAAGCTCTCATCAAGCAGTTGAAGGGGCAAAATGAGGGGCAAAGGATGGATACTCTGACGGCGCTACGGGTGTCTCTGAACTCCTGGGCTGCTGTCCCCAAAGACCAGGTGATTGGGAGGAGAGTCAGTCACTGGGGCGAGGTAAGACAAGGTAATTGACGGTGTTGGCAGGGGGTTAAGCCAGGGAGAAGGTAACCTAGCTCCTGGCTTTGATGGCGGAGGACGTTGTCCTTGTCGAGTCCCCTGTGGAATAGGTTCCCTGGACAGAAGCACTGGCAGAGCCACTTAACTGGTCATACAACCTCTGAAAAGCCAGCTTTCAGAGGTGTCATTTGTCCGTCTCTAAAATGGATAGAGTAGTTATCTTATAGCATTGTTGAGAACATTAAATGAGATAATATATGTAAAGCACCTAGTTCAACGCCTGTGCTCTTTAAGTGATAACTCATCATCATTATTATCATCCTTAAAATAACCTGTTAAAGGAAGACCTCAGCCAAAAGGGGACAGGGAGCAAGAGAGTCTGCTGACACTACTCAAGACTTTTCCCCCTTAGGGTCCTCTTACTTTGACCCCATCACTGCTCCACGTGAAACAGAATTCATCACTCATCCATTTACTCAACAAACATATATTAAACAGCTGTCGTGTGTGAGACACCATCCTAAGCCCTTGGGATATGTCAGCAACCCAAACAAGCAGACATCCTGGCTCTCGTGGAGCTTACATTCTAGTGGGGGGAGACATGTAATAACCAATAAATTTAATTATATAGTATGTTAGAGGTGCCAAGTGCAATGGAAAAATTACGTAGCAAGGTGAGAGTGATCAGGACTGCTGAGTGGAGATGGGATGAGTTGCACTTTTAAACATGGAGGACAAGGAAGGCCTCATTTGGAAGTTGTCGTCTGAGCACAGACAAGAAGGCGAGGGGTGAGCCTTGCAGATAGCTGAGAGAAGGCATCCCGGCAGAAGGACAAATCCAGGCAAAGGCCCTAAGGCAGGAGCACACTTGGCATGGTCAAGGAACAGCAAGGAGGCCATGTAAAGGAAGTGGAGTGGGAACAGAGAAACCAGGAGGAAATGAAGCTGGGTCAAAGACGTTAAAGGAGACTAGATCATATGTGGCCTTCTGGATGACTTTTAAGTACTTGAGCTTTTACTCTGAGTGGAACAGGTATTTGAGCAAAGCAGTAACATGATCTAACTTATGTTTCAAAAGGTTCACTCTTACTGCTATGCTGACAAAAGATGGGCAGGGGCGGGGGGCAAAAGTGGGAGCAGAGAGACCAGTTAGGGGCTGCTGAAGCAATCCTGGTGAGATATGATGGTGGCTTGGACCATGGTGGTTGCAGTGTGGTTGGTAAGAAGTTATTCAATTCTGGATACATTTTTAAAGCAAAACTCTGACAGGTTAAATGTGAGTTATAAAAGACAGTGAGGGGGACTTCCCTGGTGGCGCAGTGGTTGAGAATCCGCCTGCCAATGCACAGGCTTCGAGCCCTGGTCCGTGAAGATCCCACATGCCGCGGAGCAACTGAGCCCGTGAGCCACAACTACTGAGCCTGCGCTCTAGAGCCCACGAGCCACAACTACTGAGCCCACGTGCCACAACTACTGAAGCCCACGCACCTAGAGCCCGTGCTCCACAACAAGAGAAGCCACGACAATAAGAAGCCCGCACACCACAACAAAGAGTAGCCCCTGCGCACCGCAACCAGAGAAAGCCCATGCGCAGCAACAATGACCCAACACAGCCAAAAATTTTTAAAATTAAAATTAAAATTAAAAAAAGACAGTGAGGAAACAAGGATGAGGTCAAGGTTTTTGGCCTCGAAGCTGAAAGGATGGAGTTGTTACCAACTAACATGGAGAAAGCTGCAGGTGGAACAGGCTTGGAGGTACTATAATATCAAAAGCCCAATTTTGGACAAGTTATGTTTCAGATGTCTACCGGACCTCCAAGGGAGACAGCAAGTAAACAGTTAGATATACAGCTAGAGGAAGAAATCTATGAGTTGTCAGCATATAAGTAGCATTTAATGTCATTCACCTAGATGAGATCACTAAGAACCAAGAATCAAGCCTTGGGGCACCCCAACGTTAAGCGGTCAGAGATAAGAGGAAGAACCAGTAAATACTGAGAAGTGGCCAGTAGGTAGGAAGACAAACAAGAGTGCGGCATTCTGAACATCAAGTGAAGAACATATATCGAGGAAAGGAGATAAATCCATATCAAATAATAGAAGGACTGAGAATCGATCCAATGGATTTAACAATGTGGGAATCATTGGTTATCTTAACAAGAACCATTGTGGGGACTTCTCTGGTGGTCCAGTGGCTAAGACTCCGCGCTCCCAATGCAAGGGGCCCGGGTTCGATCCCTGGTCAGGGAACTAGATCCCACATGCCGCAACTCAAGATCCCACATGCTGCAACTGAAGATCCCGCATGCTGCAACTGAAGATTCCGCATGCCACAACTAAAGATCCCACACGCTGCAACTAAAAAGATTCCACATGCCACAGTGAAGATCCCGCATGCCACAACTAAGACCCAGCACAGCCAGATAAATAAATGAATAAATATTTTTTAAAAAGAACCATTCTGGAGGGAAAGTGGGAGTGAAGGCCTGAATAGGGTGGGTTTAAGAGAGGATGGGAGGAAAGAAGTTAGAGTCAGCAAGCATGGACAACTTTCCAAGTTTTGCTGAAAAGAGTTGTAGTCAGCAGCAGGGGTAAATACTAGAAAAAGGAAAAATAACAGCATGTTTCAGTGCTGAGGCATAATGATCCAGTCGTTAGGAAAATGATCATTTTGAAGAGGGTGGGAAGAATTGTGCAGCAATACTCTTGAGCAGATGAGAAGGGATGAGCTCGAACACATGAGTAAGAGAGACTGACTTTAGATAGATGGTCATGGTCCATTGTAACACGTGGAAAGGAAGAACATATGGGTGCAGGTGTTGAAAGTTGGATAGAAATGGTGGTAAGTGTCTCTGGAACTTCTTTTCCAGTTGCTTTTATTTGTTCAGTAAAGTAAGAAGCAAGGTCATCAACTTAAGAGAATAGAGGAAGAAGTGTTAGAGGTTCCAGAGGAAAGAGAATGAATTAGAAGGGTGGGAAAGAGAATTGCCCGGGGAAAAGCAGTCCGATCACTAGGCAGCATTAAGGGTCTACACGAGGTTTGTGTTCATACATTTCAAGCGAGATTAGTCATCATAACTTTGTTTCCCGCCAGGAAATGCAGGCACAGAGTTGGTGGAGAGTTGAGTACAATGAAGCAAGAGCGGGTAAAGGAGTTGAGTGAGCGGGACCATGGAACTGAAGCTGGGTAAAGAGGGAAGAAAGTGAGGAGCAGTGAAAAGGTGCTCAGTGAATTGTTAGTCTTTGTGGAGTCCAACAATTGTTGACATCAGAGGAGAACCAAAAAGATGGGGGGGAGGGGTCATCGAGAAGTTGCAGTAATGGGTAATGATAAAGTCTCTCTGTGGGAATTAGTGGCTGACATAGAGTAGAGGACAAGGTTATTGGAGGAGAGGCGTTGGATCAATGACATGTGTATTTTTTCAAATGCCAAGAATTAAGACGGCAGAAGTGTTAGAGAGTAACATTGATCCATCCACAAGAAAAGTCATAGAGAAATGAAAGGATGCGGCCTAGGAGCAAGTAGATGACAGCAAAAATAAGGGAAGTGGGTAAAATAATCTCATGACGTGAGATTCACCTTAAGGAGGAGGGAGAATGGTCTGGAAGCAGTAATGAATTGCCTTCCTGACAAAGCCTGGCCGAAGACATAGTCCCACCACCCGTGTCCCTCATCTCCCTCTCAGAGGACTCAGGTCGAGGATGGAGAGAAGCTGGTGCCTGTGCTGCAGATGCTGATAAAGAAGTCAGGGAACAAGGCAGCAGTGGAGGCGGCCCTGTGCTTGGGGTTCCTGAGGCCCTGTAGCAGCACAGCCCGAGAGTACTTGCTGCAGTGCCTGCACCAAGGGCCAAAGACCCAGCAGATGCAGGTGCGAGGGGCAGGAGGACGAGCTCCCTGGGGAGCACTGGGGAACCGGTGCTGACTGGTGGGGTCTGGACCCTGTCATCCTCATCCCAGAGAAAAGAAGCTCCCGCAAGGAGCACCACAGGGTCCTCTGTGTGTTTCGTCAGTATGTATATACATACGAGTACAGGGTCGTATGGACGCTAAATGTACACGTGTCTGTGTACATTCAATGTGTATGGGTGTTCATGCATGTATGTGCACGTGTGTGCACACATGAACTTATGCTCTCACTCACGAGGCCAAGAGGGAGGAGAAAGGACCCCACCTATTCCCTACAAGTTCTAGCCCTCAAGCCTGCTTGGCCATCCAGATGCCTCTTGGTCTGGTATACCCCAGCCCGCCCTGCCCACCTCCACAGGCACTCAGTATGCTGGTCAAGATAATGGGTGTGCACTCAGCCACGGTCATCAGGACCATCCTAGACCAGCTGTGCTATTCCAGTGTCCTTGAGGTAAGCTCTAGGGCTGCCTAGTACCCTTCCTTCTCCAGGACTAGGACAGGGCTGGGGGATGAGGAAGGGAGTCTATCCTTCATGTCTTCCCCACCCCTGCCCTCAGCACCGTTTTGAAGCCAGCCAGATGCTCAAGACCATTGGGCTGGAACAGATCCAGGCACAGGGCCTGGAAGGACTCACATTTGACCTGCTCAGGAGGAAGACGTATAATGAACCCTTCTTTGTAAGTGAGACCAAAACTCCCAAGTCCAGGCAGCTCAAACCTGTCTCTCCACCTTTCTCTAAAGACCCCCCTGCCTTGGTTCTCACCACGCTGCCCCCCAAAGCATCACAGTCACCCTAATGCAGCCCCTGTTTTCAAGCCACCTTGCCTTCATGCGGGCCGTTCCCTCAGCTTAAAATGCCCTGAGTCATCTCTCCCTCCTCTGCAAGGTGGAAAACTGCCGCATGCTTTCAGTCCCACTGGTAAGTAACTCCTTTCTCCTTCTGCCTATTAAAATACGATTGCCCCTTCCAAGCCAGTCCAAACAACACCTCCTATGGGAAGCTTTCCCAGATCACCAACAACAGAATCGCCCTGCCTTCCTCTATGCTCCCTTGCTTTCATCTTTGTTATAGCTTGCTACAAAACCAGCCACAGAACTGCTGAAGACATTTTTCTAAACTGTGAATCAGATTGCGGCTCACCTCTGCATAGAACTTCTCAATCGCTCCCCAAGCCCTCAGAAGGGCTTACACTGCCCTTCACCACCCAAGTCCTGCCTACGTCTCTAGCCCCACTACACTCCCGCTCAGAGCCACACACCAGCTGCGCTTAGGAACTCCCCGTCCTGATTTATACCTGTGGTCCCAGCGTAATTACTCAGAGTGCCCCACTCTGAAGAGTCCGTTTGGTCACCTAGCTAAACTGAACTGTTTTCTGCTCCCTAACCTCTCTGCGCTCTCTCTCTTGCCTCCAGGCTTCTGTGCATGCTCTCCCTCTTGCCCGGGAAATCTGCCCCCAGCCCTCTACCTGGTTAACTCATGCTCCATGTTCAGGTTTCAGCAGAGGCATCGCTTCCTCCAGGAAGTCTTCCTGGTACCCAGACGGAGCTAGGAGACCCTCCTATTGCCCCTACACTTAGTTCAGGAGTGTGACTGACTGTTCCACTTGTCTGCTTTCCCCACCAGAGCGTGAGCTCCTCGAGGCAAGGATCATATATGTAGCACAAAGTAAACACTCAATAAGGTTTGAGAAGCACTTAAGGGTACACCCCTGAATCCTTGTCTCACCTTAATCCCTCTTCAGGCTATGAGGCAGGCTGTTGCTGAAACTGTGGAAGAGCTCAAGATGAAGCCCACAATGATGAACTTGGTGGAGGCGTGAGTGGCTTGGGCTGGGAACTGCCAGGGCCAAATCCGAGGCTGTGAGAAGGGGACAGAGGGTCAGAGAGAGCTGAGAACCTACGGCCCATTCTCAGCTCGCACTTGCCTGTGCCCCTGGCCAAGTCACTCTTTGACCTCCGGGCTTTTCTTCATCTGTAAAAAGGGGCTGATAATACCTACCACTCAGGGTTGCTATAAAGCTCCGATTAAGATGAGGACATGAAAGGGACTTGTAAAAGGTAATGTTCTGGACAGATGCGAGTCCTGATCGTCATTTAGTGCCCCCTGGAAAACCGTAGTACCTACCTTTCCCCTCCCAGCCCCTTTCCTGACCCAAGAAATAAGAAGGGGAAGTTAATAAAATTAACATCACACATCAGCCTTATGCCTGACTCACTCTGGACTGTAGGAAGCAGCCAGCCTTCCTCCCCTCCCCTTAACTGGACCACAACACACTCACTCCCTTCTCCAGGCAACTGATGAGCTCAAATGCCACTGCACGCCAGGAAGCAGTCATCTCTTTGGTAAGGCCAGCTCCGCTACTCTGACCAGACGTTTTGATGGCAGGGGGAGCGGGCAGTCCAGCAGAGTTACTGAAGGGAAGAAAGGGCTGTAAAGTTTGGGGAGGTTGTTTGCTTGCTTTTTTATCTTAGAATTCCAGCCCTATCAGGAGTTCAGGAAAAGATTTTCTTCAGGATTGGAGGTGGGTGGGATAAGGGACAGGAGAAGGGTGTGAGGGGCATTGCTTAGATATTACACGTAGAAACTATCTTGACTCTTCTGGTGAAAAAATTGTACCGGAACCCAATGAAGTGGCCCCAAAAGGCAAGGAAAGTGCTACCTCTGCTGGGAAGCCATATCTCCTCTCCAGGCACAGGGTCATCACAAGGGCACTAGAATGGAAGAGTGTAGACGGGGCATCTTCCTGGGGCCAGCTATTTAGGCGCCCTCATCCTGCCTCTGCCAGGGCGTCCTGGGGATCCGCAGCCCACAAGTGTTCCACTTGGTCCTAGACATGCTGGATGTGGAAAAGAGCCCGTCTGTGAAGAAAAGTGTAAGGCATCCCCGCCCACCTCTTCCTCTTCTCAACCCTTCCTCCAAGCCTCTCCCACCTAACCTCATGTCACGTGCTCTTTGTCAGAGGGGAGGAGAGGGGAATACGCCCGTAGACACTGTCCCCTTGACCTCATTCCCTGGGACCAGAGGGGCCTGTAGCCAGAGCTCCCCCTCCCCTCCCAGCGTTGGCCTGAAGTGAGCCAGCCACAGGGCCTTTGTTTTAATGCAGCTACAAGAAACATTAATTCTTTGGGCCTCAATTGATCCCTGGATCCAAAACAAGCTGAAGAACAAGGTTCTCTTTGTATATGAAGTGCCTAAGACCAGCATGAACGTAGAGATCACGAGGTTCCGGAAAGAGCCTGAGAAACCAGAAGAGTTAAATATCCAAGACTTTCAACTTGCACAGCTGAACCCCTTGTTTCTTACAAAGTCCAGTGCCACGTCAGACCAACAGAAGAAGTTCAATGCCCAGAAAGGGTCTGGTACCTCTGCCTTTCCATCCTGTTTCTCTAAACCACAAAAACACAAGTCACAGGCCACAGGGTCCTGGCCACGAGGGATCAGGAAACAGCTCCGGATCCTTGCTGAGACCTCCAATTAGGTCAGTTCTTTTGGCTGAGTTCCCGCTCTCTCCTTAAGGATGCTTCTCAGGCTCCCCTGAGAAAACAATCTATACTTATCTTCCATGAATAAATGAGCATCACTCCACCTACCACTGCTGTTCCGTTCCTCAGGGGCTGCACTGAAACATAGGTCTCCTGACTCCTGGCTGGTCACTCCCCTACTCAGCCACATGTCCTTTCCATGAGACAAAGCTGCTCTGGACAGCCAGCCTGCCTTCCTAAATCAAGTCCTTGTCTATGCCCAGAATCTGATGACAAAGCTAAAGCTGAGCCTCTGCCCAGAGGTGGCTGCTGAGGGGAAAATGGGAGAATATCCCGGACAGCTTGGACCATTTCCTCTTACTAACTTGCCCCGCCCTCCCATTTCCTATCAGTGGTCAAGAGATAAATTAGGCTTAATCAAGACCAACCATCCTCTCTGCTGTCTCTTCTCTTACACCTGCTTTCTACCTACCTCAGGGTCATTCCCTTTGACAGACTCTATTTACTCTCTAAGACTGCCTTAGTTTCCCCCTTATTTTTACTGAAGGCTTCAGTTTCCCTTTGCCAATAGGACCAATCACACCAATCCCAAAAAGCTACATTCTCCATCAGAAAGGAAAAGCCCAGACTTCAGAGTCAGACAAATCTGAAATCAAATCCTAGGGTCCATTACTCACTTGATCTTTGATTTTGGACAAGTTACTGAATCTTTCTGTTTCCTCACCTACAATATGAACAGATTAATGCATACTACTTCTGAGGGCTCCTATGAGGATTAAACAATAATATAAAGCCTAACGGTGCCTGGCATTCCATAGTAGGCACTCAAATGTGGACTTCTTTTCTCTCCTTTCCTCTCTTCAGTGTTGCCATGTGAGCCTGAGACCACCAGAGATTTAAAAAGTCCTTTTACTTCCTCAGTCTTACTGAGTGGTCTAATGAGAGGTCAAGTTCTTCCCATCGAGTAGGAAAGCCCAAAGTGACATAAATGTTCCCTCTACTTCCCCACGTTCCAGGTCCTAGAGTAGTCCAGTTATTCTGAATCCAGCATGGTATATGTCACTGAGATTTATCTGCCCACCTGCCCTACCACTTCCAAATTCATGTTTTGCTCCACAGAGTTGTAAGTAAAATCCAAAAGAGTAGTTTCACTATTCTGGGGTATAAGCAACACTGCCTCTAATAGTGTGGCACAAAGACCAAAGATGGAAAAATGATTATTTTCTTTTGCCCACTCTGTAGGTTTGCACCAGTGAGCAACCTAACCCAAATGTCCCTGGGTCTTGACAGCCTGTGGATACAAACAAGGCCTTATTAACTACATAATTCAGGCTCTCAACTCCTGCAAAGTCCTGCCCACAGATTTCCAACCCCTCCTCTTCCATACTTACGGGTCTCTCCAGGGGATGTCTCATTACTCAGCCAGATACCAGTCTCTGCTCAGTAGGACACCTCAATCTTAATTTCACCAGTCCTTACCAGAAGATTTAAGGCAGCACCAAGGGGACTTCCCTGGTGGTCCAGTGGAAAAGAATCCACCTTCTAATGCAGGGGACGTGGGTTCAATCCCTAGTCGGGGAGCTAAGATCCCACATGCCGCAGGGCAAATAAGCCTGAATGCCACAACTACTGAGCTCGCACGCCTCAACAAGAGAGCCCACGTGCCGCGAACTGCAGAGCCCACGCGCTCTGGAGCCCGCGCACCACAACTAGAGAAGAGAAAACCCGCACGCCACAACTAGGGAGAAGCCCACGCACCACAACTAGGGAAGCCTGCGCGCAGCGATAAAAGATCCCGCATGCCTCAACGAAGATCCCGCGTGCCACAACTAAGACCCGATGCAGCCAAAAAAAAAAAAAAGATGAAGAAAATAAATACAATAAATATTAAAAAAAAAAAAAAAGCACGGAGCATAAAGGTCTGCATAGAGCACCTACCGTCTGGTATGCCACCAAGGTACCAGAGCCTTCCCAGTACCAGAGCTACCTATATCCAATATTCTTAGAAACACGCTTAATCCAAGCTGTGGCCAACTTCTCTCAGAGGCCTGAAATGCCCACTCTTCTCAGCCATCAGGATATGTTGGGATGGATTTTTGGACACCATCCAAAATGTTAAGTCCCCCTCTTACCTCTCCTCCCTTTCTAATGGGATCTCTGGATACTCCCACTGATGGCAAAAAAAAAAAAAAAAAAAAAGGATTTATACCCTCTACCTCTACCTCTTCCTCAAACATTCTCCCCCACATCTGTGCTATAACTGAAACCTTGCTCTTGAACTGGCCTCTTCCTGAAATGTCAGGTGTTGCTCATCCTCCTACATTCCTTCCAGTGTCACAATGTCCTGTCATTGCTTCTCCGAGGGTCTTGGCTCTCAAACGAGCTATCCCACCCTCTGGCCCACATCCTTATTTTCTCTCATTCATTGCCTGAATCTTAGTCTTGCTTTAACCATCCCTATGGACAACCATCCAACACCTCAGTTCCTCAGTCCCTCAGTCCCTCAGCTCAACTACAAAGGCTTTTCCCTCTCTTTCACTTCAGCTGCCCACTTCCACGGCCACACTTAGCCCTTGTCATCCCCAGGAATTGCTCCATCTACAAAATCGTGAACATCTACTTTCTGACCCAAACCTTCTATCTCTCCAGCTCTTTTTATCCCCACTACCAGGCCTCTGAATCTCATCAATAACACTAAGGTCTTGACTTCTCTACATTCTCCCTGTTAGCCCCCTCTTACTTTTTAAATTTCTACTCAGCCGGGACTCCATCCATCAACTACTATTCTCACTATTCTCATACTTCCACTATCATCTCTCTCTCTGACTAGTAAGATCCCCAACCCTGAATCAAATTGCCTCTGATCCTATAACCAGGTTGCTGATTATAGTGGAGAAAACTCACACATCCATAGACTGGTTCCCTCAAAATACTTGCTTCCTATCTTAACTGAGTTCTTATTGCTGTCTGGCAATTTTATGGTTCCTAGTCACAATTTCAAGCCTTCTCTGCTCTCTTCACATTTCCTACAGTCTTTTCAAACTTTCTATCCTATTACTCCCCAACTCTCAGTAGGCCATTATAATTTCTCTTCGGGGGAAAAAAATAAAAGACATCAGATGAAATTACCTCAACTTCTTGCCACCTGTTATAAGAATCCTTGTATATAGTAGTCGATAGCACAGGCTCTAAGGCCAGATACTCTGGTTAGTGTCCTACCTCTGTAACTTACTAGAGATGCGATCTTGGGTAAGTTGCTTAACCTTTCAGGGTCTCTGTTCCTCAGTGTCCCTTCTGAAAGCCCCTTTCCAGTAGCAATCAAAATCATTTACACCATTCACCTCTTCTCTGATTTTATATTCAAAAGGATTATTTTTCCCTATACCTCTTTGCCTCACAGCATTGTTATGAGAATTAAATGAGTTAACACATACAGATTGCTTATAATTGCCTGGCATACAGTAAGCTCCCAATAAATGTCAGTCATCTGTTACTACGATTATCAGCATCTGCACTTACCTTACCTCCATTACGGTGCAAGAGGCACCCTCCTCTTCCAAGGCAAAATCCTCCACCAGTGTTCTGGGTGCCATTCCTTCAAGGAATTTGAATATCAATTTTCCCCATTTCCTTTCAGAGTGTATAAACATAATCAATTCCCATCCATCTTAAAAATAACCTCCCACAAACCCATAACCCTTTCTAGATGCCTCCTCTCCTTAGCTCACCCCACCTCTAATCACCCTTCATAATCAAGATTCTTAAATAGTTGTCCACATTACCTGTCTCCATTCCTCTAATTTCTATTATTCATTACCCTACTTCAGTTTGGGTTCAGAATTCAATTCTCTACCAAAACTGCTTTTGCTAAGGCAGCAGTTCTCAAAAGGGACAATTCTGCCCCCACCAAGGGACACTTGGCAATGTCGGGAGACATTTTTGGTTGTCACAACTGGGGGCTGCTACTGGTGTCTTGTGGTAGAGGGCAGGGATGTGGCTAAATATCCTATACGCAGCACAGGGCAGCCCTCCACAACAAATAATTATCTAACCCAAAATGTGAGTAGCACCAAGGTTGAGAAATCTCGTGCAAAGATAATTTACAACCTCCATATTGCTACATACAATGAATGCTTTCTATCCTTTATACGACTTGGCCAACTCGAGCACTTGACCCCATTAGCTTCTTCCTCCTTGAAGTCCACTCTTCCCTTGGGTTCCACTGACACCTCACTGGTATTCCCAGTCTGTTTCAGTATCCTCTTCTATTATTATTATTTTTTTTTTTTGGCTGCACCACGTGGCTTGTGGGATCTTAGTTCCCCAACAAGGGAGCGAACCCAGGCCCTCAGCTGTGAAAGCACGGAGTCCTAACCACTGGACCGCCAGGGAATTCCCTATTCTCTCTCAAATATTGGTACTTCTCAGGGTTTTGTCCTAGGCTCTACTCTCTCTAGACTCCAAAACCATTAGAATCAATTGGGGCTTTTGTTTTTTAAATGTCCCAGGCCTCACAGATTCCATTGTTCTGGAGTGGAGCCCAGACATCTTCTGCATTTTAAAAAAGTTCCTAGCTACTTCTAGTATTCAGCTAAGACGGAAAACCACTACACTACTCTTATTTTAATCATATCCACTTTCATCACTTTAATTACCATTTATATACTAATGACTCAAATCTATAATAATAGAGTCTTCCACTTAGTCAATATTCACTGAGTACCTACTCTGTGTCTGACACTGTTCTAGGTACTTGGGTAGAACAGTGAACAACGGAAGAGGTTCCCTACTCTCCTGGAACTTACATTCTAATGGAGGAGAGAAATTAACCACAAAAAGATTGTTTCATATAGTGATAAGTACTGTGAGGATATTGTAAGAGGTGATGTGAGTGTGACTGGAAGAAGTATTTTAGATACGAAGGTCAGCAAACACCTGGGAGGGAGGGTGGGATTTGACCCAACATTGTTATGAAAAGGAGTCAACCATGTGAATATGAGGAAAGAGAATTCTGGACAAAGCATACGCAAAGATACTAAAACAGAAGCACGTTTTGTATCATCAAGATTAGGACCAATGTGGTTAAGGTAAGGCTAGTATGGAAAAATGTTCTTCTATGAGGTTGTGGAGACAAAGGCCAGATCATACAGGGCTTGGTAAGCCAAGGTAAGGAATTTATAGCCAACATACAATGGGAGGTCACTGAAAGGGTTTTAAAGAGGCATGACATATAGGTTGATTTACATCATTACCATATTGTTTAGCTGCTGTGTGAAGAATAGATTTTAGAGGGGCAACATTGTGGGGGACCTATTAATGGGCTATTGCAGTTATCCAGAAAAGTGATGACTGTAGCTTGTACCAGGATTGAAACTAAGAATATAAAGATGGTTTCAGGATATATTTTGGAGGCAGAATTAAAAGGACCTGCAAGTATGGGATGAGTGAAAGAGAAATCAAATGTAAGTTCTAAGTTTTTTATCTGATTTGATTTGGGTAGATTAAGACTGAAATGAGGAAGACTAGGAAGAAAGAAATTGATTTGGAGATCAGAAGTTCTGTTCAGTCCCAGCGGAGTCACCAAAAAAAAAAAAAAAAGTTATGTTAAATACATCCTAGTGGAAAAGTCAAGTAGGCAGCTGGATATAATCCAGAGTTAAGGGAAGAAGACAGACTGGAGACATAAATTTGGTGTAGTCATCACCATATAAAACCCAGGATAAAAGTGAGTATAAATAGAAGAAAGGGGATCAGAACAAACTGAGAAACTTCTAACACATAAAGGGGAAGTAAAGCTAGCAAAGGAGACAGAAGTCAGTAAGGAAGATCAGTGGCACGTAATGTTGAGTGCCGCTGTTCTCTGAGCTGTGGATTTGCACACCCAGCTGCTGACTGAATGTCCCTACTTGGAAGGGACATTCACAAGTGCCCCAAATTCTACTTACCCACAACTGAATTCATTTCCCTCATCTTACTCCCAAACCTGTTTCCTTTTCCAGTGTTTCCTATTTCAATGAACAGCACATCTACCCAACTGCCCAGGCCAGAAACCTGACTCTTTTCTCCCCACTTCTGACATCCAGCCAAATCCCATCAAATTTCCCCCTTCACTTCTCAAATCTATTATCTCCTCCTCATCCAGTCACTATCTGAGCTCAGACCTGTATCATCTCTCACCTGGTGTACCATTTTGTCTCCAGTCCAGCCTCTCTACAAGGCAGCCATAATTATCTTTCAGTTGATGCCACTCAGGTCAGGCCATTCCCGTGCTTAAAATCTTTTAATGACTCCCCATATGGAGGCAGGGGGAAAATGAAATGCAAGGACCTTATCGTAGAGCTGGCTTACCTCTCCAGTCTTATCTTTTGCATGCCCATTCTTAAACTTCTTCCTCCAATCACAATGCACTACATACAATTCTCAAGTGCACAGCCTGTTCCTCACTCTTTTAACTCCTGAGTTATTAATATTTGTTCATGTCAGTTTTCTGCTGCGAACACCAATTCCTCACCCCAGCCTCTTTACTTAGCCAATTCCTACTCTTCCCTCAAGGCTCACCAAGCTTTCTCAAATCCCACATGACTGGATTAAGTATCCTTCCAACCAGCCCTCAAAGCACCTTGTACTATTCTTACTGGAGCTCTTATCAGACTATATACTGTCTGTTTGCTTGATGAGCAGTATATCCAGCAACTGATGCAGTGCCTTACCCTTGGTAAGGGTAGGAAAAATAATTTTTTAAAGAATATCAAATAACACGTTATGGGGCTTCCCTGGTGGCGCAGTGGTTGAGAATCTGCCTGCCAGTGCAGGGGACACGGGTTCGAGCCCTGGTCTGGGAAGATCCCACATGCCGCGGAGCAACTAGGCCCGTGAGCCACAACTACTGAGCCTGCGTGTCTGGAGCCTGTGCTCCGCAACAAGAGAGGCCGTGACAGTGAAAGGCCCACGCACCGCGATGAAGAGCCCCCGCTTGCCGCAACTGGAGAAAGCCCTCGCACAGAAACGAAGACCCAACACAGCCATAAATAAATAAATAGATAAATAAATAAAATTAAAAAAAAAAAAATAACACGTTATGTACATTGGTATCTTAACCCTGGTTTGTCAAACCCTTACTCTTCCTTCCTAGCCCTTGGACCCCCATATTCCCAGCGTCTAGAACACTGCCCTAAATAAATGGTTCTCAGCTGTAAACCTGGTTTTTATCAAAACCACGTGGTGATCTTAAGATAAATTAAGATTCCCAGCTCTACCTCCCCACATCCCACCAATTTCTGATCCAGTAGACCTGGGGTGAGGCCTAGGAATCTGGAATTTTGACAACCTCCTCTGGTGGTTCTGATATGCAGTCATGCTTGGAAACTACTATTCTAAACGGAGTAGGAACTCAATAAATATGGTTGGAAGTAACATTTTAATTTCATGAAGTAGAATTCATTTCCTAATTCTTTAGAGTTCGAATCTGCTGTAACTGCATCCTGAGTGTGGCAGAACAATGCACTAATGTACAAAAGTCCACAAAACAAGCATCCTTTATTGCAGTATTACAAAACACTTTCCATTTTGGCAATATTTTACAATGCACTTAGCTTCAAGGGTTGGGAAGAAGAAGGTTGGAAACTAAAGGGGGATATTTCAATGGACATTTCTAAAAGAAAAACTGTCCCAGCCCTCCCACCCAAATAAAAATCCAAATGTCACTTAATTTCACTACGCAAGAAGAGGCCACGAGGAAAGCAGCAGGCAAAACTCTGGCAATTTCATTATGGATCGTGTCAGAGACAAAGGAACATTCAAAACACTCATCAATATGGTCGGTTGCGCTGATCATTTCTGTAGTCGTTTCTAGGAATGAAAAATAAAGAGCCAGACTAAATTCTAATTTTCTACCAAGGGGAAGCATCAGACACTTCTTCAGGGTGCTGGTGACTGGCATCAGCTTGACAATTTCTATAAGAATGACACCATGCCTAATATATTTCTCTGCTCCTAGAAGGTGCTTACTAAATGTCGAATTTATCAGCTTTAAGACACACAAAGTTCCTAGAAGCCCTGCTATCACTAACTCTCTTAAAAATTTTTCCATCCAGAATAAGGACTCTAAACCACTGTGGTATTTCAGGTCAGAGACTTTGTCATTCCAGCACTCTAAAAAGAAGAGTAGTATAGTGGAATAAGCAAGCAAACACTTTCATGTAAGAATTCTGGATCTGCCACTTACTATGCGATCTTGGAAAAGTTACTCAACATTTCTAACTCTGTAAAATGGGAAGTACATCTACCTCTGGGGTTGACAGAAGGACTAGAACTAAAGTATACAAAGACACTTTCACAGGATTTGCCACACAGTAAGAAGTGTTTAATAGATGATAATTACTAATAGCTAACAATTATACAGTGATTACCATGGCCCCATGGCATGGCATGGTTACCACGGCAACCGTTGTACCATAATCTAATACAACTCCACGAAGGAGATATCATTAGCCCCATTTTACAGATGAGAATACTGATGCTCCAAAGGGTTAAGTAACTTGCTTATCAAGCAGCTAATAAGTGGTGGAGCCAGGATTTGAAAGAAGACAGTCTGTCTCCAAACTCTGTGCTCTTAACTGCATGCTTTACTAATTCTTGCTACCCTATATTGTCTCTGGCACAGTAATTGAAGTTATTTTACATCACTGGTTATTCAACTTTTTCTGCCTCTACAGCTTTCACGTGCACAGCACACTCCCATCAGTATCACCAGTGATTTTCATCCGGAAAAGGTATAACAGAATCTCCAGGGAAACAACTGCAAGGTAGCACATGTGATTTGAAAAAGCACACTCCTATAAAAGGTGTGCTCTCCCCTCACTTAGATTAAGAATCCCTGAATTACATACAGTTTCAAATCATCTCTCAATCTCAATTATCTTTAGCTATGAGAAAGAATACACACACATTTACCTATATTCATCCAAATACAAAGATCATGAATAAGAATTTCCAAAATAAAATAAATTATAGGAATTGCTAAGCAGGAAACTAAACGGATCTTCTCCAACCTAACTGAAAGAGTTGACAATGGGAAATTCAAGTTCTAAAAACTGGACAAGAAGAAAATGTGATGAAAAGGGCTCAGACTCTAAAATCTAAGAGCAGTGAGGTAAAAAGGTTAGCATGTACATTCCAATACTCACCTTCCTCCCATTTTGCCTCCATAGCCACCTCGGTCTCCTCCATAGCCGCCGCCACTCCTGTCTCCTCCGTAGCCTCCACTTCGGTCCCCACCGTAGCCACCACCACCACGGTCTCCTCCGTAGCCCCCCCGACTTCGCTCTCCACCATAGCCGCCGCCTCGGTCTCCACCATAGCCGCCTCGGTCTCCTCCATAGCCGCCTCCTCGGTCTCCTCCATAGCCACCACCACGGTCCCCACCATAACCACCTCCTCGGTCCCCCCCATAGCCACCCCCACTTCTGTCCCCTCCGTAGCCACCGCTGCCACTTCTGTCTCCACCATAGCCCCCCCCACTTCGGTCTCCACCATAGCCGCCTCGGTCTCCACCTCTGCCCCCACGACCTCTGTAGCCCCTCTCTCCACCGTAGCCTCTTCCCCGGAAATCTGCAAGGTAGAAATGCAAACTAGTAAGGCCAGCAGAATAATGGAAAGTCTCCTTAATGCCAGTCAGAAGATTAATGGCATGCAGATGCTGTTAAAGGCTGACTCACCTCCTCCTGTGGGACGAGAGTCCTCTGGTCTGGGCTCATTGCACTGATTACAAGAATTCCTTCGAGCAAAGTTCATATTTCCACATGACCTGAGAAAGGAGGAAAATAAAATGCTCAATAGTTTCCAATGGATTCAGAACCCCCTCTTGTACCTTCCAACCCCAATCCCAACTCTTACATCCACCAAAATAAATGGGATACTTACGGATTAGGGCAAACCCAGTCCCCACTTTTGGGGTCTCCACCTCTCCCCTGAAAGCCTCCACGGCCTCTATATCCTCCACGGCCTGGGGGAAGTAAGGAGTGGGGAGGAATCAGTAGCAGACATAAACAAAGCAGAGGAAAAGCATCAGACGAAAGAACTAAGAGCAAGTGTTCATCAATAACTGGGCAGCCCCCCAAAAATTAACCCCTTATGGCAGGACTCCATGATTCTTTGATTTGGGGCTTTACTTATTTAGTCAATGCAGGAGATGTGGAAGAAGACCCCAAGGCACACATTAAAGTGCAAATAATGCACTAAAAAACTTCGAAATCCACTTTCTATAATGCCCTCCTTAGTTTGAGAATCTCAGTGATAAAGGTTAAGTGAGAAGACATACTCCAAATTTAAGGAATTAGACACAACGGAAATGAACGAGTTGCAAGTAACTATCAACATATCAGGGAACTCCCAAACTGGTCAGATTAACTGCCTAATTAGGTATCATTTAAACAACTGCCTCCTAATGTCCAGGTGAATAACAAACTGCTTTATATAGCTTTCCAAAGAGATTTCTGGAACCTTCTTCCACCACTTTCTTAGCTATTACGACACCTTATTTACCTAATCTCCTATTCTGTACCTCACTTTTAAGATAGAAGGAAAAAGACCGATAGGGAGAGAGAAGTAGTAGCAAGTTCACACAATAGGGACAGAACATGGACTCAAATCCAAACCCTCTGTGTAATACCCAGGCCTGTGAGCAACAAGTATTTTACCTCGTCGACCACCTCCACTTCCACCTCCTCTCATGAATTCAGGTCTTCTGGTGGCAAAGGACACTTTAATGATGTTGCCATGGAATTCTTTTCCTAAAAAAAAAGAAATGGTTTTGCAGAAATGCTATTCTACATCTCCACCTCTCAAAAATATAAAACTGTCTTAGAAATTTTTAGTTTCAGAGGAATAACTGACATGTCCTCACAGAAATTCAAACACACTAGTGTTCCAAAGAGTCAAGGTAACTGTACTAGAACATGACACAATCTACTGAATAGAGAAGATCCGTCACAAGGAGACAGTCATTTCTTACTAAGCAAAAAAAACAAAAAACAAAAAAGAAACATCTAAAATTTTACATGAAAAAAGCCAAGTACAGAACAATGTATGTAGTATGCTACCATTTCTTTTTTTTAAAGGGAATGAGTGTGTATGTGCATGCATGTGCACACATATGCCTGTCTATACACTGCCTATTGTGCTTAACTCTCAGTAGGTGAAAAGGTGGAAAGGAAACTCATTTTTTATATACTCTTGGTACCGTTTGAAATGTTTTTTACCTTAGACCAGTAGTATCTTTAAAACTAATGTGGGCTTCCCTGGTGGCGCAGTGGTTGAGAGTCTGCCTGCCAATGCAGGGGACACGGGTTCGAGCCCTGGTCTGGGAAGATCCCACATGCCACGGAGCAACTGGGCCCGTGAGCTACAATTACTGAGCCTGCGCGTCTGGAGCCTGTGCTCCGCAACAAGAGAGGCCGCGATGGTGAGAGGCCCGTGCACCGCGATGAAGAGTGGTCCCCACTTGCCGCAACTAGAGAAAGCCCTCGCACAGAAACGAAGACTCAACACAGTCATAAATAAATAAATAAAAGAACGTGAATTTCTTTAAAAAAAAAAAGCAAACTGGGCTATTCATTTCAGTAACAGTCAAGTGGTCTTAGTTTGCATTCAATTTCCAATCAGTTTCTCAATCTATTTCATCTGAAGTCTTCACATTACCCACTATAAAAAAAAAAAAAAAACAAACTAATGTGTGCATATGTGATTACTTATATACATGCATACATACACATATTCTGCTGTCCCAGGGCCTTAGAGACAGAAATTTTCACTTTATATTAAATAAGAGAACTGACATATAAGGAAAAGGTGCCCAAGGATTCATAAAATAGTTATAAATCCAGGAGTCTTAGCACTCTCACCGAAGTCCTAATTGTTGTGACTGGCAACCTTCCACAATGTCAGATGGTATGATAAGCACTTTTGAATAGGA
The DNA here is from genome assembly GCF_028021215.1 of Eschrichtius robustus. NCBI lineage: Eukaryota > Metazoa > Chordata > Mammalia > Artiodactyla > Eschrichtiidae > Eschrichtius > Eschrichtius robustus. Next base: position 45,900,283 of record NC_090843.1, read on the forward strand.
AACAACCCATGGATCAGTATTTTAAAAGCTGTAAAAAGACCTGGTGAGAGTCGAACTACGGAGTTACTGTTAAGAGGCTCATTTGCCCTATGAGGGAAAGGCACAATAATTTTTTAACATATCATAAGCTATGATAATTTTATGATTCACAGAAACTATGACACAAGCAGAAAAGTGAGGGAGAATGGACCTAGCCTTCAAGAGCAAGGTGATGGGGCCTGATTAGTGCAAAAAAGTAAAGAAAATGGAGGTGAGGACAGAGTATCATAATCTCATCTGTGAAGAAGTAAAGAAATGCAATTATGTCTTGCAAGACACAGGTGCAATAATCTTGGAACTGGAAGGGACCACAAGTGCCTGTCAATCCAGCATAGTTTAGCACTTCAGAGACAGTGGTGCTGGACTGCCTGAGTTTGAGTCCTGACCCTGCCACTTATTCTGTGATCTCGGAAATTATTTATCTTCTCTGTGCCTGAGTTTCATCATCTGTAAAATGGTAATAAAAGGGTACATCTTACAGGGTTACTGTGAAGATCAAGCTGAGTTAATGCACATAAAGTTCTTAGAACAATGCCTAGCTCATAAACCGCAATAAACATGCAGTAAGTGTTAGTTATTATTAAATTAGGGTACAACAAAAACAGTGAATTTATAATAACATGGGGAAATGACTATGTTAAGATGTTAAGTGAAAAAAAAAGCATGAGACAAAACTACATTTGGAGTATAATGATAAACTATTTTAAAAAAACTGGAAGGAAGGGGCTTCCCTGGTGGTGCAGTGGTTAAGAATCCGCCTGCCAATGCAGGGGACACGGGTTCAAGCCCTGGTCCGGGAAGATCCCGCATGCCATGGAGCAACTAAGCCCGTGCGCCACAACTACTGAGCCTGCGCTCTAGAGCCCGCGAGCCACAACTACTGAGTCCGCCTGCCACAACTACTGAAGCCAACGTGCCTAGAGCCCGTGCTCCGCAACAAGAGAAAGCCACCACAATGAGAAGCCTGCACACCGCAACGAAGAGTAGCTCCCGCTCGCTGCAACTAGAGAAAAAAAGCCCGCGCACAGCAACGAAGACCCAACACAGCCCAAAATAAATAAACAAATAAATAAATTATTTATTTTATTTATTTATTTATTTTTTAAAACTGGAAGGAAAAGTTAATACCAGTAGTTGTCTCTATGTAGAGAACTATGGATGCTTTACTCCTTTCTTCTACTCTCCCATATTTTCTTATTTTCAGGGGGAAAAAAAGTCTTACTGTTTCTTCTAAGTATGTATTAACATTATATTTGAAGGGAAATTAACCTAAATTTAAAAATAATATAGTCAACCAGGCCAACCCTCTACATCTCTATCAGGGTGGCCTTAAGCACAAAGCATGACATAAGGAAATATTTTAGACAGAGTTCATCTCATTTCTAAAGGTATGTAAAAACTCTGGCCTGTATTTTCAATAGAATATCTAAAAAAGTAAACATGAAGATAATCACCGTCTATGAGAACATATTTTGACTTCAAGACTAGGAAACGTTTATCCAAACCGCACGTTGAAACAATATGAATGAGGGACTTCCCTGGTGGCGCAATGGATAAGACTCCGCACTCCCAATGCAGGGGGCCTGGGTTCGATCCCTGGTCAGGGAACTAGATCCCACATGCATGCCGCAACTAAGGAGCCCACGTGCCGCAACTAAGGAACCCTGGAGCCGCAACTAAGGAGCCCTGGAGCCACAGCTAAGGAGCCTGCCTGCTTCAAGTAAGGAGCCGGCGAGTTCAACTAAGGAGCCCGCCTGCCACAACCAAGAGCCAGCACAACCAAATAAATAAATTTTTTTAAAAAAGAAACTATACGAATGAGGTATACCATCAAACCAGTCAATGGCTGCCTTAGCTGAAGGAGGGTCATCAAATGATACTGTTGCCTCCCCTTTTGGCTTTCCTGTGTCCTTGTCTGTGTACAGATTTATCATTGGTTTTCCAGTCTTCTTATTTGTCTGAGGAACAAACAAGTGAGTGTTAGTATTTTAAGAAAAAGTGATCATGAACCACATAGATAATTAAAATTTTATTTTTTAAAGGAATTTACATATCCATGCTACAAATACTAGCAACTTAACATAAAAAATGAAGTTATCTGTAGGTTCTGAAAAGGAAAACTCTCTAAAATACATTAAGTGAAAACCAAACTATAAAAATGGTACACAGTATATACTGGTTTATCTATGTATAATTTCTTTAAACCCACAAAAAAAGAAAACATAGATAATGCTTCATATAAATATATACCTTGTAAAACTAAAAAGAAAAAAAGAAGACCAGGAAGAATGTTCACCAAGCAAATAAATAAATTACCATTAAGGTGCACACACTGGATTTTGCTGGGAAGGGAGTGGAAGACAAGAACTGTGTGAATTTTTTACATATTTCATGTGTAATTAATCATTTCTTAAGAAATTTTTACTCTCCAAGAAGGAGAAAAAAATAGTAATTCCACGGACACCAAAACAAGAGCAATTGCAAACTGATATCAGGCAAATGCTTCAATCTACTAACACTGATCTAAATGCTTTCTAGTTGGAGATGAAAATATATGCATGAAACAAACAGTGCACAAGACACTTAAGTACAATAAAGTTATGAAATAAAGCATTATTATATTGGGCAAATATATAGCAGACATTAAATACCAACATAACAAGTTGTTAGTAATAACTTGGGTTTTCATATGTTGGCATTTCAGAATATTAAAATGTTTTCACAATTTCATTTGGTTCTCACAATTTTAGGAGCTAGGCAGAGACTATGTTTAGAGTCCTAAGATTGAAAGCCAAAGCTGTGGAAGGCTGTGGAAAGGTAAACACAAGCAAGGAATAAAATCTTCATGTATTTAGCAAATTTAGCAAAGGCCTACAGACATGGGTGAGCATGTGCATCAGGGAACTTTAAGAGACAAGACTTACTGGAGTATGGGCTTATTATGTAACCTATGTATCTTAACCAGAATATGTTAATAATTATGAGATTTTCAACATAAGCCAATTTTTTACTCACCTTGATAATTCCTATTTGTTTAAAGAACTCCCCGACTTGATCTGTAGACACACCCTCCCCAAGTCCTTGTACAAAGATTGTGTTGTTATCTGAATTATCAGATTCTGAATCTATGGGGGGATAAAAAAAACCATGATTAATTTTACATATTCCTTAGGTTTACTACATCCTGTTTAGTAATCAAGAATAATAATTTATTATTCAATATTCAACTATTTCTGTGACCAAAAGGAAAAAGGACCAATATACGAAAGCTCTTAGATAAACATGCAAAGTGGTCATAACAGTTCTTTGGTAGGTCAATTCTCACAACTAAACTTCACGTAAAGTGGATCAAGTCCACACTATGTCAAATACATAGACCAATTAAGGGAGATCTTACAAATCTCACTCTTCAGATTCAGATACAGGACTCAAGCTCAGGAAGAGATGAAGAAAGTTAGTATAAAGTAGCATTCCTGGGCTTCCCTGGTGGCGCAGTGGTTAAGAATCCGCCTGCCAATGCAGGGGACACAATTTCGATCCCTGGTCCCAGAAGATCCCACATGCCGCGGAGCAACTAAGCCCGTGTGCCACAGCTATTCAGCCCACGTGCCACAACTACTGAAGCCCACACGCCTAGAGCCTGCCTAGAGCTGCTCCCCAGCAGGAGAAACCACCACAATGAGAAGCCCGCACACCGCAACTAGAGAAAGCCTGCGCACAGCAACGAAGACCCAACACAGCCAAAAACAAATAAATATATTCATTTAAAAAAATAAATTAATTAAAAAAAATAATAAAGTAGCATTCCTTTCTTTGGAGAGTTTTAATTCTTTCTGGCTAATCAATACTTTTAAAGCTTCTATTAGAAAATTGCCCAAATCTGACACTTTGGACTTCCGAGCAAGCCAAGCAGAATTGCTGGTTTCCCATTCATTGCAATAAGCTTTATATATACCAGAGGGTAGGGGCACCTCGACACACACCTTACCTTACACGCACACTTTTGGATTAGTGTAACAAAATAAGAAAGATGCACATAAATTCAGTCCATCAAGGGATAATTCAGAAATTGCCATCCATATAGAATACTTTAGCATCTTGATAAAAACAAAAGTTCTGATTTCAATATATATTAAAAATTTTGGGGGGCTTCCCTGGTGGCACAGTGGTTAAGAATCAGCCTGTCAATGCAGGGGACACGGGTTCGAGCCCTGGTCCATGAAGATCCCACATGCCACAGAGCAACTAAGCCCGTGTGCCACAACTACTGAGCCTGCGCTCTAGAGCCCGCGAGCCACAACTACTGAGCCCACGTGCCACAACTACTGAAGCCCACGTACCTAGAGCCCGTGCTCCACAACAAGAGAAGCCACTGCAATGAGAAGCTCGCGCACCGCGACGAAGAGCAGCCCCTGCTCGCCACAACTAGAGAAAGTCCGCGCACAGCAACAAAGACCCAATGCAACCAAAAATAAATAATTAATTAATTTTTTTAAAAAATTTGGCTCAAATAGATTTTTAATCTCTACATAACTTTCAAAAGGCTCCAGGCAGCCTTGAATTTCATTTGAAAATATAAAGGCACATGAAATTAGTGACCTCTGGGGACTTCCCTGGTGGTGCATTGGTTAAGAATCTGCCTGCCAATGCAGGGAACACGGGTTCGATCCCTGGTCCGGGAAGATCCCACATGCCGCCGAGCAACTAAGCCTATGCGCCACAACTACTGAGCCTGTGCTCTAGAGCCCGAGCCACAACTACTGAGCCCACGTGCCACAACTACTGAAGCCCGCGCACCTAGAGCCCGTGCTCTGCAACAAGAGAAGCCACTGCAATGAGAAGCCCACGCACGGCAACCAAGAGTAGCCCCCCGCTCGCCACAGCTAGAGAAAGCCCACGCGCAGCAACCAAGACCCAACACAGCCAAAAAAAAAAAAAAAAGACACATGTAGAAAGAAAGATGTTTCGTAAAAAAAAAAAAAAAGAAAAGAAAAAGAAAAGAAAAGAAATTAGTGACCTCTGCCCAGAGTAAGACAATTCTCTCATATATGAATTCAGGTTTCTTAGGCCCACTGAGCAGACTATCAATCCACTGTAATATTTGCTTAAACACAGCTATTCTAATTCCCCAATGATACCAATTCTCTCATACTTGATTTGCAGTAATTAAATAAATAATGCTAATTAGCAGTACAAAATCAAGTATTTCTTCACAAAAGAAAAAGTAGAGAGCATGGGAAAGCAAACACAGCAATTTTTCCTGGCAAACTTTCCAATCAATCCCCCTGAATTTTTCTTGCTGGTACATCTTTAGAAGTGAAGCTCCCTGATTCTGGCAGCATTATCAAATCAAATCTTCCTTCTGTACTAACTCCTCCAAACACACACACTTTTCCCTTGAAAAAATGGAAAACTAACATTCTCTTAATGGCAGAGTCACAAACTACCATAAACCTTACCAGCATCTGGTCTGGGTCCATAATCCCTGTGACCTAAGGGAAAAGAAAAAGAAAAAGAAAAAGAAAGCTATTTAAGGCAACTCATAAGAAATCATTTAAAAACAGTAATAATAACCAAGGCATGAAAAGTCAATACTTCCAAAATCCTTGTAAGTAACCATCACAGATTTACAAAGTAAATATATAAATTAAGTTTTATTAGAAGTTTAAGAAATCAAGATGAATGTCAATATTCCCTTAAACTTGTCCCAGACAGCACCAGCCACTTTGGCATTACGCTAGTATCACTTTTTTTAAGCTCTGGTTGTGAAGGCTGATTGGAAAACCCTAATAATTTAAAAACACCACGTCAGCTACCTTTATTAAAAAACATATTGACAAAATCCAGTGAAGGTCTCATTCATTGGTCACCAGACTCTTTCATGCAAATTCACTGTGTAGAAACCCATTGGACTGTTTGAGATCAACTTTGTCTTTTTAGTATTTTGAGATATATATATGCATATACATATTTTTTTTTAAGCACACAACACACACCAGCCTCAAAAGAGTAAGAAAGGGCTTAGACTACGTCTGCGGGATATTGGTGGCTTTTAGGTTTATATAGCATTTCCACTGAAACATTTTGGGATACTCAGCACTTACCACCAAAATTTTTGAAGCCACCGCGGTCACCACCACTGCAGAGGAAAAATTGAAGAAATGATTTCTTCCTTAGGTCTCCAATGTGCTGAGCCCTGGGCTCAATCTATACTTAACTGTCACAAGTAGAGCGCCCAGGAAAACAGTAGCACCTCTAACTTTCCAGTAAATTTCATTTCATAGACTTCAAAATGTTGTTTTCACCTAAATGTTTTCCCAAGGATCTATCTCCACAAGGGTGCCTTTTCAAACTTATTACAGAACATACCTAATATACTCTTATTTTAAAATTTTCCCAACCCCAAGCCAAAGGGATAATACTCAAATCCACTTAAACTGGAGGCACAACAGGAAGAATGATAAACATTCTTTCCAAGGGGAAAGAAGTCATTTAAAAACAGTAATAATAACCAAGGCATGAAACGTCAGTGGGACAAAGTGAGAGAGTGGCATGTACATAACATACACTACCAAATGTAAAACCGATAGCTAGTGGGAAGCAGCCGCATAGCACAGGGAGATCAGCTCGGTGCTTTGTGACCACCTAGAGGGGTGGGATAGGGAGGGTGGGAGGGAGGGAGATGCAAGAGGGAAGAGATATGGGGATATATGTATATGTATAGCTGATTCACTTTGTTATAAAGCAGAAACTAACATACCATTGTAAAGCAATTATACTCCAATAAAGATGTTAAAAAAAAAAACAACTTCCAAAATCCTTGTAAGTAACCATCACAGATTCACAAAGTAAATATATAAATTAAGTTTTATTAAAAGTTTAAGAATTCAAGATGAATGTCAATATTCCCTTAAAGGGGAATATTTTTGTTAAAGGGGATATTTTTGTTAAATATGAGAAAAAGACTAGAAGAAAAATATAAAGCAAGGTTAAAATTTTGATAACAGAATGGGAGAGGTAAAAACTCGAGCACTATGTTCTACTGTGATAGCAAACAGTGGGTTTTATGAGATGAAGAAAAAAGTGAGGTACAAATATACACAAAAGTGAGACTGAATGAAAGCAGTCTTAAAAATTCAAATCATTCAGATATCTGGTAAAATGAGCACTAAAAGAAAGCATAACTTTAAACTGCCCTCCTATTCCATGCCCACTGCGACATGCTAGCTTTCTTCACAGCAGAGCTACTGAAATTCATGCTGCCAAATGCTCTTGTACACCAATCAGTAGACCATATCAGAGACAGAATGCTACGTACTCCACAAGAAAATGACTTTATTTGGCAATTTCCACTGCCAGGCAAGTCAATGGCCCTTGTGTGCATAGCTTTCTGTAAGAAATCTAAGATCTCTCTTATCAAGAAACTTTTTAAATACTCATACACTGAAAGTTTGTTTCTCTTAACCGAATTATGTAATCCTCTAAGACTCATGTGCTGACATGGATACAAAAACACCCAAAGTTTTCAGATGGTGATATCTAATTTTCTACTACTACTAATCTTCTACTATAACCCAAGAAACTAATCCAATATACTAATGTCTCTTCACTGCTTAAAAGCCTCTGCTTTAGTAATAACCCTGCCCTCTAGATGGCTTTTCTTGAGCCATCCTGAGAAAAACCACTCTGACTAAATGAGAAAGAATTTTTTCTTTACAAGTCTATTCTACTACCTTGACGTAAAAAAAAATTCCCTTGCAACTAGCATAGGTATGGACACACGCATCTTAACTCGCCATTAATTTTTACTTCATGCCCAGGAAATCTAAAAAGGAGAATAACACTATTTCAAGGCTATGCAGACAAAGCGAAGCTCAGGTCTTTCATATATATAGTTTCCTATTGAGTGTCTAAGACCTATCTTTCAGAACATCACCCAAGCCCTCCCACCAACCCATACTTCTAAATGGCCTATATATCATAGCTTAACTCTTTAAGGAAAGGAAGCCAAACAGAGTTCTGAGATTAAATTGCTAAAAATCTTATTAGAAACAAGGTATCTCAGGTTTCTTCAAAGATGATCATTAGAACTCTAAAAATGATGAGAAAAGACCTAGTGAAAATATTAAATCGGGCTTCCCTGATGGCGCAGTGGTTAAGAATCCGCCTGCCAATGCAGGGGACACGGGTTCGAGCCCTGGTCCAGGAAGATCCTCCATGCCGCAGAGCAACTAAGCCTGTGTGCTACAACTACTGAGCCTGCGCTCTAGAGCCTGTGAGCCACAACTACTGAAGCCCGCACACCTAGAGCCCGTGCTCCGCAACAAGAGAAGCCACCGCAGTGAGAAGCCCACACACCGCAACAAAGAGTAGCCCCCGCTCGCTGCAACTAGAGAAAGCCTGCGTGCAGCAACAAAGACCCGATGCAACCAAAAATAAATAAAATTTTTTAAAAAAATAATAATATTAAACCCACATTCCTATGTCAGGACGTTAAAGTACCCAGGATAAAGTATTTTTTTTTTTAAATAGGAAATTTTCACAATTAAGTGCTGGAAGAGGCACCACTTAATTATTCTGCTGCCATCTTAACCAAGTACCAAATTGTTTATCTGGCCACAATGGAGGGAAAATATGCAATTTCATACATCAAGTAGTTCCTAAAATTTCTATTCTGGCCAGCAATATAACTTTGAACAATTTTTTAAAAAAGGACACACCCCTGGTAAAATATAAAGGATATAAAACAAATGACACTTGAATACGTTTATAATTTCCTATTCCTCCATATAACGGCATTTTAACTTAAGTCATCATTACTGAGCAACTCCTTTGAAAATTCAACAGCTGAACACTTCAAACACAATGGCCGTAAATATGGAAACACCCATAAGTACATTCGAAAAAGTACTAGTCTTCAAAGTAAGAGTCTCAGGGTATAGTCTTAACTATCACTAATCAATCTTGAAAATTTGGACAAGTCAGTAATTCTCCCTAGGCTTCAGTTTCCTCCTTCGCAAAATAATGGTCTACATCCTTACTACTTGAAAGGTGGTCTATGGAATAGCAGCAAAGGCAGAGCCTGGGAGCATCTCAGAAAAGCAAGCTCACCCCAGACCTACTGAATCAGAATCTGCATTTTAATAAGATCCCCAAGGAGTTCATATGTACATTACAGTTAGAGAAGCACTGGTCTACATGACCTATAATTCTATGTGAGGCTTTCTTTCAAGTTCCAATGTTTCAGTCTCTTTTGTCTTTCCTTATTAAGAAATTTCATATTAATTAATTACAGTTCCTTACTAGGAAATTTATTATATTAAACACAGTAAATAAACCTCAAATAGTACCGCTATTAAATCAGTTAACAGAAGATGGGCCTGTGGTTAAGAATCTTTCTTTCAAATCTGCAGTCAAGTTACATGTCCCTTTTCCATAAACTAAGTTAAGGCCCCACTAGCAAATTAAGACACAAAGGCATGTGAACATTTGAGTCAAGATGTTGCCACAACAAATTTGTTTTCCTCCCAGAAAAAGAAGCAAACTTGTACACGTAAAGAATTCCTGAAGTAAGGACATTTTAACGTAAAGAAGTAGAGGTATTTACTAGAGTAGAGACATAATATACGAATACTCAAATTTTACGGCTGAGTGCCCCCTGCATAAGAAAATCAATTGTATATTCTTGACTCAACTACAGAAATCGTTGTCCCAAGTTCAAAACCACAATGAGCAGCCTACTCTAGGGTAGACGCTGAGAGTTCTTTCACTGTTACAGCATTACATATTTAGAGAGGACGGTCAGATTTAATTTCAGGTGCTTGTCAAGAAAGAAAATATACTTTGACAGAATCTCTATTCCCAAAATTTAATTTTTAAAAATCCAAATATATCTATATTCAAGGACTAAAACTGCCAAGAGGTAAAAGGACAATACAGGAATCTTTATTCCCAGAAAATTCAATACACAGAGAGAAAAAGGAACTTAGCTAAATATTGAAAAAGATTAGTTTTTTAAAACTGTTCTGTGTTTGATTTTTCATACTAGTAATTTACCAACATTTCAGAAGGCCAAGAATCTACCATTCTAGAGCTGCACTGTCCAATACAACATTTACTAGCCATATGTGGCTGCTGACTTTTTGAAATATGGAGAGTCTAAATTGAGATGTACTCTAAATGCAAAACACAAAATGGATTTCAAAGTCTGAGTATGAAAAAAAAGAATGTGCAATATCTCAATAATTTTTATACTGATTACATAAAATATTTGTGATATGTTAGATTAAATAAAATATATTATCAAAATTAACTTCAGCTGCTTATTTTTCTTAATGTGGCTACTAGAAAATTTTACTTTACACATATGGCTCACAGTTGACCCCCATTATATTTATATTGGGCAGCACTGGCTAGACTATCACCAGCACACATGCACGTTTTTAAGAAAGCTATTCAAAAACTCTTACACGAAGGCATTCAAAATTCAAGATAACTTTTTTGAGACTTGAGATATTAAAGCCTAAAAAATCTACTTAACTTGATGACATGCTAATAATGGAAAATGGTTACCTATAAAGTTCTAGTAATTTTGCCATGCATTCAGCACAATACTAAAGTTAAAAACACTGAGAACATGTATGGCCTTAAGCTTCTAGTCCAGTAGGAGGCCACTGATCTATTTTAGATGACAATTAGAAATTCAGTCTTTTTTGCTGCAACTGCTTTTTCAAAGAAAAACACTGTTTCCTACAGTCCCTATAGTCTTCACGTTTCTCTCCCAAAATTGGAAAGCTGACAGCTTCCTTTGGTCTGAATTCTTCCTGCAGTCAAGCAATCATACAACTTAAGTCTAAGAATGTCATATCCTTTACCACACATCCCACCTTCACCTGCAAACTGTGCCCCTTCTTTAATTATAAACCCAACTAACGCCAGATTTTCTTCAAACAGCCCTGAAAGGATCATATTTTCAACCTTGCTATTTTTAAGTAAGATGATTACAAACACAAATGGGAGTGTTGATGAAGACTAACAAAAAATGTTTGGGTATTTTGGGTACTTAAATGTAAAACCAAGTGTAGGGGGAAAAAAAGCCCTGAAACTGGGCTTTTTTTTTTTTTTTTTTTTTAATTTGAAACACTTCACCCCTATAAATAAGCTAAAAATCACATCCTGAACAAGATATTGTGACGCATGAAAATTATATGAACTTCGTATTTCAGTATCCATAAATGAAGTTTTATTGGAACACAACCATGTTTATTCATTTATATATTGTCTATAGCTGCTCTGGTGCTACAGGAGCAGAGCTGAGCAGTTGCAAAAGAAACCTCATGGCCTGCAAAGCCTTAATTATTTACTATGTGGCCTTTCACATAAAAAGTTTGCCCATCCAATATAGAGAGTAAGTATAATCATCCACATAAATTTCTTAAAAAGGCCTTTCATACACATTCCATTTATTGGCTAAGGGGGTGGGGTGGGGGGAGGGAGGGAGTATACAGACAGCAACTGGGTAAGACCTCTCCCCCAAAAACCCTACCCTGACTTGAACCAGATCACCATCATTTTGACCTAATATATACTGGGCTTCTACACAAGATTTTGTTTGAAGAGGTTCTAAAGTTAAATAAAAAGATTTGAAAATCAAAACCTTAGTTCATGATTCAGTACCTGGGCCAAAAATTATACTGAAATGTTGCCAAAGAGGTTTATCAAAGTGCTTAAAACTGGTACGCCCGGGTTGGTTAAGATACAGATCGTCCCTCCTTTAGCAGGAGGATCACTCAAGGTCCTTTCAACTCTTTGATTCTAAGATAAGTCATCTCTCAAAAACGAAAACATATTTTTAAAGACTTCCCTACCCTCCTCCTCCTGAAAAGTGGGGTTCTACCATTCTCAGTCAGACATTGTCATAGTTTAATAGATAATCTATAGATATAATTATAACTTCCTTACGAAGAAAATTAAACCTATGATATGCTGTAAAACGTATAGCATCCCAAGGCAGCCAATTATCTAAAACATATTAACCGGAAAATGACATATACCTGTTAGTTATCTTGTTTGGGATTCTGTTTGAGGGAAGGAGGCTATTAGGTAGAGAGTAAGCACCGTACCACTCTACGTTGTTCACTTACATCCACATGATAATGACGAGGCATACAATATACTTGTTTTACCTTAATATATTGACTTTGACTATCAATCAAAAGACATTTAATGTTCAAGTCTTATAAAAATTTATCAAATATGTTTAGACTTTAGATTTGCCAGACCAAAGCACTATACACTAAACAGAGAGAAAGTCAATGAGATCAAATTCCTGGCTCACTTGAAAAATTAACAGTGCTGTATGTAACTGATTTTCTCAGGTCACCTCAGGGAACAGACAATCAGTCCCTAAGAAGCAAAAGAGTGACCTGGTATTGATACATTATCGTCAGTTAACAGGCTGACAATTTCAATTCCCAAGGAACACAAATTATCTTTTAAGCCTGTATATTGTACACACAAAATGTGCAACCTACAAACCTCATCTGAGGACAATAAATGTCAACTACTTTTTCATTCCTATTTTTAGAGCAAAAGCGCTAAACTTACACATATATTTGAAAGTAATTTTAAAGCCACCTTTCATAACATATGCCATAAATACCAAAACCTGATAACACTAACAATGTAGAAAAGGAAAGCTGAATTACAAAGTCATTCCTTTTCCACAGCTTAGTCTAGACAAAATACGCAATGGTATGTGACATTGCACTAATTATCTCAATAATTATTTACTTAAGAATGGGGACAAAATAGCTCAGTTACATAAAATCTTTCTCTCATTTGCCAACCCCAACTTTATAATCTGCTATTGCCTCCTAATATTTTCCCTTCCCAAGGGGATTCAAGATTAAAGAACAGCCTCTCCACCTTCCAATCTAGAATTAACTTACCTTGTATTGTCTACATATAAAACACTTGGATTTCCCAGAGTCATCTTTTAAAGGAGTTTAGAGTCAATAGCTCTGGCAGGAAAAACATAGTTAAGTGGTTTAACCACACCATAGTAGGGGACTTTTCTCCATTGGCATTTAATATATACCACATAAACTAATGGCTAACAAAGCCTATTTTGAGGTAATTTATGTGACATCTTAAGACTGAAAATAAATTTCGAATTTCTGTCCTCTTCTCTACAACATAATCTCTTTTTTAGGCCTCTTAACTAAATCAGATGATGGAATCAAACCAGCTAAGTAACAACAAAAAAAAAAGAGAGAAGAAATGTAGACATCTGTACCTAAAAACTTACCTTGATCCTGTCATAGGACCTCTTCCATCCTTGTCATATCCCCCACGCCCTCTACCTCCTCCCTGTGACCCGCCATATCCTCTATTATCTTCTCCATACCTACTCACATCACGACGGTCATCTACAAAAAAGAAAATTAATACATACATACATAAACAACTTGAAACTTCCGACAAAGGCTTTCCACAACATAATCTTAAATAGCTCTTTAGGTCACCTGCGACCTTCAGAAAATGGCACATGTGCACAAAACTCAAGTGCAAGTCATCATAACACCATCTGGAATTAAATGTATGAGAATTATATGTGTGTCAAATTCCATTCTACCAAAGTCAGACAGCAAAATGGTGATGTGGACATCACCATTTGATGTTGACGGTAATATGGAGTAGTCTGAGTAAAGTACATTAGGTACAGAACTCTAATAAATTAAAAGAATACCCTAATCTTAGGGACTTCCCTGGTGGCGCAGTGGTTAAGGCTCACGCTCCCAATGCAGGGGGCCCGGGTTCAATCCCTGGTCGGGGAACTAGATCCCACGTGCATGTCGCAACCAGGAGTTCACATGCCACAACTAGGGAGCTGGCAAGCCGCAACTGGGGAGCCCACCTGCCACAACTAAGGAGCCCACGAGCCGCAACTAAGACCTGGTACAACCAAATCAATCAATCAATCAATCAGTCAATCAATACTTTAAAAGAATACCCTAATCTTAAAAGTTATTATATTTTTCATGTCGAAAATATTTCAATGTAAATCAAACACAGACAAGGAATAACTAGATTTTCAAACTGAGATATTCAGTGAATATATTCACTGAAGAAGATATTCAGTGAATGAGCTTCCACTCTTACTCATTCACTTATTCATTCATTCAACTATTCAACAAATATTTATCGAGCAGGTACCAAAATGAGTAAGGCAGGACCTTTGCCCTTGAAGCATTCATTTTCATGGCTGGTCAGATTCCTAAATATCATGATATATATAAAGTGATATATATAAAAGAAAGAACGACCGGTCCTTCTTAGATGAGGTTAGAGAAGGCTAATATAGGATCATAATTTCCTCAAATCACATACAGCACCAGTACCAAGATAACTGGTAGCATTGACTTCCCTGGAGGTCCAGTGGTTAAGACTCTGTGCTTCCACTGCAGGGGGCACAGGTTCGATCCCTGGTCGGAGGACTAAGATCCCACATGCCACGCGGTGCAGCCAAAAAATAAAAAATGTTTAAAAATTAAATTAAATTATAAAAAAGAACGGGTAGCAGCAGCATTGTCAAATGATCAGTTGACTGAGACAACAAAGGAAATTCAAAAACTCAGCCAGCAAAAAATCAGGTGACCATCTGGAGTCTCCAAGAAGTTCAGAAATATCAATCTAATAAACTAGTTTTGATGGACATGAGACAGAACATATGTTCAGGGTCACTCTGAATTCTTACAAACAGTTGAAATCCTCTGTGGGTCTTTTAATACACAATTCTATGAAGGGAAAAAAGGAAAAATAATAGAGGTCAGCATATCTTACCTTGTGTGTGGTGGCTGTAATTTTCCCTTTGTGAATGGTAGGACTGCTGGTTTTGATTATAGGAATCATGCTGCTGATCATAATTTGACTGCTCGGCATAAGAGCCGTGATGTTGATCATAGCCTGACTGCTGGTCATATGAATCTTGTTGACCATAGTCTGACTGGTCATATGAAGGCGCTCTTCCACCTTGGCTAAACAGAAATCAAGAACTTGAGCGATTTTACAGAAGGACTGTTACTGCAGCAGGCTGACTGAGACTGATCGCTGTAAGAGGCCTGCCCAGCTAGACCTCATCCACACTTACTACCCTTTTCTGGTAGGAATCATTTAGCTCTTTTATCTACAGAATCTTATCACCAATGGAATGACTTTCAAACAACAGTTCTGCTATCACTGAAGAGGTGTCACGTTATGAGAAAAAACACACACACCTTTGAAAACTGTAGAGAAGCAAGAAAATCACTATGGTTTTTATCATCTCCTTGAATTAAAAAAAAATTAAAGACGACATGAAGTACGGTAATATGTCTGACTCTTTAACAAACATGATACAGCAAGTGCTGACTCCTTTTAATAGTTACACTAAAAGGCTCTATCTCAGTTTTAACAACAGTATTATTTAATAATATTTTGGGGACTATTTTCTTATCTTTAGAACCTTATCTTTAGTACATTCTTCTAAGCATATTCAATAACAGTAAATTTTAGAAAATAGCAATAAATCATTCAAACTTTTAATCTGCTGAGTAAGAGGAAGGAACTTGCTTTGTGATGCCATTTTTTAACTGAAACAAAGTCTAACTACCAAATGAGACTGCTTTCTTTTCTCTTGCAATTCAAAAAGAAAATTCTAAGTATGTTCTGAGAAATATGACTATTAATTACCTGCTCTCAGGATGGGAATGTTGAAAGAAACACTTAATTGGATTTGAGTTCTAATGTTTACTCAAAGAGAAGGGGGGGGGACAAAAATGGCCTCACAACTTAATGGTCACATCTTATTCTGCATCAAATGATCAAAACAATCTAATAAAGATCGGTTCCCCGACTCCCTACCCAAAGCACATCACAAAGGTCAGAACCCTAGACCTTCACTTTAGAATGACTGTTACACCAAATCTAACATTTCTCTTTGGTCCACATTTATAAGTCACATTACCAAAAATGCGTCCTTATGAAAAGATTCTCCTTAAATTTAAAACTAACCAGGCTTGAAGAGCCTTCTAATGTAACACGCTTTCTGGATAGTATTCCCTACGTGTGTACTTTGTAAAGCACAGTAAAAAGTAAGTTGCTATTACTAAAATTAGTAAGTACAGGCTCCTCAAATCAGAAAATTCTAAAAAAAATATATAATACCTGTAAAATTGCTAATATTCACCTACCTATATTAACAATTAAAACATTTTTTAGGGTATTTGAAATACGTGCATAGATTTTGGCACTTTTTTCTTTAATATTTTTGTCCCTGAGAAGGACATTAAATACATTAAAATGGTTAAAAAATAAAATGGAAATAAAAAGTAAGCATTGATAAGTCTCCTTTTATAGGCAGGTTTTTATTTCATCTCAGGTATAAAGCAGAGGTCCAAATTTTACTTTTTAACATTTAAATCATGTGCATTCATTTACAGCTAAACTAACTGTACAAATAACACATCATAAGAATCAAATATCAATACTGACAACTTCCACATTCTTTATAACACAAAACTGTGAAATTCATACACCATCAACACTTTTCTGGAAAAAAAAAATAAAAGTTTAAAGCTAGGACTTTGTTAGTGAAAACTGTTTAATACCCAAAGTGTTATTTCCACTTCCCAACACCTCAGTACTTTTACTGTTTCCTTACCCTCCTGATGATTCCATGTTTTGCTGTGCCTGGTTATTGTAAGATTGCTGGCCATATGAGCTCTGCTTTTGACTCTCATAACCACCATAGGACTGTGAATAACCTAAAGATTGAATGGATATACCATTTAGGAAAGGTTCTGATTTTAAATTTCTAAAACAGCAAATTTAACAAATCAGTCCAACCTGACTGGCTTTGTCCGTAACTGGAGTAGCCGCCATAGTTCTGCCCATATGAAGAATCAGTAGTTTGCCCATAGCCAGAATAGCTCTGAAATTTAGGCAAATACAAGTTTCATTGCATATTTAAGATTAAAACTATTTATAAAGAACTCAATTTATATTTAACCTACTTGTGGTGATTGTCCATAACCTTGGCTGCCTTGATTCCCATAGGAAGAATAACTGTAAAAGAAAAGTGTACTACTTGAAAGAAATGTGCTAGAATTTAAAAGCTTAAATTAACCCTATCTTCATTTTCAACTTTCAACTCAAATACAAGCTTCTTTCCTGAGAAACTGTCGATCTACCTACCTCTTCGAGTCTAAATTGAAAGGTGATAACCAAAGACTGCCAAAGACACAAATGAAATCATTCCCAGACCTCTTAAATGCCAAAGACACAAATGAAATCATTCCCAGACCTCTTAAATGCCAAACACACACCAGAAGTTTTGCTTCGACAATCTCCCACAAATCAACAAAACTTCACCAGAGCTAGAAAATTCCAAGAGAATTATGCTTGGATGGGTGGGAGGCTGGGGGTGGAGGGGAGTGACTACACGGTAGCAAAACCCATAATAAATATCTGAAGCAGAAAAATAATGACTCTTTAAGTTAGAGCTTTAATCAATTTAGCTGCGCTTTGACAGATTAATTTCTTCCTACCATTTGCCTTAAATTTGCCTCTGACATCCTAGAAAAGGCACAGTGTGGCACTAAACGTCCAATTTTTAGTGCCTCAGTAATGAGAGGCATGTATATCTTCAGAATACTATCATAGAACAAAAGAATATTGTATCCCCAGTGTCATAGCATAGGATGGTATAGTTTGTTGACTGAATGAATGAATACATGCAGCTTTCTCAGAGTTGAACTTTCTTTAATTTTAGCGCATATAAGCTTTAACAAGTCAGAAACAAACTTTCTGAATATATACCAAAGAAAAATAAAACATATGCCAAAAAAATCTTACTATTTTAGAGCTATCAAGTGCTAACAGAATTTCTTAACTTTATAAAACATATTTCATTGAATAAACATTTGCTAGTTGCCTACTATGAGGGTCTATCCCATGAGAATAAAAAAATCAAATCAGTTTTGCTTCCATGAAGCTTAAAACTTGATGACAGAAGGTATCTGAGATGCTCTTCCGAATATCTCACACTGAGCTGCAAAACACTTATAGTACAAGTGAAGGCTGTATTTCTGGTAAGCAAGAGAATCCTACTGCATGTATACATTCACATAAAAACTGACTTTTCTGTTTATTGTGAGCATGGTGAGGATGATTTTTAAAATGCTAAACACTTCTATCATAGTGCTTCAAGAAAATCCACTCCAGAAAAAACACATTTAGCATATTATATACAATCAAAAAAATTAAATGCTTTTTCTAAGCTGTTATAGTTCAAATACTTAAATCCTTTTAATAATTGTTTCTTCTAAGTAATTTCTTAAGGAAAACAATCTTTATAATACCTATGAGATTTGTTTTAATCTCTAGGGGGCACCTATATTTACTGATTCAAACAGCCTTTTAAAAAAAGAAAAATATCTTACAGCACCTATGTACATAGGCTGACTCTTTCCCCTTCACAAGCTAAGATTTAACTCTTTTAAGACGTCAAGATATCAAATCTCAAGAGGAAAGCCTGACTACATTTATCTTTTTTTCTCAGTTCTACTCATTCATGGTATTATTGAAATGTACGTATACTTTACCTTTGCTGCTCACCCCCAGACTGACCGTAACTTCCAGAATCTAAAACACATAAAAAGAATTTTTAATCTTATTTAAAATTAGGCTTCCCTCAAAGGCTGACTTCAGCTCTTACAGATGCAATGTGATAAGAAAATATCATAAAAATTAACTACACAAAGAAAAACTAGAAGTTAAAAATACAGTGCAAGGAAAAATCTGTGCCAATAGTATTAGCTATTTACAGTAACTACAGCTTTGAAAACAACTACTCTACAAACCTGTCCTGATGGTCACAAAAACCAAGTGAACAAATGAGAAAGTCAGTGAAAAACCCATCCTTTTAACAAAAACTCAAAAGCTCAAGCTGTATTATCTTTATATACAAAAAGACATCTGTTAAAAAACTAATCAAGATCAAAAAGGGGAAAATACACACTCTTAAGATAAATCCCCAGGATTACATTTACTTCATATCCTTGCCAGCCTAACATATACACCATTCCCTTGTATTGGATTGGATTGCTCTGGCTGTCAGCAGCAACAAAAAGATCTCCAAAGACTTGGTAAAAGCAGCTAAGCCACTTGGTATATACCGACTCAGCAATACTTACCTCTAGCTTCCTTGTTGGCAATAAAAACTACCAAGGAAGGCATGAGTTGAGTAATATATGTCAAAAAAATAATAATAATAATAATTTGAACTGTGAACTTTCCTCGATACTTTAAAATGTCGGTTATTCCAAAAATTTTTGAAGAGGCTCTACCCTTTAGGCTTCTCCTCAAATGAGTGACCTAATTTTATTAGTGATGAGTAAGAGAAGAATATCATATGAAATACTCTTTCAACTGCAAAAATATGACTGATAGTCTTCAACTGCTATTAGGCCCAACCTTATCTAATCTGAATAAAACCATTTGTTGTTGAACAGTTCTGAAAACCCACCAAATATCAAATCACATCAATGACTTTTTCATTCAATTCATATAAAGCTACAATATGAAAACACTGTCACTGGCTGTATAGGTGGGTGGCATCAAATTTGCCACTTTTCTACAGTAGAGATCTCCAATCAGACTGAACAAGAATTTTTTTAATCCTTAACTACTAAAATATTGAATGAAATCCTGACACAAACTACTTCTTTTATGAATGTGGACATAAGGCTACCTGAGATGAAAAATAAAATTGTGCATCACTGCCCGTAATAATAAGATGACTAGATTTGTAACTAACCAAATAAGAAAAATATGAAAAGGATACAGAATCTAACTGGATCATAAAGAGATTAGATGCATCTATCAAATGGCAAAGGAAGTTAGTTTCAACCAATTGAGAAACTAAAAAGGATTACAGTGGGAGGAGGGGGTGTATGAGTAAAACAAATATACATACACTGGAGATGCATGAAGCTTTAAGTTAAATTATATCCCAAGGCACTCACATGGCTTCTCCCAGTGACAGAGTGGAGTCCGAGACCTTATTGTACTTTGGCTCAGGCAAAAATTATAGAAGTACACAGCACACATGTCATATGACCCTGGCTTAAATCTAATAAGTATCAGAGCTCTTAACCCAGTCACCTCAGCTCTCTGAAACTGTAAATCTGACTTCTTTAGCTGGCTGACTTTAAAACTCTAGAATATAAAAATAAGCGTATTGACCAACAAGTCCAGCTCTTAGTGAAAGTAGATGTTTTACATTCACCAGAGAAAATCAGTTTATAAATGTTATTTATGGCATTTTAAACAACTGCTCATTATGAGTACTTGACACTTGAGCCTTGTATCTGGGCCCATGAATTATTTAGAGGCGCTTTTATTTCCAAGTGTATAGGGTTTTGATACTCTTTGTGGTTTTGTCTTCTTATTCCATTGCAGCCAGAAAAGGTATTTTCTGCACTATTCCATGTATTTGTTAGGATTTGGTGTTTTTCGCTTTTCCCCTTGGTAAACACTTCCACTTGCATAAATGTCTCCTATGTGCTTGAAAAGAACTGTATTATCTAAATGTTGAAAGAATTCTGTAAATCTGTAAGATGATGCTTGTTAGTTCTATCATTCATATTCTTACTCATGTTCGGTCTACCTGATCTATTAATTACACAGAGAAGTATGTTTAAATTTTTTTTAATTCCCTGTTTGACTCTGTATTTGTCAATTTCTTTTACTGAGTTTTTTTGCTTTCTACATTTTGAGGCCATATTGTTAAAGCACATAAAAGTACAGATTTACAGCTTCCTGGTGAATGTCTTTTTTTTTTTTTTTTTTTGAATTTCCTTTTAACATTACATGAAGACTATCATTAAAAATGTCCAAACTTTATTTTGACTGGTAATGTAACTAAACAATCTTCCTTTTGGTTGATGTTTGCCTGATTAATATTTTTCTATCTCTATACTTTTAACAGTTCTTATTCTGATGTTTTAGGTATGTCATTTTTGAGAGCATACATCCAAATCAATTTTTCCCAATGTGAAAATCTTTGTCTTTCAACTGATGTTTTCATATTTTTATTATTGTTACTTTTTATTTATTCCTACCAGCCTATACTAGACTCTCTACTTACCAGGGTCTTTTTTTTTCAACTCCTTAACTTCCTTCTATTGGATTTTCCTTACTCCCTTTCCCCCTCTACTGCTTTGGAAGTTAGACGTTCAAATTCTGTTCTTTTAATAAGTTACTATTCGTAATTTAAAGAGTATGTTCAATTCTTAACATGCATTCTTGATAAAGTTCAAAATGATCTTCGACCTCCACTAGCACACAAGGATTTTAATGCTATAATGCCAATCACAGTCTTCACCGATTATTTTGCTTCCACTTTTTCTTTCCGTTATCTTTTGCTTCCACTTTAAAACTCTAGATTCCATACAGTCAACACTTTTTATCTACTGCATTTGCTTCCTCTGTATCTTTTTGCATCCTACTCCTCCCTTTCGGATTTCTTTTATTAGTTCTTTCAGCAAAGGCCTGAAAAGTGGTATTCTTAGTCTTTTATTTGCATAAAAAAGTCAAGGTCAAACGTTATTTTTCCTCTAAATTCCAAAGATCATTTAGTGGCTTCTTAAAACTTTTAAGAAGTCTACCAATCTTACCTTTTCTCTATTTCCTCTGATAGGTTTGTCACTGGTATTTCATAATCTGCAGTTTCACCTTTATGTATCTAGGTACGAATGGATTATGTCTCATGTTTGAGACTACTGCTTCTTGATCCATCAATTTTGGAAAACTCTCAACTATCTATTAATTCTTCACCATTTACTCCTTCTCGAACTCATATTAGATGTATGACAGGGCTTCACAATCTATTTCCTATGCTTCTTAAAATTTCAATTTTCATCTCTATCCTTCTGAACTGAATCCTGGGTAATTGTATCTATTTTCTACCTCACTAATTATTTCTTCTGCTAGGTCTATCTGCAATTCAACTTAGCCACTTTTTCCATTTCTAGAAGTTACACTTGGTTCTTTTTCAAATCTACGTAACCATTTTCCACGTCTTGGTCTTAGTGTTGATTCCTTCTTTTAGGTTTCTAATAATTTTAAACACATTAATACTCGCTTAGCCACTTTTTCCATTTCTAGAAGTTACACTTGGTTCTTTTTCAAATCTACGTAACCATTTTCCACGTCTTGGTCTTAGTGTTGATTCCTTCTTTTAGGTTTCTAATAATTTTAAACACATTAATACTCGCTTTCAGACTATCTATTAGGGATTCAAATGTCATTTGTCACTCTCATTTTGGCGAATTGTTTTCCAGAATTCTGCAATGTTTTACTGTGAACTTATGTTCTACAAGGCTTGTTTTTTCTGTAAGATTCCTCGTGACCTAGGCTCTGAAATTTCCTCAGAAAAGGTTTTTTGTTTGTTTTTACTAGGAACCCCAAGGTTACTGTCAGTCTAGAACCAATTTTTATGTTAAATTTCTTGGCCTGAAGTTTCCTGGACCTCATAACTAGTCTAAATGTACACCGAAACTGTATGAAGCACAGGTCCCAGGTTACAAATTCTCAGGAAAAAACTTTTTTCCCTCACTCAAGGCCCAGGCTTCCTTGTTATCTCCTATGCTGGTACAAAGGTTTTTCTAGTTCATTCTTTCACTGAAGATACAGTCCTTCAAACATCTAGGTTTTATGTAAGGGTTCCCATTACATGGCTCTAATGGTCTCAAGGCTGCATCTCCTGTCCTTAGTTATTTGGGCAATAAACTCCAAGTCTCTGAATTAATGAGACCTACACCCTCCTCTATGACTACCATGCTGGCTTCTACTTCATTTCTGGCAGCAGGGGCTCACCCTTTGTTTTATGTAAGTTCTTGCATTTTTAGTTATTCGTAGACAGAGGATTTACAAGTTATCTTAGTCTGCCATAGTGCCAAAAGAAGTTTCTTGACTTCGTAATTGTTATATGTATAACTGATATTAGATTTGATTTTAACTTCAAAGGTGTCAGATAATTCACATTTGTCTGAGAGTCTGACTCACAATATTTACAACTCTGATTTATTTATTATGTAAGCATTTAGTTTATTAGGCTTATAAGTCCGTCCTGTCAGGCACCTGTAGTGGCTGAGTCAATTTGATAAGTTAAATTTACAAGTATAGTTTGCAATGTTTAAAGGACTTAACTAAACTTAATGCCATTAGTTGTTTAGGGGAGAGTCTGCTCTGTTAAATTTATTCACTTAAACATTCATCAAAAACAAGTCAAAAGCATTATTCCTATTTTTATACAAAGTCGAAAGTATTATTTTTATACACAAATTACAAAATGTACAGAGAGTATATAACAACACTAAGTAGAACTTAAAAGATTCTAACTCTAATTGACTTAATGTAGAAACAAGCAATTATTAGATAGTTCTTTTTGACATGAACGTCAATTTTGATGTTAAAAAAAACTCAAATTATAAAATGACAAGTAAGTGCTGTCTTGGTAATTTTGAAGACCAGTGATAATGGATGACCCAGCTCACACACTATTATGACTCACTGAAAATCCTGGATTTTACAAACGGTACACCTCTAAAATATAACTTTCCATAAAAGCTACCCAGTCCTACAAAAATAAGCCATTGCTTTAAACCAATCATTATGTCAAAAATCGAGACAGGTCAATGGTTTTTAATGAGCACTGTATCCATTGAAATGGTAAATTTCTGCATGAAGGTGGGAGAATCTTTAAAAAATTTTTTTTTACATCACGGACGGGTTACACACCCTCCTGAGTGTACTTCTATGGAGCTTTACCAGACTTCACTCCAAATTATGCACCTGGTAAAATATGTACCAATGTCACCTTTGGGGTAAGAAATTATTTCTTGCTTGAGCGAGAATTAAAGAGACAAATTCTGTGCAATTAACAGCCTCTTACATCAGATAGATGCCCCTTCCCCTTAAAGATCAACCTTCTGGCTTAACATCAATGTTAATCTAAAGAATGTTTATCATTCCCCTGTCCAACCATTCTTGCTAATTTGGTCTCCTCTCAGCCTGCTGCTTCCTTTTTTGTCACATATTTCCACTCTTCTGCAAAACTGGATTACTTGGGGGTGGGGGGGGGGTTGTGTTTTTGTTTTTTTAATATCAACAGGTTCTCCCTTAAAAAAATGTAAAATACTCTGCCAGCAGTCATTTTCACCCCAACCATAGGGCTTTCCGGGACGTGTTCTGCTTTTCCACCTGAAAAGTAACATGTAATTCTCATGATGGTTCCTAGCAAGTGGAGAGCCGGGTCTTTCTTTGCAGCCTGAGATGTGCCTAACAACAGAGGGCCTTGTGTGGCAGCTTGGACTGCTAAACCAAGAGCAGACCCACGTCCCGGACTTTATATTCTGCTTTCGCAAGATCTAAACGGGCTGTCCTGATAAGACCAAGGCCTCTTTTTCTCTTCCACACAACGGGGGTGCCTCTGCCAATTTAAGTGCTTGATGGAAGACTGCCTTTCCTTTGGTCTGTATGTTTCAAAGTAAATGCCACAGGGACCTATAAGAGCCCATCAATAATAGATAGGGCTCACTTTCAAGCTCGTGCAGGAGATACACAACTGAAGAGGTGAAGATGACAGAGAAGGGTGAAGAGGAATTATACGCAAGCACCCCCATCTCGAATCCGGGAAGCTGGTGCGGAGGGAATGACGACATGTATGTAGGATTTCGTGTCAGGCTACGTCGTTTAAAAGGGCTCCCAGAGCGTCAAGGCCCCCACCTGATGAATGGGTGAGTCAGGAAGGCCCAGCTCCACGTCACGGATGGGGAAACTGAGGGACGAGGCGGCGAGATGACTGGCCGGAGGCCTCGCTGAAAGATCGGAGGCGGAGCGGAGAACCAGAAGCACCGATTCTCTCCGGCCGATGCTCTAATCACGGGCTCCCCCCGCCCCTGCGATGGCGTAGCGGCCTCCGCCCCCCGATTCACACACCCTCCCCCGGGAGCAGCACGTCGCCTCGGGTTCCAAGGACAGGGCCAAGAGGGAGGGGGCTCGAGGAGCTCCCGCCGGGATTTGCAGACGGAGAGCGTTGGGAGCGTGCGTCCCTCCAGTCCAACATGGCGGCGGCAGCGTCCGCCCTCCCCACCCCCCCACCCCAGCCTCCCTCAGGGCCGGAGACTTTCCCGCGGGGCCCTCCGATGGGCGGGAAGACGGCCCAACCCCGCCGGGCCCCTTCTCGCCGCTGCCGCTGCTCGCTGAGGGAGTCACCTACCCGACATGACTAACGGCCGCGGCGCAGAGCCCCCACAACCCGCCGAGAACAAGGAATACCAGAACCAAGCGGCGCTGCGGCCGGAGCCGTACTGAGTGCGGCGCGGCGAGCTGGCCCCGAATGCGGGACTTCGGCAGCCAATCAGAGGGCAGCGGGCGGTACCACAACGCCACGGCTCGAGGGGTGGCTCTGTGCCAGACCAGAAACCAGAGGACTTCAGAATCCCCGTTCCCCCCTCCGCGGACGGTACCATTATTGAGAGGGAATTGTGGAGAGGCCGTACCACTGCCGTGATCGGCATGGGGGAGGGGACTGAACCTACCCGGTACGTCCTGATTACAGTCCTTTTTCACTTCATTGGATCTAATAGAATTCGAGGTTGGGAAGCGAAAGAGGAGAGGCCTTATAAACGCAGGTTATATGGTTAGAAAAGGAAATTTCGAACGGTATGTGCTAGTTCGCTCCGCTTGGGCTGCAGAAGGCTTGAGCCACCTGGGGGCGTTGGGAGTTGCTGAGCTCCGGGCCGGAAAGTCGTGACGAACTCCGGGACCAAGTCGCCTCCCGGTTTGTTGTAACTAACTTGCCGAGTAACAGATAGACTACAAGGTGATACTGGAACAAACGTGTGCCTTAAAACGAAATCACACACAAACCGGACCCTGAGGATGTGTCAGGGTAGGGGGTCGAGCTTTAGTTTTCGGTGCTAGGATAATAGCTAATTCTAATCGTCAGGCACCTTGCATCATCTCGTTTACTTCTCACAACAGACTGATGAAATACTATTCCCACGTTACAGACGAGAAGGCAGAATTCACTTGCCCTGGGTCGCACTACTGGTAAATGGCCAATGTGGAATTGGAATCCTGGTAACCTGGCACCACTGCCTGTGGGTCTAACTATTCTGTTGCCCTGCCTACAGGGGGCTCGAGCTCTCGAGTCTGAGGTGAGGCTATCAAAGCTCAGAGAGCACACAAGGACATTTTCCCCAAGGGCGACGTGACATCTGAGACAAACCATAGGTGATGTGCTGAAGCTGACCACATCTTAAGTGGGGAAAAGTGTTTTTGATGATTTGGGGCTTCCGCGGTCGTCCAGCGGTTCAGACTCCGCGCTCCCAATGCAGGGGGCCTGGGTTCGATCCCTGGTCAGGAAATTAGATACTGCATGCCGCAGCTAAACACGTGGCAACGAAGATGCTGCATGCGGGCAACTAAGACCCGGCCCAACCAAATAAACAAATACTTTTTTTAAAAAAAGTGATTCAGGGTTTCCCTGGTGGCGCAGTGGTTGAGAGTCTGCCTGCCGATGCAGGGGACACGGGTTCGAGCCCTGGTCCGGGAAGATCCCACATGCCGCGGAGCAACTAAGCCCGTGCGCCACAACTACTGAGCCTGCGCTGCGCGTCTGGAGCCGTGCTCTGCAACGAGAGGCCGCGACAGTGAGAGGCCCGCGCACCGCGATGAAGAGTGGCCCCCGCTTGCCCCAACTGGAGAAAGCCCTCACACAGAAACGAAGACCCAACACAGCCAAAAATAAATAAATTAAATAAAATAAATTTTTTTTAAAAAGTGATTCAATATGTTTGGAGTTTACCCACGAGGAGAGTGTGGTAGGAGATGAAGCCAGAAAATTAGGGGGCTAAAGAGCTGAGACCTTGTAAAGTGCATTAGAGTTTGTGCTTTATTGAAGGAGTGGGTAACTCCTGCCAGATGATTTTAAAGAAATATCAGATTTTCATTTTCGGGCTGCAATATGAAGAATGTTTGGAGATAAGAGGTGCCTAAAAGCAGGGAGACCGATTAGGTGACCAATGCAATAATTCTGGTGAGGGATCATAGTAGCCTGGACTTGGGTTGTAGCTGTGGAGATGGAGGTAAGTGAAAAGATCCCTGACATACTTAGGTAGTAGACTGGGCAAGATCTGGTGACCAATTTGGGTGGGAAAAGAAGTGAGAAGTCCAAAAATAATAAAAAGGAAGCGAGAAGTCCTGGGTAAATTCTGAGTTTCACACCTGGACAAGTGGGCAGGTGGTGGTGTCATTCACTGTGATAGGGAACAGGAGGAAGAGCAGGTTGGGCTGGAGGTGGAGGGGTAAGTTCAGAATTACTGCCTTCAGTTCAGAAAAAGAGACATGAGGTCATCTCTCTTCATTATACTAGCAGTAAATGAGAGCTCAGCTCTAGAGGTAGAGGGTCACAGAGCTCTCTAGGCAGGTCCAAATAAGCAAGGCTAAAGTAATAGAAATTCTTTCATGACTAAAAACGATTTAGCCGTTCAGTGTACATGTTGAGGAAGGCAACCCCAGAGGAGGAGATGTGCAGGAGAGAATTCGGTTATTGCCAGTGGGGGGAGCAGGGAACACGATTTCTAGGTTTTTCTTCCTCTTTTTTTCTTTTTTTTTTTTTTTTTAGTTTATTTATTCTATTATTTTTGGTTACGTTGGGTCTTCGTTGCTGCACGCAGGCTTTCTCTAGTTGCGGCCAGCGGGGGCTACTCTTCGTTGCCGATTGCCGGCTTCTCATTGCGGTGGCTTCCCAAACTTGAAACAGAGAACTCCTCCCAGGTCTGCATTGTTCTGGGGCTTCTTTCCAAGGGTCCTTCTCTACCACAAACTGACTCCAGATTGACTCCTGTGCCCTCCTGCCTTCCAGGCTTTTGTGAGGATGATTATCTGCCACAAACTTTAACCCTCGCTCTATGTATTTAGGGAAGACAGCAGGTACTTTTCATACATCAGCTTTAGCAGAATGCATCTGGGAAGGTCTTAGTAGTGGGTCTGTTTGCCCCTGATCCATTCCTTGGGTCCTCACTTGGGGAGCTGACCCCTGCAGGCTGGTTTCAATTTCAGAGATTCCCTTAGGCGGTAGCTTCCAGCTAGAATGGCCAGGGAGCATCTCGGTGGGAAATTAGGTGGTAGAAGAAAGGGAGGATCAAGGGTTATTTCTCCTCCCCCACCCCCCCTCTGTCTGCCACAGGAGGTGTCTCAGGCAGCACCTGTCTTCTCCAGAGACCCAGTTTCCCTTGGTGACCCTGGCTCTTGGGCTCCATAACCCTACCCCTCCCTTCATCCCTCTAGCCTATGGTTGGTAGAGTCTTCTCGCTGTTGATCATTTCTGAGTTGCCTCCACCCTGTTTGGCTTCCCAACTCGTCCACCACTGGCGTAGGGCCTTGTAGGACGCCGCAAGGACTGTGAATTTACTCAGAATGAGAAAGGAAACCAGCAGAGGGAGCCATTTATCAGAGCGCCAATAGGATCTGAGCTCTTTTACCAGGATTCCTCTGGCTGCTATCTTGAGAACAGATTGTAGGGGGCAGGGAGAGGTTATTACTCGCAACAAAGTAAAAACCAGACCCCAGTGATCTTTTGCCTCTTTCAAAATCCTGTGGAACTCACAATTGGACCACATAATTCAAAGCTTGCCTACCTGCTTAGAGGCCAATTTGTTCTGTAGTTGGGTTGCATCATTCATCTCTGAACCCCCAGTGCCTCATACAGCACCTGAAACAGTAGGCACCAAAAAAGGGGGGGGGGGACTTGAATGAATGAATAAATAAATGATGAAAAAAATGGCATGACTTGTCTAGAAACTCCTCAAGCTCGAAAACCTTGTCCAGGACTTCCCTATGTCTCCCATGGGGCACAGAGTAAGTGTTTGGTGAGTATTTGTTGAACACTGTAGGCCTGCTCTGTGCCAGGTGCCCTCATCACCCACCCCCACCCCACAGAGGGGTCCCTGGAGCCCCACACCTCCAGCCTCCCTAGAGAGCAAGCCTCCCACGGAGGTGAGCTGAGACTCCGCTGCGGCAGGGCGGGAGGAGGTTCCTTGTGAGTGACCGGCTGCCCTGTCCTCTGGACAGAGGCAGGCACTTCCTGTTTGGGGTGGAAAGGAACCAGACACTTTCCTGTTAGCAGGTCTTTTAAGCAAAGCCACAGATGCTGAACAGGTCCTGGCCCGGCCTTTCAGGCCAGATGCCTGGAGGTTAGATGGCCTTTATGTAGAAGGGAAGTGGGGCACAGGGCCAGATTGGCCAGCCTTTTATTGTGTTCCTGGCAAGTCCCCTGGGTCCTGGTGTGAGTAAAAAACAAACCAGAAGAGGCTGACGCCCTGCAAACTGTGATGAGGGTTAGGGTTGATGGGGCGGCTCTGAGCCAGAAAGCATTGCTTGGGCTGAGGTAGGTGTGCATGCAATTGTCCTGGGGCAGGACAGGCTTGTGTATGTCGTGTGGATATGAGTGCATTTGAGTGTGGAACCCACGTGAAGAATACACGCAAGTCGCTTATGTCTGCACACACAATCCCCAGCACTTGACAAGACTGAACAGAAATTAATTGTCTAGCTTGCTCCCCATAGCAAATCAGGGTAGTAGAAAAGGCAGGAATTATTATTGTCCCATTTTAAATGGCAGACACAGAAAGGTTAGTTGACTTGTAAGGGTCAACAGAGTGTGAAAAAGGCAAGGTTCAAACATGGTCTGTGTCGCTCCGAATTTCTTGCTTCTTCCAGTCCCCTAGGAACATGGCAGGTGTGTATGTACAGGGTGGTAGAAAGGGAGGTATACTTGTGAATGTGACCCAGGCTGATGAGACCACGTCCACCTGTTCTGGAAAGAGGAGATCTCTCTTCCAGAGGTGGAGGTGGTTGCTAGAAAGTCAGGGCTTCCAAAATTGAATCACAGCTTAAAATGCACAGAGGTTATGGTCAGTAATAATCCAGATTTTCACAGCTAAAGTCGTCGCATCTCTGGAGAAAGCCTCCTCTTCAGCTCTCCCAAGCTAATCTCACGTCCTCATTATTCCTCTGATTATTCCTATCATTGTGGTTTTCAGAGGTTGATCATTCCATTAGTGCTTTTCTCCAGAGCTCAGAATTCCTTCTGATAACATCTACTTTGTGTTCTGCACATTTCCTGGGGAGAAGGAAGGGGCAGAGACAAAGCTGATTGCTTCTCATATTATGAAGAGAGAAACTGAGGCCCAGAGGGGCCTTGTCCAGGTCCACACATCCTGACTGATTCAAGGGGTCCTGGTCAGGAAGAGGACTCAACGGCCAGCTGTTGCCTTCTGTCAGGGAGGAACGAATGACTGGGCAGCGGCCAACTATTCCCCTGGGCAGGCAACTTGCGCAGGCCCTGGCATGAGTTCCTCAGAAGTTCTGTCCACTCTGGGAGGGCTGGGAGGCACTGTGGATCTAAACTGAGCCCCAGTCTAGGAGGAGGGAGGGAGGGGAAGCAGCTCTCTTTGAAGAGGAGCTATGGAGAGGACTGCCAGCTAGTTGGGTCAGGAACCTTCTCAGCCAAGATGGGGAGGGAGAGAAGGAGAGAGCCAGAGTCCCAGAAAACCTAGAGCTATTTTCCTCTTAAACTTTTTTTTTATAAATTTATTTACTTATTTATTTATTTTTGGCTGCCTTGGGTCTTCGTTGCTGCCTGCCTGCTTTCTCTAGTTGCAGAGAACGGGAGCTACTCTTTGTTGCGGTGCACGGGCTTCTCATTGCGGTGGCTTGCTTGTCTTTGCTGCGGAACACCGGCTCTAGGCCCACGGGCTTCAGTAGTTGTGGCTCGTGGGCTTAGTTGCTCCACGGTATGTGGGATCTTCCCGGGCCAGGGCTCGAACCCGTGTCCCTTGCATTGGCAGTCGGATTCTTAACCACTGCACCACCAGGGAAGTCCCTCCTCTTAAACATTGGTAACTAGTATTTAGTGATCCAGCAGGTCTGGAGTGGGACTCAGGAATCTGAATTTTTAACAAGTGTCTCCAGGTGATTCAGGGCAGGTGTCCAAGAATCACATTTTTTAAAAATGAAATCTACAATTGACTTTAATGTACGACCCTAAGTAAGAACTTTCTCTTTTTCTTTTTTTTTTTTTTTTTTTGGCCATGAGTCATGGAGGATCTTAGTTCTCTGACTAGGGATCAAATCCATGCACCTCAATTTCCTCATCTGTAAAATAAGGATGCTTATAATAGTAGCTTTCTCATAAGGAAACTGCAAAGATACAATAACATGATTTATGTAAGGCACATAGCACATACATGGTGCATGTTAATTCCTCAGCAAGTATTAACCATTATTATTTGTTCCAACTCCTCCTTCCCACCTCCACCCCCACTCCCACCAGAGGAAGATACAAGCCCCTATTGGATTAATATAGGGACTTGTCACCACAGTATTGTTTTGGATGCGGGTAATCTTTGGTCCTTACTTTGAGGATTCCTGCTCCAAAGCCATTCTCCTCCCATCACTCTTCTGATACACTTGCTGTGGATAATTTCTTTCCAGTAAACTACCCTGCCTTTCTCATCTCTCTTTCCTTCTCAGTCTCCCTGCCAATGGCAAACAGCCCTCCTTCCCATCATCCAAAGTGATTTGGCTCGGGATGTGTCCAGGGAAGTAAAAACATACAGCAAGTCAGTTGTGGAGCTGCGAGTAGGCCCCAGGCTTCCTGAAGATCACAGAATCTGGTGCTCCGGGACTTACGAGTAAGCTTCATAGGCGGTCAGGGAACTGAATCCTCCCACTCCCCACATTATAACCATGGATACACACTGTCTTTTTGGGAAATAGACATATCCTGTACAGAGGCATGGTTGAAGCCCAGGGTGGGTGTGTGGGCAAAGGAAGCTCTGTTCTGCATAAACTCTTGCAGGCACTCACAAGCAGAAATGGAGTGGGGAGAGGTGAGGATGAGATGAAATAATCCAACCAAGGACACAAAGGGAAAGCAGAGGAAGTCAACTTTCGAACACAATAGTGGTGCTAGTTTTCAGGTCCCTGGACCAGAGCTAACCTCGGATGCAGAGAAAGGCAGGGTCAGTTAGTTCTCTGGGTGGCTGAGCCTGCCTCCTTCCAGACACTCAGCCCTCCAGAGAACCCCTGCTTCCTGCCTTCCCCTGTCCTCCCAGTGCAGCTGAAATGGAGAAACCCCAGGGATGTGCTGGAGGAAGGGATGGCAAGATTCTCCCTGGAGAACAAATTGGCAAACCTGGGTTTGACTCCAACTTGGCCCACGGTGTCCTTACCAACTGGTGCTCCTCAGAGCTTCCTGCCCCAAAGCAGAGCCGCATCTGGCCTATCAAAATCCATCTATTAATCAAGGGCACCATGTGCCATGTCATAACTGCAACCTTCTGACACCGCCCCCCACACACACACACACACATGCACTCTCTAGGATTGCCAGATAAAACAGAGGATGCCCAGTTAAACCTGAAGTTCAGATAAACGATGAATAATTTTTTAATATAAGTATGTCCCAAATATTGCATTGACACATACTTATACTTAAAAATTATTTGTTGTTAATCTGATATTCAAGCTACCGTACTAGATTTAGCAACCCTTCTAGATGTTGAGCCCTTCAGCATCTCCCTCCCCCAGGCTCACTGCAGGACTTTGCCTGAATCTGTAGCTGTGTCCACCTCTTCTGTCCTTAGCTGAGAACCTTGGTTCCAGTCTGCCCGCTAGACTGAAAGCTCTGTGAGGGTAAGACCCAGGCCTTGTCCACCATCTCCGTTCCAGGCAGAGATGCTCCCTACAGATGTGCACAAGGGCACCGGCGGAGAGGGGGCATGAATTTACAAAGAAATCCACCCTCAACTCTGCCCGCCGCGGAGCCCTTGAAGGGCGCCTTTTTCTCATTGATCTGCCCAAAGGAGCGCCTGTTTCTAATTGGTTCGCCCAGAATGAGTGTCCCCTTTTCACTGGCTAGTTGTGAGGTGGGCGTGGCCTATTTCCAAACAGTCCGCCCCGGGAACGCCTATTTCTGAGAAGCCCAATCAAAGAGGCGCTTTTTAAAAATTCCTCCGTCCAAGTAGCGCCTTTCGCTAACAACACAAAAACATCTTGTGCACTACTAAGGCCCTAAGACTTCGGATAAGAACACTGCGTTACATTTGGTTAGCGCTTTATAGATTCCAGATTACCTTTACACACATTAACTCATCTAAACCCCACATCGACCCCCAGAGGTGGGTATCACTGTGCCATTTGCCTTTTACAGGTTAGCAAACTGAGCCTGGAAGAGAGACAGCAACCAGTCTGCAGTCACTAAGGCGGATAATGAAAACAGTTCACTTTTTCTCAGTACGAGTTTGACTAAGCTTTTCACGTAAATCATCTGTCCACCCTTACTAGGACTGTGTGGGATATATAAAGCCAGGCACTTTACACACATGTTCTCAATCTTCATGCAACTCTGGAAACTAAATATTATTCGCTATCATTTCATTGATGAGAAAATTGACCCTCGAAGTAGTTAAATGCTTTGCCAAAGGTCACACAGCTGCAGTCTACCTTTTATTGATATAAAATGCGGACTGCATGATGCCAGGTACGGTGCTCAGTTATTTACAGGCATTCTCTCATTAAATGTTCCCTATTATCACTTGATGTCGGTATTCTATTATCCCCATTCACTGCTGAGAAAAATAGGTTCAGAGAGGGTGAGTGACTTGCCCAAGACCACACAACCAGCAGGTGGCTGAGGCAGGATTCACACGGCTAGCAAAGAAGCAGGTCTGGAGCTCAAATTCAATCCTTCTGACCCCAGCCCAGGGCTCCTTCTCTCACACCTCAGGGCCTCGGCCCCTGCCAGCCCGGCTGAAACCATCAATGACCCTCGGGTAGGCCAGAATCCCTCTTCATCGAAGCCTTAGGTAGCCACAACCGCCAGGAGAAGACGTTTCCTCCCCTGTCCTCCCCAGAGAGATCCGGATCGACTGGAGGTGGCGGACTAGAGGACGGGTTCGCAAGACGGCTGGCGCCGGGCGAGGCCACACAGCCTGCGGAAGAGGCTCTAGCACCGCCGCTTGTTCCAGGAGCCGAGGCGTGTGGGTGGGACCGGAGTGCCGGGGTCCCGCCTCCTCCTCTCTTTTTCGCCTCCCTCCCTCGCCTCTAGGTCCCTGGGCCGGCGGACCCGCGGGCAGGCACTGCCGGGCTGGACGACCTCGACCCGGCTCCCGGCGAAGCGCCGCGGAGGAGCTGCCCGGGGCGCGGAGCCCGGGCACGGGCGAGCCCCTGCAACCTTCCCCTCGGCGCTGGGCCGGCGCAGAGCTGGAGCATCCGCGGGGGCCCGGGCACGGCGGACCGACGGCCGGCTGCCCCGCGTCCCGTGCCCCGCGCCCAGCGGCAGGGACGGCGGCGACATGGCCGCGCGTGTCGGCCTCCTGCTGCGCGCCCTGCCGCTGCTGCTGTGGGGCGGCCTGGACGCCCAGCTCGCCCAGCGCGTAGGCCAGGAGCTGCGCAGGGAGGCGGAGGTACGCGGTGTGTGTGGGGCGGAGAGGGTCCGCGTGCTGGAGACCCGCCCGAACTTTGCAGTCAGGCCACCCAGCCGCCCCATCTGAGCTGACCATCGGCGTGACCCTCCCTTGTCCTCCGCACCCTTCGCACTTGCACACAAAGAGCCTAGGGCGACATTCTCTCCCCCTCCCACCCCATCACCCTACCCCACCCCCGAACCCCAAGCCAGGGCTGGAACCACACGGGCAGGCGGATCTGCACTGATTTCCCAGGACAAGGGGAAGGGGCAGCGAAAAGATAGGATAGACATGCAAGAACTAAGGGAGAGGGAACCCCTACACCCCAGTTTAGCGCGGAGCCACTGTCCCTCACCGCCTAGTCTGGGAGACGTAGCAGTTCATTCATCACACGTCCTCCCCAAGTGTCGGACGCTGCGGAGACTCCCAGACTGCTGGCGAGAGCGTACTGCTGTCTGGCCCTGGCCGGGGACACGGGAAACAGCTCTGGCTTCCTGGGCCGGTGCTGCCCCTGACCAGCTGGGGCTAGTGAGCGCCCAAGCTCAGAACTTTCTGCATCTGTAAAATGGGTGAGAGTAGCACACACACTCTCTCTCCCTTTTTTTTTTTTTTTTTTTTTTTGGCTGTGCTGCGCGGCTTGTGGGATCTTAGTTCCCCGACCAGGGATTGAACCCATGCCCCCTGCAGTGAAGGCGCGAAGCCCTAACCACTGGACCGCCAGGGAAGTCCCAAGAGTAGCATACTCTTAAGAGTTGCTTCTAAGGAGCTTTAAACAGTGCTTCAGGACTGAACTGGAGAAAAGGGGGTGGGGAAGTGGAGGTGAACCTTAAAGATTTCCCATTTCATTTTCCTCCCTTGGACTCAACTGCTTGGTGTAGGTTGCACAAGGGGAATTTTTGTGAGGTGGGGTTAGAGGTGAACTTGGGGCGTCTACTTTCTAGATATAGGTGATTGTAATAATACACCAGTTTCATTGCTTTCTTCCCCAAAGGAACATCACTGTCTGTGTTCTTCTCTCTCCTCTGGATTAGAAACTGGGGTCACGACTATTTTAAGGAGAAGGGAGGCAAATAAGTTTTAAGTGACTGAGCCCAGCACTTTGCCCTGAGACTCTCACAGAGCATCATTCCTGCTGTAAAACTGCCAGTTGTGAGCTTCTCAGTATCCCCACTCCCCTCCCCTAGAAGAGAGAGACATGCTGAATTTAAGAACCCTGCAAAATGAGGAGGACCACCTCTGAACCACTCTTCCTTCCACCAGCCCTTTCCCATTACTGCTCTGGAGTATTTGGAAAAGACCCTGCTTCCACAAGGGGGTCCTCTCTCCAACTCCTTCACTCCCTCCCCATCTAAGCACTAGTCTCTTGCTCTGTGCTCTCTGCTTTTGCACATTCGGGAATCACTCTGTTTCTCTGAATTTAGAGTCTTACAACATCAAGTGCAGAGTCCTCCTGGCCCCAGGAGAAGGCTTCTGTGTACCAAGCCAAGTCTTGTTAAGAGTTCCATGCCACCTCCCCCCAGGTCCGGGTCCCAGGCAATCCTTGGCGAGAGAACAGAGACCGTATCTCTGCCGCCCATGCCTGCGGTGGCCCCAGATGGAGAGAATTTCATCTTGGGGTGTGCTTGGGAAATGTAATATCTAGCCGATTAAGTCTCTTTCCATCTATTTAACATAACTGGGGGAAGGGGATTTTTCTACCTCTGAGAGCAGGAAATATTTTAAAAGCATAAAGAACTCTGGAAATGTGTAATGGGGGTGTGTCCCTATATGCATATATATATGCAAATTGTGTGTGTGTGTTGGTATGTCTATATGTGTTTCTGTATATGGTCAATTTCATGGGCTTCAGTGTCAGGCAGACCTGTGTGCAAACCATCAGTAAATTATTTATCCTCTCTGAGCCTCAGTTTTCTTCTCTGTGTTATGGGGGTTAGTAATGCCTATTTCACAAGATTTTGGTGTGGTTTCATGAGATAATGTATGTGAAATACATTCTAGGCTCAGCACGGTACCTAGTATGTAGAAAGCAGTCTATCAAAGGAAGTTGCTCTCAATGTTGTTCTTGTTGTTGTTATTTTAGAAAACAGAGCTTCAAATTAAAGCCCTGGCTTGGTGACTAGCTCTCCTAGAACAATAATACAGGACAAAGTATGTAAGACAACAATTTTCAGCATTTGACAACAGGGCTATAATTCTTAAGAGATGGTGTTGCAGTTACTATGGCTACATTACAAATTACTTCAAAATTCAGTGAAGTAAAAGAACCATGTATTATGTCCAGAGATATTGTGGGTTAGAATTTCAAACAGGGCACATCAAGGCAGCTTGTCTCTGCTCTGCAGTGTCTGGGGATGGAACCATCTGAAGGCTGTTTACTCACCTCTCTGGCAGTTGATGATACTGGCTGTCAGCTGGGGGCCTCAGTTCTTCTCCATGTGGGCCTATCCACATGGTCTCTGCATGTGGGCTAGTTTGGCCTGCCTCCAAACATGTTGGTTGGGTCTCCAGGCTGAGAACAGAGAGGGAGAGAGAGAGAGAAGAGAGCGAGAGAAGCAGAAGTTGTATCTCTTTGTGACCTAGACTAGGAAGTTGCATAGCCTCACTTCTGCTGTACTCCACTGTCTGGAGTCACAAACTCCAGGTCAAGGGGTGGGAACACAGACCCCACAGTTGGTGGGAGGAGTGCTGGAGTCACATCGTAAGGAGAGCATGAGAATGAGAGATGTTGTGATCATTTAGGGAAATACAACCATCCACAGAAAGGAACCTGCACAAAGTGAGCCCCCTGATCACCCCAGCTCTTTGCTCCGGTTCATTTCCCTGACCGCAGTGCAGGGAGCCAGACCCCAAACAAAGCACAGCAGTCCTGCTGAGCTCATAGACAAAGGTCAAAGTTCAGGAGATGGAAAGAAGGAAATAGTAAAACAGCTGTGTGATCTTAAGCTTATCTTTTCCCTTCTCCAGTCAGCAGATTCCTCTTCTGTAAAATAAGGGAGTTAAATTTCTTAAATGACTTTTAAGATTCTCTCCAGCACTAACATTCTTTAACTTTGGTATGTTTGCACGCCTTTGCCTCTGTGTGTATGTGTGTATACATTTCATCTACCTATGTCCATGGCTATCTATCTGGGTGTCTCTGTGTGTATTCCTGTGCCCTGCATGCATGGCTCTATGTGTCCCCTGTGTGCACACAAAGAAATAAAATCGAGGGCTTTCCAGAGTGGGCTTTGCCTGGCAGGGGACTGACTGCTTACAAAGCTGCATTGTGAACAAGTTCATTGCTGCCCACTTAAGAAAACTAGAGCTGCTCACAACATTAGAGGGCAGGAACAGTCTCCACTGCTGAGTTGCAAGATTGAGGGTTAATGAATGACATCATCACCCTGGCCCCCCTCCCATTCCCAGCCAGGCCCTATCCTGTTCTTGGGCAACACAGACTGTCCCCAGAGATCTACCTACCACGCATTGCTTGGACCTTCTTTAGCACAACCCGGCAATGTGTCCAGGACCTGCCTTCCACTCAGTAATCAAGCACATCTGCACGGCTATTCCCAGTGTGCCAGGGCAACAGGAAGCTGGGTAGTTTGTTTCTCCAGGGAGACACTGGAGCTTCTGTGGAGTATCCACCACCAGGTGCAGTGTCTGTTTTTCATACCACAGATCCATTCATTTTATTTTGTGTGAGTCAGAAACCCAGAAGCCCGGGCATGGAAGCCTTTCCCAAGAGCTCAGCTCAGTGATTCATAGGGTGCAGACGAGGCTCTGAAGGGTCCCAGAGGACCACAAGTTGATGGAAAAGCAATTGCCAAACCAGTCTGAAAACCAAGAAATCTATTAATAGTAAAAGCTGGATGGTGGAAGCAGGAACATAGAAGGGAGAGATTGTTGGACAACTCCTCCTAAACACAATCTTGGTTAGGGCTTTATTTTGTGCCTTAAACTTCGCCCCACACCCAGTGAGGACCATGGGTCCATACAGTCTGGTTATTTGGCATTAGAAAAAAATACAAGATGGGATCTGGATGGAGACTAGCCAGCTAATGTTTTCCAACTTCCTTAAGGATGGAAAATGAAAGAAGGCACGGGGATTACAGTAAGAGGTATCTAAGTTATACGTAGACAGAACTTTGTGAATATGGGACCAGGGACAAGGGAAAGGAGGAGAAGAGGAAGGGAGTCAGACAGAAGGGAAGGGGAGGTCTTTGCCCAAAATAAAGGAAAGGGGCGGAGCTTGTCCCACTGCCCTGAAAACTTCAGTGGGTTCCAGAAGTGAGAGAGCAAAAGCAATACATTCTGGAAGCAGATGTTTGTCTTTGTGAAGAACATACTTGGGTGCTATTGAATACCTGTGGCTTGTCAGAGGGCCCCTGTGGATTGTCATGGGAGATGGGATCCTAGCCTCTTTGGAGTCCCCTGCCTGAGCAGGTTCTTCCCTCTGCTCTGCCCCTGGGCCTGCTCGCGGAGGAGACAGAAGGAATCCAGCTAGAAACACCCCCAGTTTTACCTTTTTTATATTTGAGGGCCATCTCCCAGTGGTGAGAGCAGCTTGGACCCTGCTCCTTCGGTTTTAAAGCCTCTGAGCCACTTGCTTAAATGTGAAATAAAACATCCTGGGATAGGTGTCAGAGGATTTAGATTCAAGTATGAGACACTATACTCCCTTGAGATTTACCTTCCTCATCTTTAAAATGGGAATAACAACACCTGTCCTGCCTATGTTCTTGCAAGGTAATTGTGAAGCTCAAAGAAGGTGAGATGCCCTGAAAAGCTTTACAATAGGCAAGAGCTCACTGTGCTCCTGATTACCAGAAAACATTTTTATTTATGGGACATGCTAAGGCAGAACATCAGCTGTCATCCCCTGCGTCTTGACTTGGCTAATAATGCCACAGGTGTATCAGATGATAAACACAATCACCCAGAGTCACTATCGAAAGATTAGAATCATAATGAAACATAACAGGAGAAGTAATAGATCATAGGTGAAGCAACACGGTTTCTGCATGAGCTTGCAATTTTTTAATTCTTGGTTTCATTTTTGCTGCTGCAATTCTTTGATATGGAGAATGTCACAGCCACTCTGTGGACAGGAGACTGGAAGCTGACCCCTCCTAGACTAATCTACCAAAGGTCCCTTCCAGCAATAAGGCTCTGCGACTATAAATGGAAAAATAACGTTTTTAACGGAGCAACTATCATAAAGCTTTCCCAAAGCTTCTTCTTGCTGGATTGTCACGACACTCCTGTGAGAAACATAAAGCAGTATTCCTACCCCCATTTTATATTTTGAGGCGCAGAGAAGTTAAGTAACTTTGCCATAGTTCACATAGCTAATCAGTTGCAGAAACAAGGCTACAATAAGAGAAGGAGCTGGAGTAGATCTTAGCTCTAATCCAACGCCCCCATTTTATAAAAGAGGAAACTGAGGCCCAGACAGGCACAGGACTTGCTTAAGGACACACAGTTCACAGCAGCACCAAGAATAAAACTCAAGACACTCAGTCCAGTGCTCTGGCCCTGCCGGGTTAGTGACTCAGAGCTCGGGGATTTCATTTTGCTACACCTCATTGCTAGTTTTGCCCTACTCAGTAATGGCCAGAATTTCCCCTTCCTTCAGGCACTGAACGGGCTGGGCTCTGCACACATTCCCAGGACAAGTCAGGATGGATGGAGGACTAGAACCCCTGGAATTCTGATGCCTCTCAGCTTTCTGGGTCTGGGGAAAACCGTCTTCATTTTCCCCAAACACCACAGCCACTCCCAGGGCTTTGCAGAGGCGACTCCCCCAGGGAAGTGGCCCCAGCCCTGACCAAGTGGGTGAGGCAGGTTGGCGCAAGCTTTCGGACCTGAGCAAGGCGAATCCCTGGAGGGGCACAGCCCTCCAGCTTCCTCTCCATGCAGCTCCAGCCCTGGGCTCCATGGGAGAGAGGATGGGTGGAGGACAGGGCAGAGAGAAAACCTGATGTTTGAACTGTGAGGCAAAGAGGAGCAGCCTGGGCATGGCTGCCATGAAGGGGGACAGCGGTGATCCCAGGTGGAGCTCGGAGAGCCCCCAAGAGAG
Organism: Eschrichtius robustus; assembly: GCF_028021215.1. Classification (NCBI taxonomy): domain Eukaryota; kingdom Metazoa; phylum Chordata; class Mammalia; order Artiodactyla; family Eschrichtiidae; genus Eschrichtius; species Eschrichtius robustus. The sequence goes on from NC_090843.1 coordinate 45,940,966, forward strand.
CACAGGACAGCCTCCCAATCCTGCGTCTTCTCCTGGGATCCCTTTGCCACGCTGTCACCTGCCCCACACCCCTGCTCTTTCTCCCAGGCAGACGGGCGTTTCTCCAACCTTTGCAGGGGAAAACAGGCACGGCAAATGGGCAAGCAGAAGAGGGTTAGGGAGGGCTGCAGGAGCAGAGGGCATCTCAACCCTGCGTCCTCCTCACCCCGGGATGTGGGTCTCCCTCCACTCAACAGAACTTTAGGACACTCAGTATTAAGGGCCCCCTTCCTGTAATTAAAAATGTTTTAAGATAGGTGCATAGTGAACATAGAATAAGTATAAGGGAATTCTTAAGTCCTGATAATCCCCATTATAACACTTCGGTGCTTTTATGGAAATATTAAGTGTCAAATTCTTAACATTTCTTTTACTCATTCTTTTGGTGTCTCTTGGCTGGTGTCCTGGATACTTGCTTACTCTGCCTTCTGGAAATTCAGCTCTGCCTTGAAACCCACGGGTCAGCCCAGGACTTCCCCTCTGATGGACCCCTGAAAAAAGCCTCCACTCCCATCCTGCCCTCCACCCACCTTGCCTGCCAAAGTACCAGGCACGGCAGCCCAGCCAGGAAACAGGAGACGCCACTCGTCAGTTTCCCCTGCCCTCCGCCTCTGTCCAAGGCTTCCAAGTTCCTGAACCGGAGCCAAGTCCCTGATAAGGGCTGGGTGGGTTTGGGGGGAGAGGCACAGGGAGTGCCAGCCTGTTAGCCTGTGACCCAGTCTCTCCCAAGTCACTCACTCAGCAAAACTGCTTCTAAGGAAACAATTAGCTGACTTCCTTTAGAAAGCCACTCTGTCCATCCTCACCAAGGGAGAGGCAAGAGGCATGGAAGAGAACCAGGCACCTGGCTGGGGTGAGGCAAGTCTGAGATAAAGCACCTAGAGGTGTAACTGCCTTGTTCAAAGCACTCCCGTCTTATAGATGGGTTGCATTACAAAAGTCTCTTGTTAATTTCCCCACTAAGGTAAATCAACCTGATCAACTGTTTACTGAGCATTTACTATATACCAGGCAACTATGCTAGATGTACATTGCTATATTTAATCCTTCTGAGAATCCTGTGGGGTTATTTCTGTTCTCACATTGTGAGTGAAGAAATGGAGGCTCAGAGAGGTTAAGTAGTTTGTCTCTGGCCACCCAGCAGAGTCATGGTTGGGAACAGATTCTTGATTCCAAGACCAGTGGCTATTCTATGATGCCACACTATGTTGAGCAGTAAAGAGTCTTCCAGATTAAGCCCCTAGAACTCCTTCAATCCATTATGCATCCCCAAATGGTATACCTATGCAAAGGGAAAGAAGAAAACAATAGTGCTGAAATACTAATAAGTTAGCTCAGGAAAACAATAAAATGGACTTGGAAAGAGTTTGTCTAGAATAAGGGTTCCTTATGGAAAGTGGCTTTATTGAGAAGAGGATGTGGAGGTCTCTGGAGACAGATATAACGAAATCCACAAAAAGGAGGGGGGATACTTGCAAAGGTTTAGGGGCTTGTGGGTCCTGGCTCTTAGTGTCTGGTTTCATTCCCAACTTGTGCCTTTTCCTTGACGCAGCAGCTCTGATTGGAGTTGATCTGAGTTAAGAAATACAGCAAAGAAGAGAACAAGGAAGACAGAAAATTATTTCTGGAGAGGTAACACAGCAAGGAGGGGTAAAAATGAAGAGTCGATGTGTGTCTGTATAAGAATTCAGCAGCCGAGGTGATTTTTTTAATCCATTGGTGGGGCTTTATGAGTGAGAAGGGCAAGCAGGGAGCTGAGTGCATCATTCCCCTGAAGGGTAGGACTGGTGATAGGGATGGGCAATGAGTCACACACTTCTTTCCACTGGCTTCCAAGAACTATATCCAGCTGATCTGTTGTTGGCCTGGAACTGAGTCCAGGTTCTGACTTTGATGCCAGGACTCTTTCTGCTATAGCTCATAGACCTTGTTGGGAAAAGGCATGAGCCTGGGTGTGATGTATGTGACATGGACCCTCGGAGACCCAGGGAGGGGAAAGGGTGCCACACCGTAGGAAAGCTGACCTTTCTCTCTCCCCCAGGCATTCCTGGAGAAGTACGGATATCTCAGTGAACCTGCCCCCAGTAGTCCCGCCTCCACGCGATTCAGCAATGCCATCAGGTAAGACAGAGGGATGGGGAGGACTTGGTGGTGCTGGAGTGCAAAGCTCCGGTCACCTCCTCCCTCCTCCTAGAAGGCTGGTCTCCCACGTGTGCCCAGGGGGTCACACTCCATTGCTCCCTCCCTTGCCCCCAGCATCCTGCTGTCTCCAGGGAAGCTCCCTGCCTTCATCCCCACCAGCCAGCCTCGCACTGTGGTCCTTTATCTCAATTCCTCCTAACAGGGAGTTCCAGTGGGTGTCCCAGCTGCCCATGAGCGGGATGCTGGACCCCGCCACGCTGCGCCAGATGACGCAGCCCCGCTGTGGGGTGGCAGATACCGATAGCCAGGTGGCCTGGACCAAGAGAGTCAGTGCCCTATTTGCTGGACGTCGGGCCAAAATGAGGCGTAAGAAACGCTTTGCCAGGCAAGGTGAGCACTGTTAAAATCTAGCTGGGTTGGGATTCCCCAGTGTCCTGAAGCCCCATGGCCAGAAAAATACGTCTCATCCTCGGACTGGGCTCTGTGAATAACCTCGCTCCCCTAGGGTGGGTGAATAGGACCTCTCAACCCAAGGACCATGTTTGTGAACACAGATATTTAAGTCAGAATTATGCCTAAATTGATGAATTTTCTTTTTTTTTAATTTTTCTTTATTTTTTCATTTAAAACAATTTATTTATTTATTTATTTATTTATTTATTTATTTATTTATTTATTTTCTGCGTTGGGTCTTCGTTGCTGCATGCGGGCTTTCTCTAGTTGTGGCGAGCGGGGGCTACTCTTCGTTGCAGTGTGCGGGCTTCTCATTGTGGTGGCTTCTCTTGTTGCGGAGCACGGGCTCTCGGCCTGCGGGCTTCAGTAGTTACAGCACGGGGGCTCAGTAGTTGTGTCTTGTGGGCTCTAGAGTGCAGGCTCAGTAGTTGTGGTGCACAGGCTTAGTTGCGCCATGGCATGTGGGATCTTCCCAGACCAGGGCTCAAACCCGTGTCCCCTGCACTGGCAGGCGGACTCCTAACCACTGCGCCACCAGGGAAGTCCCTAAATTGATAAATTTTCCTTGTGCAAGTATTTTCCAGAGCAAACCCCATCAAGCCCACTTAATGCCTTGATCAATTTGCTATGTAGGGCAGTTAAACGATTGCCAACATTTTCCTTTATATTTGACTGAAGTCATTTTCATCAGAATCGATTCTTTTTTCATAAGAATTATTCAACAAAGATGTGATTCATCGATCAGTTTTATTTTGACCACGGCACATTTTTTAACAGCATTATGGAAATACAATTCACATACCATAAAATTTACTCACTTAAAATGTACAACTCAGTGATTTTTAGTATATTCACAGCATTGTGCAACCATCACCACAATCTAATTCCAGAACGTTTTCATCACCTCAAGAAGAAACCCCACGCCCAAAATGAAACAGTCACTCCCACTCTCCCTCTTCCCAGCCCCAGGCAACCACTGATCAATCTCCTCTCTGACTCTGCAGATTTGCTTATTCTAGACATTTTCACATTACAGTTTCTGCCATTGTGATTTTCCTTGTGTAGTTTTGGGTTTTTCCTTCCCTTCCCCTCCTCCACTTTCTCCTTCTTTGTCCAAATCCAATCTTCCAGGATCAGATATTACAGATCTACGCTTTATGAAGGAGATTTGATTCTTCTGTCAATTCTTCATCAATAACAAGTTTAACTGCGTGTAATTTTTTTTAATTTATTTATTTTATTTTTATTTATTTTTGGCTGCATTGGGTCTTTGTTGCTGCATGCGGGCTTTCTCTAGTTGCGGCCAGCGGGGGCTACTCTTCGTTGTGGTGCACGGGCTTCTCATTACAGTGGCTTCTCTTGCTGCGGAGCGTGGGCTCTAGGCACGCGGGCTTCAGTAGTTGCAGCGTGCGGGCTCAGCAGTTGTGGCTCGCGGGCTCTAGAGCGCAGGCTCAGTAATTGTGGCGCACGGGCTTTGTTGCTCTGTGGCATGTGGGATCTTCCCGGACCAGGGCTCGAACCTGTGCCCCTGCATTGGCAGGTGGATTCTTAACCACTGCACCACCAGGGAAGCCCTAACTGTGTGTAATTTTAACATCTTGTTTGTGCTAAGTCTAGTTTTCTCTGCTCAGTTTTCACAGTTTTCAAGATTTCTAACAAGACGGGGTTGCTCAGTTAGGTTCTCATCTCATTCATCTTACTGTGAGCACTTAGGGCCATTGCCTCTTTTAATTTGCATTAACTACTTTGGCTGACAATACCCATTATGAACAGAACAAGAGGCACACTGTTTTTATTTCTTAGTTAATTCGTAAGAAAATTGTGAGCTGTTCCCCTCAGCTGTTGGAGGATGTCTGTTTCCAGGTACTTGCCAATCCAATTCCACTGTGTCTACCCATCCAGCCACTCTGGGTCCCCAGCACTGCCTGACCGTATTCTGGTAAAACAAGGAGGAGCGATGGGGTCCAGACTCTGGGGTCAAGATGTCCCCGGTGTCAACGTGTGCTGCATCCCCCAGAACATGTGTTTCTGGACAGCAGAGGGGAAGGACAAGGTGGAATGGAGGAGCATTGTGAGCTGGAGCGGTGTCCCTGGATCTGGAGCTCTGAGTTTAGCTGTGTGACCTGGGCCATGTCACTTTGCTCTGTTTCCTCATCGGAAGCAGCTTGTTCAGGTTGCAAAGGAGAGGCGTTGATTACTAAGGGGAAGGGCTTGTTGGGAGAACACGGTGGAAAATGGGGCAGCCCCAGAGAGTCTCAAGAGCGACACTGCCAGCCTAGAGTCGGTGTCCCAGAGAACTGAGACGATGCTTCCTGGGCCCTCAGGACACGACCTGAGCATGAGGGATGCTTCCTCCGGCAGCATCTCTTCTTCTCATGCCCTGAGGGAGGAACTGATGGAGTCCGTTTGTCACTATCCAATGTGGACCATCCCTTTTGGACAGAAATTCATGCTAAGGCACCTCCCTCTCCATCTCATTATCTGACACTGACTCCTGGTCCAGACAGCAGTGGCCAGACTAGACAGAGAATTTCTCTCTTATTCACAACATGAACCACAGCAGCTTGAATTCTTTACCTCCTGGGTGGGAAGACATTCCCTAGAAAAGAGCTGTGAGCTTGGCAGGCACCGAGCACTTCCCATGCCTTAGGAAAGAAAATGTAATAATAATAACAGTTAATACGCACTGAGTCTTTATGACCATGCCAAGCATGGTTCTAAATGGATTAACTCATTTAATCCAATAACAACCCAATGAGATGGGTACCATTACTATCCTCATTTACAGATGGGGAAAATGAGGTACAAAGAGCTTGAGCGACTTTCCCAGGGCCACATAGCCAGAGTGTGGCCAAGCCTTCTTTTCACTGGGAGGACTGATTGCCGGATGTGAAAAAACCCAGAACATGGGAAGGTGCTTAAGACATGATGTGGATTTCTAGGCCAGTGACTTTCCATTCTGTGGGTAAATGCTATACCGATGAAATTGGGTTCCAGGTTTGCCAGATAAAACACAGGATGCCCAGTTAAATTTGAATTTCAGATGAACAACTTAACTGTTTTGTTTTCACATACTTATACTACAAAAAGTATTTGTTGTTTATCTGAAACTCACATTGAACTAGGCGTTCCGTATTTTCATTTGCTAAATCTGGCAACCTCATTCCAAGCACCAGGTCCGGACTCTGTGCCTGCAGGGCTGATCTTCAATGTCCCTACTCCCTCACACAGCTGGTGGAGATGGGGAGCCCTGGGGCGGGGAAGGGGCTGTATCTGGGATGGAAAATGAAGGAGCAGGGATATTTACTGAGCACCCACCACATGCCAGGCAGCTTTGTGCTGCCTTTTCATTTGCTATTTCACTTTTACCAGGAGGTGAGTCTTACCAACCCCACTTTGCAAGTAAGGAAACTGAGGCTTGGAGAGAGTCTATAATTTGATACACGAGGTTGTAAGCAAAGGGACTGGGATTTCAACCCACGTTCTCTCCACAGTATCAGTTGCCTGTTGGGAGTCAGGATTCCAGGGTCCCCCAGCCCCAGGCAAGGAGTCTAGCTCTCTGCCCTTCCCCATCTCCTTTTCCTTCCCCTTCCCTTTTGAATTTTGGAGCAAGGGTGTGGTGGGTGCAGTGCCAGGTGCTGCTGTGGCCTGAGGGTTGCCATGGAAACCAGCCCTTTCCAGCCAGGAGTTTGGGATGGGGGCCTGAAGTGGCCAGCCTGCTCCAAGGACACAGACCTACAAGAAGATAGGGACGAGGGCTCAGGCTGCTGGCCAGGCGGTTCCTTTCTCACCGGCAGCCCCACCAAGGACCCCCCATCCAGCTCTGCTCTCAAGGCAAATTAGTCTCTCAGTACCAGTCCTATCTGTCCTCCGTAGCCTCCCCACTTCTTGCCCATGGAGTGAGGGGCCTCCTTAGCTGCAAAGAGGCAGAAGGAGCTGCCTCACACTCTTCTAGAAGCTTGAAGGTTTTGGGGGGGGGGGGTGGGGGAGAGTCTGAGAGTTGGTCACCCATAGCAGGGTGTGAAAGAGCCCAGCGCCAGCCTGCCCTGTGCCTGGTGAAACTTACGATTCAATGAGAAGTGTTACTGGTACCTCGTGAACCCTCAGGCGGCGCCTCTGGCCTTCCTCCAGGCCTTCCTCGGCCTTCCTTAGAATCCTTCCCTCTTCCCTCCCTGAGGGTTGGTCACTGGCTGGGAGGGGTTGGGTGGCTGCCAGGCCCAAAGGGGTGAGAGGAGGGACACCCCCTCCCCATGTCCATGGAGGATGGACGGGGAGGGAAAGTGTGCTGAGCTCTTCTGCCAGCTGGAGAATTCAGGAGAATTTCAGCTTGCGCAGAGCCCCCGCTTTGACCCAGAGGAGCGATGTTCAGGCAAATTTATAAGCCTTGAGTCTTAGCAAATGGGCCTGCTTATCTGTGTGGTACAGTGGCCAGCGCGCTGGATTTGGTGTCAGGGCCTGGGCTCAGGGCCTAGCCCCGCCACTCACTCATTCTGAGGCCCTTCCTCCTGGTCTCAATTTCAGCAAAATCGAGCAGAGAGATGGATAAGGAGATGGCCAAACGTCCATGACTTCACTCCTCCTACCTGGTTCAGGCAAGGATATCCCCAGGACAAAAAGGCAGGAGATCTGAACCTTCACCTGCCCCCCAAGGGGAGAGGGGGCCCTGTCCTCTGGCCTGGCCTCCTAGCACAGCCGGGCCTGCCCTGCCCACTCATCACCCATGCTCCAGGGAGTCTGGTCCATTTGGGAAACTGAGACCCAAAGACAGCATGATTCTCGGGTGCTCCCAGGAGTCCTGCCTCCAGAGCTGTGAGTCTCCCACAGTTTCAGTCCCTGAGCTTGCAGGGCTCAGAAATAGCCCACGAAAAACTCTGGGATCTGGACTTTGTGAGCACCCTGGTCCTGGGTGCAAGGCGAGCTGCAGAGGGACACGGTTGACCTGGGGCTCGGGCAAGAGGCCAGAGTCTCAGGCCTCAGGGAGGAACTGCACTTTGAGGCAAAGGAATAGGAACTCTTAACTAAGTGGAGATGGAAAAATTTCTCTCGGTCAGTGACAGACACACCCTTTGTTCTTATTTGTTTTCACCTCAGAGCTCTGCAGAGTCCCTGAGGAAGTGAGGGGGAGGGCCAGGGGTCAGAGAAGGACCTCGAATAAATGGGCCTTGTGGTCTCTGGTCAGCAGCAGGCCCAGGGCACGGGAAAGGGAGCCAGCAGGAGGGTGTGAGGGGTGGAGAGGAGGAAGGGGGAGAGGGCAGTCATGGCTGTGGCCCCCGTGGCTCCACCCCGACACAGTAGACAGGGGCTGGGGTTTGCTGCCAGCAAGAGACGCAGCACGGTTTTCAAGCTCAGCCCAGATTGTAGGGAGGATGGCCCCAGACCCGGGACTCCTTCAGGTTGGGGACTCTTCCCGGGTAAAGGCTGCTCATCCCCTGTCATACTGGGACGTCCCCAGGTCGAGCCACTGGACTAGGGACTGTGCAGGGCAAGCGTAGTCTTGTCAGTCTGAGAGCAGTGTCTCCACAGCCAAACAGGGGGCTTCCCATTTGGGCTGTGTTTCCTCCATCACATCAGGGCCTTCCTGGAGGAGGACCTATCTCCCCATCAAAAGGGTCCGCAGGGAGCAGCCCCAGGCTCTGCAGCAGGTGTGACTGATGCGGCCTCTCTGGGTGGCAGGCAACAAATGGTACAAGCGGCATCTCTCCTACCGCCTGGTGAACTGGCCCCAGCACCTGCCTGAGCCGGCAGTTCGGGGGGCCGTGCGCGCCGCCTTCCAGCTGTGGAGCAACGTCTCGGCGCTGGAGTTCTGGGAGGCCCCGGCCACACGCCCCGCTGACATCCGCCTCACCTTCTTCCAAGGGGACCACAACGACGGGCTGAGCAACGCCTTCGATGGCCCAGGTGCTGACACAGAGCCTGTCTCCCACATGGCAGGAAGGAAACCCAACTAGGAGAGGCAGTCTGGGGAGGGCAGTGGAACCTTCACTCCCCCTTTGGCCTTGGCCAAGCTGCAGCCCCCTCTGAAGAACCTTCAGTCTTCCCCTCTGTAGAATGGGAACAGTGGTCCCTGCCCTATTAGGTGCCTCATGGCTGAAGGGACGGTCACATGAGGTTCTCCACGGAAAGTGCTTTGCAAACTCTAAAGAGCATTATCTCTTTGGGGAGAACCTTCTGGGGTCTTGTCATCCATCCCCTGCCTCTAGTCAGGCCTGTGCCTCTCTTGTTCTCCAGGAGTGGATGTTCTCCAGACCAAGGCTCTAAAAACATCCAGAGGCCACCACAACCCCACTCCCGCCCTCCCACCACCCACTGCACAGTCACTGCCACAGGGCAAGAGGCATTCTACCCCCTCCCTGCCACCTGCTTCACACACCCACAGCCCAGACTGTTCTCCTGTTTGCCCCCGACCTAAAGGCTTACGGCTGCAACGTAAACCGCTCTCCTCCCCTTCTGCCCAGCACTAGCCTTCACAACCTGAATGCAGGCCATCTGTGCATCTCCTCCCCACTAATGAGGCGAGGAGACCTGATCAGACCCCTTCACGGTGGGGACTTAAGCCCTTGTGTCGCCTGGGTACTTGGGCCCCACCTCCCCTGCACTCTCCTGCTTTCCATCAAGCCCACTCAGAGCAAAGCCCACCTCCAAGCCCTGCTGCTGAGACCCAGGGTAGGACTGGGAGAGACCTAGGCTCTTCGAGAATCCACATGTAGCACACACATGTGCTTGCATGTAACTCACTTCACCCACGATATCTCCATGAGACGTTGATATCCATACCCAGGTCCCCAGGTGGAGTCTGGTCACTAAGACAGCACTGAGCTGGGAGTCAGCTCTCTGATTTGAGAGAGGTGTTTTGTCTGAGTTTATGTCTTCTCCCTTCGAAACCCGCCCATCTGTCTCCCAGGATTATTGTGAGGGTTAAACAGAAAGGGCTTACATGGCTCGAAACAGCTTGGGGCATATTCAAAATTAGAAGCATGTATTCCTCCTACAAATGGCCGGCTCTCCATGCCCCAGGAGGCTCCCTTTAAAGGCAGCCTCCCAACTTTTGTCAGTCCCCTCTGGCCTGGGCTCCAAGAAAGCAACGCCAGAAGGAACTTCAGTGGGCTTCTAGGCCAGCATCATTGCAGTGCTGTTTGCCAACTCCTGCGGAAAGTGAATTGTGAGGGGGTAGGACCCTAGAAACTGCAAAACTGCGTCTGGGGCCCACTACAGGCTTGAGAATCACTGATCCAGCCCATCTCCCTCTGCTCACTCCTATTACAAGCAGGGAAGCAGGGAAGTAGAGACCCACACAGGGCCCTGGCAGAGGGAAGTCAAGAGTGAAAGAACGCAAGAATATATATACTTTTTTTTTTTTTTTGCCCCACCGCGTGGCATGCGGGATCTTAGTTTCCTGATCAGGAATCCAACCCGTGCCCACTGCAGTAGAAGTGCAGAGTCCTAACCACAGGACCGCCAGGGAAGTCCCCTACATACGCTTCTCTCTCTCTCTCCTTTTTTTTTTTTTTATAAATTTATTTATTTTTGGCTGCGTTGGGTCTTCGTTGCTACACACAGGCTTTCTCTAGTTGCGGTGAGCGGGGGCTACTCTTCGTTGCCACGCGCGGGCTTCTTATTGCAGTGGCTTCTCTTGTTGCTGAGCACGGGTTCTAGGCACGCAGTCTTCAGTAGTTGTGGCACACGGGCTCAGTAGCTGTGGCTCGCTGGCTCTAGAGCTCAGGCTCAGTAGTTGTGGCGCACGGGCTTAGCTGCTCCGCGGCATGTGGGATCTTCCTGGACCAGGGCTCGAACCCGTGTCCCCTGAATTGGCAGGCGGATCCTTAACCACTGTGCCACCAGGGAAGTCCCCCCTATATGTACTTATTAATAAATAAGCTCTACCTACCCATAAACACACTCAGCACCCAGATCAAGAAACAACATTACCAACACCCCAGAAGTCTCATTAAGCCCCCTTCGGGGGTAACCACTGTCCCTACTCCTAGATCTCTTCGAAAGTAAGTAACGGTTATTACCTGCGGTAGACACTAAGTATTACATGTAACATACACAAGTACACACATCCCTTTTTAATACTCAGAACAACCACGTAAGGAGCAACTCCCTTATCAACATGCCCATTTTTCAGATCTAAAATCTAAAAGCTAAGACACAGAGAGGTTAAGCTAGCTGTCCAAGGTCACACAGCTAGTAAGCAGATAAAACCGGGATTGGAAGCCAGGCAGTTTGGCCCCGTGCTCTTTGTACACCAAGCTCCCTCTTAGACTTCCAGGCCCCATAGCCTAGTCATCTGTTCATTGCTCCACACTTCAGCTTCTGCCAGACTTAATTAGGAGGGAAATTACTCATCAAAAACGCAGCCATACACACGCCAATGGCATTTGCGCCGGGCGGTGGGAAGTTGGGGGGTGTCGCGGGCGGCGGCTCCGCCTGACCTCCTCGCCGCCTGCAGGCGGCGCCCTGGCGCACGCCTTCCTCCCCCGCCGCGGCGAAGCGCACTTCGACCGCGACGAGCGCTGGTCCCTGAGCCGCCGCCGCGGGCGTAACCTGTTCGTGGTGCTGGCGCATGAGATCGGCCACACGCTCGGCCTGACCCACTCGGCCGCGCCGCGCGCGCTCATGGCGCCCTACTACAAGAGGCTGGGCCGCGACGCGCTGCTCAGCTGGGACGACGTGCTGGCCGTGCAGAGCCTCTATGGTGAGCCCCCGGCGCGCTCGCCACTGCGCTCTCCCCTGTCCCCTGCGACCCGGGATCCCCAGGGCTCGGACACCGGCTCTTCGAATAGGATCCCCCATCCTAAGCGCAGGAAGCTGGCCTCCCCATCACTGGTCCTTCCCGATGCTGAAGCTTCGGGCTCCCCTCAAATCTTGAGAAACCTCATCTCCTGCTGTGCTCCACCCCCATGCCTGGCCTCTATCATCGCAACCACTTCCTGGGCACAGCCCTCCTCTGCGTTCCAGTTGCTGATTCCTGCCCAACCAGGGCCGCGCAATTCCTCTCGTATCCCCGCCCCATCACCCAGACCCAGTCCTCGGTCCCACCCAGACCCCAGAGCCCTCGCTCCTGCTCCCAGCTGCAGTGGCTCTCCTCCAGCATTTCCCTCTCCGTGAGCTGATGCCCACTTTTCCCGCAAGCCTGGGCCTCTGCCTGGCCGTGGACTTAGACAGGGTCTTCTCCCCCAGAATGAACTGACTGGTGCTTCCCGGAGATTTATCTGGACCCCAGCCCGGGGCTGTGACCCTGAGTACCTGGTGCGGTGGGCAGGGCCAGGATCCCCAGGATCAAGTCACCATTCCATCCGGGTTAGCAGTTGCTCTTGGGCAAAGCACTTCCCCTTTTAGAGCCCTCGGTTTTATCTTCTGGGGAAAAAAAAAGGGGGGGGGGATAATAATTGAGGCCCTGCTTACCGCCCAGGGCTGTTGTTCTGGTGGATATGAACATGCTTTGTAGCCTAAGAAACCTACACAAAGGTAATAATAATAATAGCTGCTATTTCACGAGTGTCTACCATGGGCCAGACACTTAACACACCCATGAGGTATCTTTTTATCCACAAATGAGGAGAATGGGGCTCAGAGACGTTAGATAACTTGTCCAAGGTCACCCAGCTAGGAAGGTGCAGACCAGGATTCAGGAGCTGGTGCCGAATTCTAAGCTTGTTAGACTCTGCCTCATTCTCATAAGTGAAGTATAGTGATGTCGCTATTATAACTGCTGTAATTATCACAGCCCAGGCCCCTGAACTCTGCCCTCATGCCATCTGCATTGTCCAGGGCTCAAGGAAGAGGACCCTCTGCCCTTTTTAGTTCCAAACCCTTGTTTGGTTCCCCCACTCCGATTTTACCCTTTTCCAGACTGTTCAGCAGGAAAGAGGACTTCTGAGTTTGGTGCTATGGTTAACACCAACAACCAAGGACAACTCTTAACTCCCCACCCCTGCCCTCCTTCCCTGCCCCTCATGTCAGATAATGAAATGAACCAAGGGCGAGGTCTCGAGCCCTCAACACACCCCCAACCAGTGTGCATTCTCTCCCGCTTCCCTCCTTCCCTGTGAAGGGAAGCCCCAGGGCGACTCAGTGGCCATCCAGCTCCCGGGAAAGCTGTTCACGGACTTTGAGGCCTGGGACCCCCACAGACTCCAAGGAAGGCGCCCCGAAACCCGAGGTCCTAAATATTGCCACTCTTCCTTCGATGCAATCACTGTAGGTAAGATGGTCCCGCCGGTTCCTTGCTTCTTTCTTCCCTCCTCCTCCACATCTCCAGGGGTCTCCGGAGCTGGAGTACAAGGTTGGGGGATGAATTATAAAATCCAGAAATCCCAAGTCACAAGCATTCTGCAGGGTAGCAAGCCCACGCCAAGCAAAACGCCTCTTTCTCCTGCACTTTTCCCTCTGCCCCAGCTGTGCATGCTGTATCCTCTCTGCTGCATCCTCTCTCGTCAGTTTGGGAAGCTGGGTTCTAGGGAAGCACCTTCCCTGGAAAGAAGGCAGGAGGCTGATGGTCACTCCTCAACTTTCTCTTGTCTCTGGGCAGATGGGCAACATCGACTGTACATATTTCAAGGGAACCAGTTCTGGGAGGTGACAGCTGATGGCAACGTCTCAGAGCCCCACCTACTACAGAAAAGGTGGGCAGGGCTGCCCCCCCACATTGAGGCTGCCGCGGTGTCATTGGAGGATGGAGACTTCTACTTCTTCAAAGGTACCAGCCCTGGGGCAGATGAGAAAATTGAAGCCTAGAGAGGGGAGGAGTCTGCCCAAGGTCAAAAGAGGGGAGGAGTCTCAATTCCATTCTGAACCTGTGGACCCAGGAACTCTCCCAGGAGATTCCTTTAGTGATGGATTGGGGGGCACAGGTGTCACGGTGGTCCCAGAGAGAGAGAGCGGGTGGGAGAGTTTCAGAGAAGAGTCTAGAGGGAAGCAGAGGATGGCTCTGAGCTCTGCAATACAGCAGAAGGACAAACCTTCCTTGGAATCCTGGCTGTGTGAGTCTGGGCCTGTCACTTAACTCTTGGAGCTTGAATTTGTTGAACGGGGAAAATAATCCCTCAGGTTTGTTGGGGAAGGAGGATTAAAAGAACATAATGCCTGAGGAATGTGCAGTATATTACATGAGAAAATTGTGTTCATTCATTGATTCAACAAATATTGAGTGCCTTCTACAAACTCGGCTGGAGGTGTTGGGATACAGTAGTCATCAAAACAAAAATCCCTGCCCTCACAGAACTGTTGGTAGTAATGGCCGTGGAGAAAGCCCCTGGACTTCCCTGAAGTCTATTACTCACCTGGGAGGGTGCGTGCTTCCTGCCTGGGGTGGGGAGGTTCCTTCAGAGCAAGCTGCCCTCTGCGGACACCTGCTGGAAGTGGAGGCCACAAGTGTCCCTCCTCTACTGTTTACAACTGATCTATTTTGATTATCACGAATACTGACCACCTTGGGCTCCAACATGAAGGGGAGTAGGAATATGGGGGGACAGAGGTGGGGTAGAGGACCAAAGGGCGAGCGCACCAACTCACCCTGGCTCTGCCGATGTCCCACAGGGAGTCGATGCTGGAGGTTCCAGGGCCCCAAGCCAGTGTGGGGCTCCCCACAGCTGTGCCGGACCGGGGGCCTGCCCCCCCACCCGGATGCTGCCCTCTTCTTCCCTCCTCTGAACCGCCTCATCCTCTTCAAGGGCGCCCGCTACTACGTGCTGGCCCGAGGGGGGCTGCAGGTGGAGCCCTACTACCCCCGAGGCCTGCAGGACTGGGGCGGTGTCCCTGAGGAGGTCAGCGGCGCCCTGCCCAGGCCCGACGGCTCCATCATCTTCTTCAGAGACGACCGCTACTGGCGCCTCGACCAGGCCAAACTTCGAGCAACGGCCTCGGGCCGCTGGGCCACAGAGCTGCCCTGGATGGGCTGCTGGCACGCCAACTCGGGGGGCACCCTGTTCTGAAGATGCCCCCACCTCTTAGGGAATTGCTGGCGCTCTCATGGCCAACGTGTATCCCCAGCCCCAAGGGCAGACCCCGTCTGCAAGCCTCTGAGCCTCCCTGCAGAAGTCCGGGCAGGAAAGTTCATCTGCATTTGTTCCCTGGAGAATGTCCTTGTGCTGTCAAGACATTGATCTTTGTGGGATCAATTCAACGAGAAGCCGAAAAGGATCCCAGACCCCACGTCCCTTTGCCCAAAGACTCATTCCTTCCCAGGCCTTGGGGATTTTGTTTCTTCCCCTAAAGGTGCAGTTCCTGTCCATGAGGCCACAGCACTGGGCAACCAGGAAGGATGCAAAACTCAAGGAGAAGTTGGGACCACTTTGCAAGACTGTCCCTTCCCCTCAGGACCTCCTGGCTCAGTCCTTGGAGAATTGTGTCTTATTTAGTCTCCAACCTCAGGGGTGTCAGGACCCAGAACAAGAAGGAGACCGATGCAGGCCTGCTGGGCCCCGTTTCTTTCAGGGGTTGGGGGGAAGGCTGGAATAAAGAGGTGCTCCCAGCTGGTGGGCCTGGAGGGGGGAAGCAGCCTTCCTTGGACACGTTTCCAGTGAGAGCAGGTGGGTATGGTTGCCAGGGAGGCCGCAGCCATGTTCTTCCGGTCAAAGCCGGGACCAGTGAGTTGTGCGTGTGTGTAGCTGTGATGGGGAGAGGCGCCCTGCCTCTCTCTTCAAAAATCAAAATATCCTTCGCCCACCTCATCCCTCAGGCCAGATGAAGGACCCTGCGTGGCAGCGGGAGGACAGGAGCCTCTCCGGAGGTCTGCACTGCTGCAGTCGCTGGGGGCTCTGCAGGCCGGGAGAGCTTCGTGCTCACAATGGCCCCATTCTCCTGGCCACACACGAAGCGTTCCAGGAGCTCCCGCTGGCCGGCCGAGAATAGCTGGGATTCCTGGCGAAGGCCCCAGCTCCCCGGCCTCCCTGTCTTCTGTCTCAGCGGCTTCTGGGGCTGCTTCTCTAGTCCTCCCCCCTCCACACTTGCCAGTGCCTCCTCTGCACACACACTGACCTCAGCCAGACGGGGCTTCCCGCGGGAGGGGAGGAAGGTCCGGCCAGCTTCAGCCCTCAGCTGCCAGTGGGCATTCCTGGCCCGGCAGCTTCATTTTCTTCTCTGCGCGGTGGGGAGAACGGCCTTTGACTGCCCTTGGCTGCAAGTACTTTGTTCCGCCCCGTCCGGGGGGAGTTGCAGGGATGAGGCTCTCCGCCTGCCCTTTTCCCTCTGGCTTGAACCCGGGGGAAGGGGAGGAGGGTTGATCTTTATCCCACGCCACACCTCAAGGCACTGACACTTTGATTAGGGGCTTTATTGAATGATTTGAGGGAAAGGGCAAGTTTCCCAGAGGGGTTATTCTCTCTAGGCGACGCCTCTGCTCACCGGGCCCGAAGGACGTGAAATACCCCCGAGATGAGCGTGAGGCTGTACCAGGGGGCGCGAGTCAGGTGGGCGGTGGGCACTGCGTGCTGACCCGGGCGCGGGGGCCCTCGGGAGGCGCTGTTGGAGGAATGGAGCTCCAGGTGATGTTGGGCTCCGCATTGATGACAGGTGGGGCCGGTCATCAGCGGTGGGCCTGCTGGGCTGCTCGGAGGGGGGCGCTCCGGGAAGGCGGCTCTCAGGCACGTGCTGGAGAGCGCTCCGCGTCTGGGGAGAGGAGAGGGTGGCGGGGAGTTTGGAGTCAGGCGAGGATGGAGAGCCACAGAGGCCGGGGATTGGGGGGCGCTCAAAGGCCCACGGCAGCCCCTGCGCCTCCAGAAGCCCGCGCCTCCCGCAGATCCGGGTGCTCCAGAACGCAGTGCGCCACGTAGTTCGGCGAGCTGTGCAGGTTCCCGCACTTCTTGCAGAAAAGGATCTCGCAGCGCGCGCAGCCCCCGCCGCGCAGCCGCCGCCGCCGCCGCGTCTCCAGCACGCACGGCTCCTCCGGGGGGATCCGCTTCCTGCGGGCGGGGGCCGGGGCGCTCAGGGCACCGCGCCGCCCGCTCCCGCCCGGGGCCCTGGCGCCCGTGCATCCCGCCCCCGCCAAGCGGCGCGCCCTCACCTGTTGGCTGGAGCGGCCAGGCCGCCGAGCAGTGCGAAGGGACTGAACCAGCCCCAGAAGCCGCTGTCCGCGCGCCGCAGCAGCGCCACCTGCTGGGTGCTGGACTCCTGGCGCAGCGGATAGTAAGACACGGAGCCCCGCTCCCGGCCCTCGCCGCCCTCCGCCTCCCCGCCCTCCGCGTCGCCCTCGGCCGCGCGCTCCTCCGGCGGCCTCTCCTCGTCCTCCTCCTCCTCCTCCTCCTCGTCCTCCTCCGACCCCTCCTCCGCGGCCTCCGCCTCCGCCTCCGCCTCCGCCTCCGCCTCCCTGGTCCCGGGCTGCTCCAGCTCCTTCTTCCACAAGGGGGTCTTCACGCCTGCGGGGGCGGGGGGCGGGGAGGAGGTCAGTGAAGGGCCTGGGTACCCTGGTACCCTGACTGTTGCCCACAGCCCGACCGCCCGCCCGCCCCCCCCAAAAAAATAGGCAGTTGTTCGAAGGACGGTGCGCACGAGATGCCCGGGGCCAGCAGGATTCCAAGAGAGGGTTACAGAGTGTGCAGGATTTCCCGTGCAAAGGAGGGCCTGATTTTCTAGGTCCCCGCACTTCCTAGCTGAAGACTCGGGGCAAGTCACGTCGCTTCTGTCACCTCCGTTTCCCTATCTGTAAAATGGGAAAAAGTAGTGCCTATCTCAAGGGTTACTGTAAGGCAGGTATCAGATCGAGTGTGTTTGAAGCGCCTGGCTCAGGGGCGGCGGGAAGCCATCAACAAACAGGTGCAATGAGCCTTGCGAACCCGGAGATGGCAGTTCATCGCCACCTTCCTTCTAATTGGCTCCGGGGTGGGGACTGATCTCTGTGCAGGCTGTCAATAAACATTAAGTGCACTGATTGGAATTTTAATAGGTGGTTTATATTTTGTTTTCTGGATGGAACGGGATTTCTGTCTTCAAAGTGGGCCTTACCTTAAGAAAGCCCAGCAACACCTGCGGCAGGGTGGGGCAGGCAGGTGGGCACACAGCGCCTCTGCACTGTTAGAAATGGACGCCTCCGATGAGCAACACAGGAAAAGTGCCCCTTCTGAGCGGACTAAATAGAAGTTTTCTTGCCCTCCCAGCCCGTGGGCAGACCGATTAGGAAAAGGCTGCCCTAGGGAGGAGCCAATTAGGAAAAGGCGTCTATTCCTCCTTCTAGGCTTGACCCGAACTGCCAGCTGGATTTCAGCCACAACTGTCCCCCTTGCTGGTGTTCAGGACACAAACTCCACAACCCCAAGCGGCAGTCCTGGCAGGCGGGAAGTTCCTGGACTGATGTGGAAGTACCTCTGCCGGTAGGTGTCCACCACTCACTCAGCACTGACCCAGCCCCACCATGTGCCCTGCTGTCTGCTGGATCTGGGAAGCTAGACTTGTAATGAAAAAAGGGGGGGGGGGAGGGCAGGGAAGACACAATTCCTGGGGTTTGCCCTGGAAAGGTCTAGAAATTTTTCTATTGATCCCTGCCCATCATGTTTAAAGAGGTTGGAGACAAAGCGGAATGATAATAAAGCTAGTGTTCCAGCCCACATGTACTGAGCACCAACTGCACGTAGTCACCGGGCTAACCTCTTCATACATCATGCCCCTTCATCTTCCCGACCCTCTCAGGTAGGTGACATGGTAGGTAACAGAGGGGCCTCTGAATTTCAAGACTTTTGAAACCTTTCAAGAAAAGTTGTTTCAAAGATTCTGCCAGTTCTTGGTATTGCTAAATGTGGAGAACCAAGATCCACTGTACTTTTTTTTTTTCTTTTTTTTTGCCTACGCCGCGCGGCATGTGGGATCTTAGTTCCCCGACCAGGGATCGAACCTGTACCCCCTGAAGTGGAAGCCCAGAGTCCTAACCACTGGACCGCCAGGGAATTCCCAAGGTCCACTGTACTTTTATTTAGGAAAACACATGAAGGAGCCTTCTGGTTGTGAAAGGCCAGACGTAGTGCACAGCCAGAAAGGGGTGCTGGGAACATTTGGGGAGGATGAGGAATTGGAAAGGAAGGTTGGGATTCGGGGGGCCAGACTATGGAGTTTGGACTTTGTCCTTCAGCAGTGGGGAGCCACTGAACGTTTTGACACAGGGATGTGCTCAGAGCCATCCTTTAGGATGTTCCCTCTGACAGAAGGAGACAGACCTACTTAGGAGTCATTACAGTGGTCCAGGCCAGAGAAGACAAAGATCCGAACAGCAGCAGGTGAAGATGAGAGAGCAGATGTCAAGAATATTCAGGAAAGAGAGAGAAGAGGGCTTGTTCATGGATGGGTAACTGAGAAAAGGTTGGGCTTCTACTCTGGGGTTGCCATGGTGATGGGTTGATTGGTCCACCCTGGAGTCAAGAGACCCTGTCCTCCGGCCCCACTCACCGTGTTGATCCATTCTTCCCAAAGCTGTGCTGCCCTCTTCCCTTCATCAGGCACTGGGATGAGAGGGAGTTCCCACAGAACTTGGTCTGGTCTCTAGGGCCTCTGTTGGATTATGAGGGGGCGGGGCTAGAACCCCACCTGCCCATAGGGTTCCACCCCAGAATAGATGCCTTTTCCAGAGCTTCCAAAAGCACCCCCAAACAGTACCTTTTCTCTTGGGAAGGTATTAAAGGGGATAGAGAGCAACTTTGGCCCCCAATAGACTGGGGTCAAATCCCAGCTCTACCACATAAACATAAAAGCTATTAGCATATTATCTCTCTGAGCTTTAGCATATTATCTTTCTGACCCTCAGTCTCTTTATCTGTAAGTCAGAGATGGCAGTGCAGTACCAGACTTCACCTGGCCCACAGAAAACGCTTAAAGCATTATGTTTATTTGCATCACTATTTTCTCTTTCTGTTCTATCCCTGTCCTTCCTCACCCTTGCTCCCCACCCCACCGACTTCCAGCACATTGCTTTAGCTCCAAGGAGCAGAGGACATGGTGTGAAGTCCTGCAGGAAGCAGAACTCGGGCAAGAGCTGGGTGTAGCTCCTGGATGTTCTGTATGTGTGTGGGAGAGCTGGGGCTGGGGAAGGGAATAAAATCATAGAAACTTGGGAGACTCCTTCTTTTCCTGGCCTGACAGTGGGGTGTGTTGGCAGAGTCAGGGGTATGGAGAGGAGCAGAGGATGCAAACCCAGATCTGAAGAGTCTCAGTCTGATGGGATACAGTTGCTGGAGTCAAGGAGATACCAGTCTGATAGGGGAACATGATATGGTCCTCCATCCAGGTCTGAAGCGGGGGGATGGGGTCTCTTCCTTCAGGCATCTCCTCGTTTGGTGGAGCCAGTTTGGTGGGAGGTAGAACAAAGAGAGCAGACCAGTCCCCAGGAATCTCATGGGGGCAACACTGTCAAGAACTGTAAAGAGTCTAAAATTTTACCCTACTTGCAAGTTAGCCTGCTGTACTTTCATGGGTGCTGCCAAAAAAACATGAGACTCCTGGGCTGGAGATAAAGAACCTCATTACTCAAGGCACAGCCGCATAAGCATACATACCTGTGTCATCTCCTCTTGGCCCACTGTCCCATGGGTGCTATAGGGATGGGTGCCAGGGAATACCTGCATATGCAGTCATTTGCATTATAAGAGGAACCCTGAGCTTAGGGAACCCTAATCTTTTATACTGCGCAGTAACCAAACCTCTTCTTTGCTCCAGAAAAAGACACTATCTCTACTTCCAAGGTTGTTCACTATATAAACACCCTTGAAAAGTCAGTATCTCTGCTTGCAAGACATGCAAAAATAGGAAAGACCCATGCAGAATTGTCTCCCCCCAAAAATCCCATTCTCCTTACATTTATTAAAAGAGCCTATAGCCACCTTCGCTCTTTTTTTTTTTTTTTAATAATGTGGTAGCATGCACATTACTTTTTTTTTTGAATTTTATTTTTTTTATACAGCAGGTTCTTATTAGTCATCAATTTTATACACATCAGTGTATACATGTCAATCCCAATCAGCCAATTCATCACACCACCACCCCCAGCCCCTGCCGCTTTCCCCCCTTGGTGTCCATACGTTTGTTCTCTACATCTGTGTCTCAATTTCTGCCCTGCAAACCGGTTCATCTGTACCATTTTTCTAGGTTCCACATATATGTGTTAATATACGATATTTGTTTTTCTCTTTCTGACTTAACTTCACTCTGTATGGCAGTCTCTAGATCCATCCACGTCTCAACAAATGACCCAATTTCGTTCCTTTTTATGGCTGAGTAATATTCTATTGTATATATGTACTACATCTTTATCCATTCGTCTGTTGATGGGCATTTAGGTTGCTTCCATGACCTAGCTACTGTAAATAGTGTTGCAATGAATATTGGGGTGCATGTGTCTTTTTGAATTGTGGTTTTTTCTGGGTATATGCCCAGTAGTGGGATTGCTGGATCATATGGTAATTCTATTTTTAGCTTTTTAAGGAACCTCCATACTGTTCTCCATAGTGGCTGTATCAATTTACATTCCCACCAACAGTGCAAGAGGGTTCCCTTTTCTCCACACCCTCTCCAGCATTTGTTGTTTGTAGATTTTCTGATGATGCCCATTCTAACTGGTGTGAGGTGATACCTCATTGTAGTTTTCATTTGCATTTCTCTAATATTTAGTGATGTTGAGCAGCTTTTCATGTGCTTCTTGGCCATCTGTATGTCTTCTTTGGAGAAATGTCTGTTTAGCTCTTCTGCCCATTTTTGGACTGGGTTGTTTGTTTTTTTAATATTGAGCTGCACGAGCTGTTTATATATTTTGGAGATTAATCCTTTGTCCGTTGATTCGTTTGCAAATATTTTCTCCCATTCTGAGGGTTGTCTTTTCGTCTTGTTTATGGTTTCCTTTGCTGTGCAAAAGCTTTGAAGTTTCATTAGGTCCCATTTGTTTATTTTTGTTTTTATTTCCATTACTCCAGGAGGTGGATCAAAAAAGATCTTGCTGTGATTTATGTCAAAGAGTGTTCTTCCTATGTTTTCCTCTAAGAGTTTTATAGTGTCCAGTCTTACATTTAGGTCTCGAATCCATTTTGAGTTTATTTTTGTGTATGGTGTTAGGGAGTGTTCTAATTTCATTCTTTTACATGTAGCTGTCCAGTTTTCCCAGCACCACGTATTGAAGAGACTGTCTTTTCTCCATTGTGTATCTTTGCCTCCTTTGTCATAGATTAGCTGACCATAGGTGCGTGGGTTTATCTCTGGGCTTTCTATCTTGTTCCATTGATCTATGTTTCTGTTTTTGTGCCAGTACCATATTGTCTTGATTACTGTAGCTTTGTAGTATAGTCTGAAGTCAGGGAGTCTGATTCCTCCAGCTCCGCTTTTTTTCCCTCAAGACTGCTTTGGCTATTCGGGGTCTTTTGTGTCTCCATACAAATTTTAAGATTTTTTGTTCTAGCTCTGTAAAAAATGCCATTGGTAACTTGATAGAGATTGCATTGAATCTGTAGATTGCTTTGGGTAGTATAGTCATTTTCACAATATTGATTCTTCCAATCCAAGAACATGGTATATCTCTCCATCTGTTGATATCATCTTTAATTTCTTTCATCAGTGTCTTATAGTCTTCTGCATACAGGTCTTTTGTCTCCCTAGGTAGGTTTATTCCTAGGTATTTTATTCTTTTTGTTGCAGTGGTAAATGGGAGTGTTTCCTTAATTTCTCTTGCAGATTTTTCATCATTAGTATATAGGAATGCAAGAGATTTCTGTGCATTAATTTTGTATCCTGCAACTTTACCAAATTCATTGATTAGCTCTAGTAGTTTTCTGGTGGCATCTTTAGGATTCTCTGTGTATAGTATCATGTCATCTGCAAACAGTGACAGTTTTATTTCTTCTTTTCTGATTTGTATTCCTTTTATTTCTTTTACTTCTCTGATTGCCGTGGCTAGGACTTCCAAAACTATGTTGAATAATAGTGGTGAGAGTGGACATCCTTGTCTTGTTCCTGATCTTAGAGGAAATGCTTTCAGTTTTTCACCATTGAGAATGATGTTTGCTGTGGGTTTGTCATATATGGCCTTTATTATGTTGAGGTAGGTTCCCCCTATGCCCACTTTCTGGAGAGTTTTTATCATAAATGGGTGTTGAATTTTGTCAAAAAGCTTTTTCTGCATCTATTGAGATGATCACATGGTTTTTCTTCTTCAATTTGTTAATATGGTGTATCACATTGATTGATTTGCATATATTGAAGAATCCTTGCATCCCTGGGATTAATCCCACTTGATCATGGTGTGTGATCCTTTTAATGGGTTGTTGGATTCTGTTTGCTAGTATTTTGTTGAGGATTTTTGCATCTATATTCATCAGTGATATTGGTCTGTAATTTTCTTTTTTTGTAGTATCTTTGTCTGGTTTTGGTATCAGGGTGATGGTGGCCTCTTAGAATGAGTTGGGGAGTGTTCCTTCCTCTGCAATTTTTTCGAAGAGTTTGAGAAGGATGGGTGTTAGCTCTTCTCTGAATGTTTGATAGAATTCACCTGTGAAGCCATCTGGTCCTGGACTTTTGTTTGTTGGAAGATTTTTAATCACAGTTTCAATTTCATTACTTGTGATTGGTCTGTTCATATTTTCTGTTTCTTCCTGGTTCAGTCTTGGAAGGTTATACCTTTCTAAGAATTTGTCCATTTCTTCCAGGTTGTCCATTTTATTGGCATAGAGTTGCTTGTAGTAGTCTCTTAGGATGCTTTGTATTTCTGCAGTGTCTGTTGTAACTTCTCCTTTTTCGTTTTTAATTTTATTGACTTGAGTTCTCTCCCTCTTTTTCTTGATGAGTCTGGCTAATGGTTTATCAATTTTGTTTATCTTCTCAAAGAACCAGCTTTTAGTTTTATTGATCTTTGCTATTGTTTTCTTTGTTTCTATTTCATTTATTTCTGCTCTGATCTTTATGATTTCTTTCCTTTTGCTAACTTTGGGTTTTGTCTGTTCTTATTTCTCTAGTTCCTTTAGGTGTAAGGTTAGATTGTTTGAGACTTTTCTTGTTTCTTGAGGTAGGCTTGTATAGCTATAAACTTCTCTCTTAGAACTGCTTTTGCTGCATCCCATAGGTTTTGGATCGTCGTGTTTTCATTGTCATTTGTCTCTAGGTATTTTTTTATTTCCTCTGATTTCTTCAGTGATCTCTTGGTTATTTAGTAATGTATTGTTTAGCCTCCATGTGTTTGTGTTTTTTACGTTTTTTTCCCTGTAATTCATTTCTAATCTCATAGCGTTGTGGTCAGAAAAGATGCTTGATATGATTTCAATTTTCTTAAATTTACTGAGGCTTGATTTGTGACCCAAGATGTGATCTATCCTGGAGAATGTTCTGTGCGCACTTGAGAAGAAAGTGTAATCTGCTGTTTTTGGATGGAATGTCCTATAAATACCAATTAAATCTATCTGGTCTATTGTGTCATTTAAAGCTTCTGTTTCCTTATTTATTTTCATTTTGGATGACCTGTCCATTGGTGTAAGTGAGATGTTCAAGTCCCCCACTATTATTGTGTTCCTGTCTATTTCCTCTTTTATAGTTGTTAGCAGTTGCCTGATGTATTGAGGTGCTCCTATGTTGGATGCATATATATTTATAATTGTTATATCTTCTTCTTGGATTGATCCCTTGATCATTATGTAGTGTCCTTCCTTGTCTCTTGTAACATTCTTTATTTTAAAGTCTATTTTATCTGATATGAGTATTGCTACTCCAGCTTTCTTTTGATTTCCATTTGCATGGAATATCTTTTTCCATCCCCTCACTTTCAGTCTGTATGTGTCCCTAGGTCTGAAGTGGGTCTCTTGTAGACAGCATATATATGGGTCTTGTTTTTGTATCCATTCAGCAAGCCTGTGTCTTTTGGTTGGAGCATTTCATCCATTCATGTTTAAGGTAATTGTCGATATGTACGTTCCTATGACCATTTTCTTAATTGTTTTCAGTTTGTTTTTGTAGGTCCTTTTCTTCTCTTGTGTTTCCCACTTAGAGAAGTTCCTTTAGCATTTGTTGTAGAGCTGGTTTGGTGGTGCTGAATTCTCTTAGCTTTTGCTTGTCTGTAAAGCTTTTGATTTCTCCATCGAATCTGAATGAGATCCTTGCCGGGTAGAGTAGTCTTGGTTGTACATTCTTCCCTTTCATCACTTTAAGTATATCATGCCACTCCCTTCTGGCTTGTAGAGTTTCTGCTGAGAAATCAGCTGTTAACCTTATGGGAGTTCCCTTGTACGTTGTCATTTTTCCCTTGCTGCTTTCAATAATTTTTCTTTGTCTTTAATTTTTGCCAATTTGATTATTATGTGTCTCAGCGTGTTTCTCCTTGGGTTTATCCTGTATGGGACTCTCTGCGCTTCCTGGACTTGGGAGGCTATTTCCTTTCCCATGTTAGGGAAGTTTTTGACTTTAATCTCTTCAAATATTTTCTCTGGTCCTTTCTCTCTCTCTTCTCCTTCTGGGACCTGTATAATGCGAGTGTTGTTGTGTTTAATGTTGTCCCAGAGGTCTTTTAGGCTGTCTTCATTTCTTTTCATTCTTTTTTCTTTATTCTGTTCAGCAGCAGTGAATTCCACCATTCTGTCTTCCAGGTCACTTATCCGTTCTTCTGCCTCAGTTATTCTGCTATTGATTCCTTCTAGTGTATTTTTCATTTCGGTAATTGTATTGTTCATCTCTGTTTGTTCTTTAATTCTTCTAGGTCTTTGTTAAACATTTCTTGCATCTTCTCGACCTTTGCCTCCATTCTTTTTCCAAGGCCCTGGATCATCTTCACTATCATTATTCTGAATTCTTTTTCTGGAAGGTTGCCTATCTCCACTTCATTTAGTTGTTTTTCTGGGGTTTCATCTTGTTCCTTCATCTGGTACATAGCCCTCTGCCTTTTCATCTTGTCTATCTTTCTGTGAATGTGGTTTTTGTTCCACGGGCTGCAGGACTGCAGTTCTTCTTGCTTCTGCTATCTGCCCTCTGGTGGATGAGGCTATCTAAGAGGCTTGTGCAAGTTTCCTGATGGGTGGGACTGGTGGTGGGTAGAGCTGGCTGTTGCTCTGGTGGGCAGAGCTCAGTAAAACTTTAATCCGCTTGACTGCTGATGGGTGGGACTGAGTTCCCTCTCTGTTGGTTGTTTGGCCTGAGGCGACCCAACACTGGAGCCTGCCGGCTCTTTGGTGGGGCTAATGGGAGACTCTGGGAGGGCTCACGCCAAGGAGTACTTCCCAGAACTTCTGCTGCCAGTGTCCTTGTCCTCCTGGTGAGCCACAGCCACCCACCACCTCTGCAGGAGACCCTCCAACACTAGCAGGTAGGTCTAGTTCAGTCTCCCCTGGGGTCACTGCTCCTTCCCCTGGGTCCCGATGTGCACACTACTTTGTGTGTGCCCTCCAAGAGTGGAGTCTCTGTTTCCCCCAGTCCTGTCAGAGTCCTGCAATCAAATCCCCCTAGCCTTCAAAGTCTGATTCTCTAGGAATTCCTCCTCCCGTTGCCACACCCCCAGGTTGGGAAGCCTGACGTGGGGCTCAGAACCTTCACTCCAGTGGGTGGACTTCTGTGGTATAAGTGTTCTCCAGTCTGTGAGTCACCCACCCAGCAGTTATGGGATTTGATTTTATTGTGATTGCGCCCCTCCTACCGTCTCATTGCGGCTTCTCCTTTGTCTTTGGATGTGGGGTAACTTTTTTGGTGAGTTCCAGTGTCTTCCTGTCGATGATTGTTCAGCAGTTAGTTGTGATTCTGGTGTTCTCACAAGAGGGAGTGAGAGCACATCCTTCTACTCTGCCATCTTGGTTCAGGCTCCTACTTATTTTTTTAAATTAATTAATTAATGTTTTTGGCTGCGTTGGGTCTTCGTCGCTGAGCACGGGCTTTCTCTAGGTGCAGTGAGCAGGGGTTACTCTTCAATGCAGTGCGTGGGCTTCTCATTGTGGTGGCTTCTCTTGTTGCGGAGCACGGGCTCTAGGCGTGCGGGCGTCAGTAGTTGTGGCATGTGGGCTCAGTAGTTGTGGCTCGTGGGCTCTAGGGCGCAGGCTCAGCAACTGTGGCACATGGGCTTAGTTGCTCCGCGGCATGTGGGATGGTCCTGGACCAGGGCTCGAACCCGTGTCCCCTGCATTGGCAGGCAGATTCTTAAACACTGCAGCACCAGGGAAGTCCCAACCACCTTGGTTCCTGATTGCAAAATTCAAAAGCTTACTCTGGCTAATTTAAGGGAAAAAAAAAATAGAGCTCACAGAATGGCTGGAAGACTTGACAATTGGAAGTCAGGTTCTCTCTCTGGGGCTGGGCTCATCTTCCCTAATTTCAAGAAAGCCCTACCTAATACCTGAAAATAGGATTTTATTAGCAAGAATGGAAAAGAAATAGCTCCTCTGTATTGGGGTAACCAGTCTCTAGAATGGCTCCCAATGACCCTTGTCTCCTGGTATTCACACTCTTATGTAGACCCTTCCCACATGAAATAAGGCCAACCTGGGTAATTGATAGGATATTGTGGAAATGACAGAGTGTGTCTTTCAAGGCTAGGTAATAAAAGACCCTGTGGCTTCTGTCTTGCTCTCTCACTCTAGAGAAAGCCAGCTGCCATGTCTTGAGGACACTCAAGCAACCCTATGGAGAGGTTCATTACACCGAGGAACTCAGGCCTCCTGCCAGCTTCAGTTTTCTTGTTTCCTCATCCATAAAATGGGTACAACAATCATCATCTTGATGCCTTTAAAAGGTAATTGAGGGACTTCCCTGGTGGTCCAGTGGTTAAGACTCTGCACTCCCAATGCAGGGGTCCCGGGTTCGATCCCTGGTTGGGGAGCTAGATCCCACATTAATGCTGCAAATAAGAGTTCTCATGCCACAACGAAGATCCCACATGCTGCAACTAAGAGTCGATGCAGTGGAAGGAAGGGAGGAAGGAAGGAAGGAAGGAAGGACAGGAAAGAGAGAGAGAAAGAAAGAAAGAGAGAGAGAGAGAGACAGAAAGAACGAAAGAAAGAAAGAAATTGAAAGAAAATTACCTTCCAAAAGGTAAAGAAAAGCCCTGCATAATCTGAGACCCCATTTCCTCTCTTCCTCAGAGTCTACCTGTCATTGCTATTCCTGGGATATGCTAACCATCCCCCTGCCTAGAGTTTTTTTTTTTTTTTTTGGCTGAGCCACATGGCTTGCGGGATTTTAGTTCCCCAACCAGGGATTGAACCCAGGCCACGGCAGTGAAAGCGCTGAGTCCTAACCACTGGACCGCTGAGAAATTCCCCTGCCTGGAGCTTTTGCACTGGCTGTTCCCTCTGCCCGAGTACCCTTCCCGAAGATATGCTTCCTCACGTCTCTTAGGTCCCTGCTCAATCATCACCGTATCAGTGAGGCCTTTCCTGACCACCTTATAGAAAATACCTCCCCCCTTCTCCTTCATTTATAGCTACACCGTCAGGGCTATAATAGTGCGTGGCACACAGTAGGTACTCAGGAAATATTTGTTGAATGATTGCATTGCTGTGGCCATGGGGTGAGGTACTATGATTGACAGCCCACTCTGGAGGAATCACGTGGGTAGAGTGGGAGGGGTGGAGAAGGTTCTCCAGAGCAAGTAGGGAGCATGGTGCACAAACGAGGCTGCTGGGAGAATCAGTGAGAGCTGGGACCCCCCCCAGTCCTAATAGTCTGATACTTTCCACATTCACGATTCCTCTATTCTTCACAACACCCTGGAGAGGTAGATATTATTATTCCCATTTTATAATTGAGGCAACTAAGGCACAGAGAGGCTAGGCAGTATATGAAGGTCACAGAGGGCTTCAGGAAAGGGTCCAAGGCCAAACTCATGTGTACGGACTCTACCGCTGCATCTATTTCATCCCTGTCCTACGGTGCTCACTAAACACCAAGGGGCATGGCATGCCCTAGCCCTGCTTCTCTCCCTCATTTCCCAAAAGCCCCCACCAGTGTCAACCAAGTGAGAGAAGCCAGCCCCAGCCTTCCTCTGCTCCCCAGGCTCCAGGGCGGGCAATGCCAGGAAGGGTTAACAAGGAGTGTTTGTAGCAGTCACTGTCTCCAAGGAGAGGAAAGCAGAGTGGAGAGACCGACAGCCAGACTCCAGGCCGGCCGGTGGCGGGTGGGATGCAGCTAGCACGGCCTGTCCAGCCCTGGGGGGAGAAAGGAGTGTCCTCACCTCCACCTGTCCTGGGAGGTGGCGACCTCTGAGCGGACTGGGCAGCTGGGGTGCGAGGTCGCTGCAGGGCTACCAAGTAGGAAAGTTCTGGCAGGGACTGAGGAATGGGGGTGGGGGGAGGGGGAGGGCCTGGCCCAGCCCAGTGGCGGCAGTGACAGTGGTTGAAGCCAGCGGCAAGTAGCAGAGCCATCCTGGGCTCTCAGAGGACAAGGGGAACCCCTGAGTCAGGGGGAACCAGCCAAGACCCAGCAGGTGGTAGGAGTGAAGACACAGCTGTGGGAGAGAGGAGGCACCCGCCCCTTCCCCGGCTGGTGGTCCAGCCATGTCCCAGCCTGGGGCTGGCAGGAGGAGGCCGGGGACCCCGAGGCCTCCGGTGCGCAGCGTCCGGCCCTTTAAGTCCAGTGAGCAGTACCTGGAAGCCATGAAGGAGGACCTGGCCGAGTGGCTTCGGGATCTCTACGGGCTGGACATTGACGCAGCCAACTTCCTGCAGGCGCTGGAGACGGGCCTGGTGCTGTGCCAGCATGCCAACGCCGTCACTGAGGCCGCCCTGGCCTTCCTGGCTGAGGCACCTGCCCGAGCCCAAAGGATTCCCCTGCCCCGGGCCGGGGTTTCCTGCAATGGGGCCGCCCAGCCAGGCACCTTCCAGGCCCGGGACAACATCTCCAACTTCATCCAATGGTGCCGCAAGGAGATGGGTATCCAAGGTAAGCACCCTGGGCCCCCCTCCCCAGACCCTTATCTTGCCAGGCGTCAATCTCCTCTCTGAGGCTCAGGCTGCATCAGGGGTCAGGAACCATGGTCCTCCTTCCAGATTTGCCTTGGGCCAGCTCATTCCTTTTCATGCCTCAGTTTCCCAATCTCATAGGAAATCCCCAATAAATAAATGTGTTGATTGGATGATTCGAGCACCTATCTCCTTTGGGTAGAGCGTCGTGCTGGGCACCGAGCGCTGAGAGGGCTGAGAACCAGTGCCAAGAAGTTTGTGGCCCAGGAAGAGAGACAGCTGAGAAGATGCGTAAATTACAGCCCAACGTGGTAGAAGCTCAAGTAGAGGCATCTGTGCTGGGGAGACAGAGGCAGAAACAGCCACCTGATGGGCCTGGAAAGACCATATAGTGGATGGAGATTTGAGCTGAGTCTTGGGGAATAAAAAGAAGTTTGGGGGACAGGGAGCTCTAGGCAGGGGGGCACAAAGAAGGCGTGTGTTTGGGCTACAGTGGGGTGGGGAGGGGACGGGGAGGAGGCAAGTGGATGTTAGGGAGGGGCCAGTCGTGTTTGGGGCTTCCAAGACTCTAGGACTGATATCAGGCTCCCTCATCTCCTTGGCCTTGGACCCAGCAGCGGGGATGAAGCTGGATGCTGTACCATCCTTCAGACCAAAGGCAGTGTGGGCGTGGCAGAGGGAGGGGTCAGGCCTGGCCTACAGGCCGGTGGCAACACGATATGGCGCAGGACCGGAGGGCTGATAAAGGCTAGTGTTTTATCGGGCACTTACCACGTGCCAGACATTGCCTGCAAACACATAACTATCCCTACAACAACCCCATGAAACAGACTACTTTCCCGTTTTACAGAAGAGGAGACTGAAGCTGGGACTAGCCCAAGGTCATACATCCGGTGGGTGGGAGCGTCAGGATTCCAAAGCTGGCAGTCAGGCTCCAGAGCCTGTACTCACCCCAGCCTGGTTGTGTGTGGGCTGGGAGTTGAGTCAGGGGTGCCTGGTGGTTACTGGAGGTGAGAGGCGCGGATGGGAAGCAGAACAGACTGCTTCTTGCTCCTGGACCCATCCTGGCAAACAGAGCGGGGAGAAGGGCAGGTGGAGTTAGGCTCCTTCGCTTGGCTGTGTCCCCTCTTCCCCCCCCACCCCCCCCCACCCCCCAGCCCATAAGGCAGCCGCCTCGTCTTGCACTCAGTACCTGAGCAATTCTGTCCAGACCCTCCTAGGGGCTGGCTTGCCGCCAAGAACCTAAGACGAAAACCCCCATCCCCCATGCCTGCGTCCCCCGCCCTGGTCCAGGACGGCCCCAGGGCTCTCCCACCTGTTCCGCTTGCTTGCTCCGGGCAGGTCGGCGGGGATCTCAGGCTGCCTACACTCCTCTCCCCTCTCCCGCCCCGGCCAGAGGTGCTGATGTTCGAGACGGACGACCTGGTGCTGCGCAAGAACGTGAAGAACGTGGTGCTGTGCCTGCTGGAGCTGGGCCGCCGGGCCCAGCGCTTCGGCGTCGCGGCGCCCACCCTGGTGCGGCTGGAGGAGGAGATCGACGAGGAGCTGCGGCTGGAGCTGGCCCTGCCCGCGCCCGACCCCCCGCCGCCGCCCGAGCCCCCCACGCGCCCGCCCTGCCACTTCCGCAACCTGGACCAATTGGTGAGGGCTCAGGACACGCCCCTCGGCCCCGCCTTCCTTCGCCCCGCCTCCCTCTCCCCCTCCGAATCTGGCCCCTCTGAGCCACCCCCTTCTTCAGCTCCAGTCCCTCCTCGACACTCTCACCGCGTGGTTGTTAGTAAGTCGTGTCCTCTTTGAGCCTCGACCCTCATCGTTTTCTTTATGAATCCAGCACCCCACGCCTCTCTCGTTTAAACCCCGTGGGACGGTTGTTAGGAACGCAGACTTCAGCACCTTTTCTGACTGCTTGGTTTAAGTCTTAGTTCCACTGCTTTGCAGCCGTGTGACTTTGGGCAAATTATTTGCCCTCTCTGTGCCTCAGTTCCCTTATCTGCACTGTGGGGATGTAACCGTGCCTACCTTCCACGACCGCGCTGGCTGTTAGATGAGCCAGCGCACGTGAAGCGCTCAGCCGGTGTCTGGCACAGACCGCGTCCTGTCCTGGGAGTTAGCTCTGACTGTGACTAGGAATCACTTCTACCACCAAGGAATCCAGCTCAGGGGGGTTTCTTACCTTGCCCAAGGCCTATAGTGCGGTGGAGGCAGGATTCCCACCCAAACCTGTCAGGTTCCAAGGTCCACCTTAACCATCACACTCCGCGGCCTCTGTCAGCTGACTCACGAGGGTGCTGGGCCGTAGGTGGCCACTCAAGGTCTTGTTCTCGTTGAGCCATTAAAAGTCTTCTCTACTTGCTTCTCAGCCCCCAGCCCTGACTCAGCAGAAGCCTTGGGGCTGGGGGGCAGGCAGGCCGCCCGTTGGGCTTGACCCAGCGTGCAGGGGGAGCTTGGCTACCTGGGCAGAGGGGAGGGCTGAACCCATTGCCCACTGCCCGCAGGTTCAGAGCCTGGTGAGCCGCTGCACGTGCCCGGTTCAGTTCTCCATGGTCAAGGTGTCCGAGGGGAAGTACTGCGTGGGAGACTCCAACACCCTCATCTTCATCCGGGTAAGTCCCAGGTCGGGGGTGGAGGGCCCTCTCTGGGGTCGGCAGAATCAGGTTTCCTTCCGCGGGACTTGGCCCAGGCCTGAAGGCAAGGACAGGAGATCACCGTTCATCCCCAGTTATCAGGCCTTGGGGCTTTCCTTCTCTCCCTTGGAGAATTCCAGAAGATTCCTGCCAAAGTTGGCAAGCATGTCCCCTCCTCCCATGAGGGCAGCCAGAACCAGAACCCCCCCCCCATCTGCCTCCACCTTAGTTCAGAAGGGGGTCTCCCCAGTCAGAAGTGAGGATGAAGCGTATTCCCACTTTTCCACCCACAGAGTTGGTCACAGCAAGGGGCCTGAGCCCCCGCCCAGTTTGTGTTCCCTGCATGGCCCAGCCGCATAGACCCCGCGGTCCACAGCTCACATGCCCAGCTTGGTGCCTTCTGAGTGGCAGTACAAGTCTGAACTGTGCCTCCCACTACTCCCCACTCCCCACCCCCTCCACCCTGCCCCATGCCTGGCCACCTGGCCAGAAACAGTCTGCACCTGGGGGTGTGGCCAGCGGCTCAGGGGCACAGCTAAGCCTTCTCCTTGGGCCGGGCCACACCTGGGGGCAGAGCCAGCTCCCTGGGCCCTCACCCAGAGCCTGAGCCAAGAGCTCTGTGAAGTAGGTGGGGATGGATTGTGGCGCCACGTTTCCACTAAGGAAGTGGAGACCTGGAGAGGCTACGTGACCTGGAGTGGAGTCCGGCCAGGACTCCTGAGGATCCTTTAACACACACACCACGAGAGCAAAGCCAGCGCCCCCATTTCTGATACAAACGTGTGCAGGTGTCAACCGAAGGGAGAGGAGGGAGTCGGGAGGTAGACTACACAGTGCTTGGGAGATCCCTTGTCTCGCCGTGGGGCAACTTGCTGCTTGTCAGCTTGGCCTCCACCCTTGACAACATGTGTTATCTGATGCCAGTCCTGGAGGGGACTCAGGCTGCAACATAGGCACGCTCCCAACTACACATGTGTGCATGTGTACGTGGATGGGAGCAAGGGCTGAAGGCCTGCAGGCTGGTCCATGGAGAGGGGACGCCCTCACCCTGCCCTCCACCTCACCCTTGCCCCCTGCAGATCCTCCGGAACCACGTGATGGTGCGTGTTGGGGGCGGCTGGGACACACTCGGTCACTACCTGGACAAACATGACCCCTGCCGGTGCACATCCCTCTGTAAGTCCCCTGAGAGTCCCTTCCCTATGACTCCGGGTCGGGAGGCCGGAAGCACACGCAGGAGGTAGGCCTGATCTCCAGGGGCAAGAGGTGTGCAGGGGATGGAGGAAGGAAGATACTGTAGAAGGTACAGGTGTGGGTGGCCTCTCGGCTCCAGGGGGAAAGCGGGCCAGCCACAGCGCAGTACCAACTTGAGCCACAGGATGGCGCCAAACACACAGAGAATCAGCATTTGGTCATGGGTGCATGTGGGCAGGGCTTAGGTCTGGCTCTGATGGAGGCACCAAGCATGACTTGGAAGGGTCTTTAGTCTTCCCGTAATCTCCATCAGCACCTCAAGCTACCCCAAATAAGCATGCAATCTAAGTAAAAGATGTGGACGTGCAGCTTTAAACAAGTCCCCCAGCCAGGCCCTCTGACCAGATTTCATCCCCTAAACCCCTCCCATGAGGAAATTCTGGTGCTGTCACTGTCACAGTAGGTCCCACTGTCTCTAATGCGGGATTCAGGGTGTGGGACAGCTGGGGGAGGGAACGGTGGACCCCATCAGCAGGAGTTTAACCCTTTCCTCCTCTCCTCTCTCTGGGGGGCTGTGTTGGTAGCACACAAGACGGGCAGCTTCCTGAAGCCCCCTGTCCCACCGGTGCAGCATGAAGTGAGGGTGGAGGATGGGCCCTCGCAGCCCCAGCCTACAATGACCATCAGCCGCTCCCAGAGCCCCCTGCCCTCCGTGGACTGGAAGACATATACCTCTTCAGGTCGAAAGCTGAGGCCCCCTGCCGCCTCCTCCCCTACACCCCACCGTGAACGGAGAGCAGGGGCAGGGATCCTCAGAGAGACAGCACCATTCCCGAGGTACTGGGGAGGGACAGGGCAGGGCCTCTTCCTGCTTTGGAGTCCACATTCTCAGAGGCCACCCCACCCCAAGTTAAGGGGAGCAGGTCTCCCAGCAGTGCCCCTATCCCAGCAAGACCTCAGGTGTTCAGAACCAAAAAAGCACCCAGTACCTTTAGGATCATCTAGTTACTTCATACACCATCCCATTTCACAGATGAGGAGGCTGAGGCCCATAAAGGGAACAGACTTACCCAAGGTCCCTCTGCCATTTCATGGTACAGCAGAAAGTAAGACCCTCCCCACCCAAGACTGGTGACCTGTAGTTGTGGGATCTGAAGCAACCTGGGGTCCAGACCAGGCTGCTTTCTCTCTGCTACACAAGGAATGGAGGAGGATGGGCTTAAACAGTATCTGCTGTAAGGAAGAGTCTCTGGCAGGCACGGGGGAGAGGGAGCATCTGCTTCATTCAACATTAAGTCTGACCCCCTGGGAGTTCTGGCTGGGGAAAAGCCATCCCTTCCCAGAGCCAGGGGACTGGATCAGATAACCCTGCCGATGACCTATGATTCTCCCTTTCAGGTGCCAGGAGAAGTCACTCGCCCCGTCTTGGAGGCAGCTGCCAGCTGGGGACAGCCCACCCAGCCCCCAATCCTCACCCACTCCCAGGGGCCGAGACCCACAGTGCACCTCCTCAGGGAAGAGGGAGGACAGATGCCCCCCTGAACTCCCCAGGAGAAGGACTCCCACATCTTGGGTTCATGAGGAGACAGACAGCTGGGGAACTCGTGCCAGGACCCCCATCTCCCAGGGACTCCAAGCCCCTGAGGCCACTACCACAGGGACACCAGCAGGAGGACCATCTCCCCTGCCTTGTTCTTCCAGCCCAGCCAAGCCTGTGGGCCCCAGGCCACCACCCCGGGGTGAGGCCGAGGGTGCTTCCTCCCAGCTTAGGGAGACAGCATCTGTCCATTCTCCATCCCCTGTTAAAGGACCCACCAAAATCCCGGTCCAGTTACCCCCAGCTTGCCCCCTGACTCCAGGAAGAAGCTTTCCAGGGACTGCAAGTGGAGGTCCCAGGACAGAACTGGGGAGAGGCCCCATTCCATTAAAGGCCGTCATTGGGGACCTGTCTGGGTCCAGACATGGGGACTGCTGTGTGGAAGAGAGGCAAGAGGACCAGAAGCTGGACGTCCAGGTGACAGCAGAGGCCGGAGAGCCCTGGGGCCTGGGCCCACAGCACCGGGAGGGGAGGTGCACTCCCCTGCCCGCAGGTGGGATCAAGGAGCAAGCCACCTACCACAGCCTTGGGGAGCAGCTTTTGGCCAACATGAAGCTGCTAGAGGTGGCGGGTGCCTGCCCCCAGGGCACAGGGTCTGGAGTCATTCGTCGCAGTGGAGTCTACGTGCCCAGTCTGGGTGGGCGGTGGCCTGAGCCTGGGGGTCCTTATGACAAAGTCATCCAAGAACTGGCTCAGGGCCCCCCACCCCTCCTTAAGGTGGACCTGGGAGCCTGGAAGGCAGCCCCTACAGGCTCCCCTAAGCCGGCTGTAAGTGCAGGCCCAGGAAGCCCAAAAGGGAAACTGGGAGCCGAACAGAGCGGGCTGAGGACAAAAGCAAGCCCAAGTGCCAAGGGTGCCAGGACAACGAAGGTCCCAGCTCAAGGGGGGCAGGACTGCTCAGCCCCTGCTGTGTCTGCCACCCCAGAGTCCACCACACCTTCGCCCTCCGCCCCCAGTTCTGATAAAGCCAAGGCATGTCCAGGCAAGGGCAAGAGAACACTGCGGAAGCCCCAGAGAGTCCCATCCATCTACAAGCTGAAGCTCAGGCACAGGATTCGGCCCCGGAGAGACCATAGGCCTGAGAAGCAGCCTTCACGAATCCCCAAGCCGTTGACCTACCTCCACCTGGGTCCAGCCAAGGCACCCCCCAGGGGCAGGCTGGTGAGAGCAGTGCGGGGCAGCAATGGAGGGAAGGCAGCCCTGGTGGACGGAGCCTCGGCGGGGGAGAAGGAGGAAGGAAAGGAGAGGAAGGAGCCAGCTGCACCACTGGAGAGCAGCGCCCAGCCTTTGGAGGGCCAGGGGCCTCAGCAGCTGGATCAAGCGCCCCTCTCACCTGAGGAGGAGTCTTGGGTGTGAGAAGGCGCGTCTCCTCCCCGAGCCTGTGGGTATAGGGGAGGAGGGAAGTGAAAAGATGCCCTGTATTCATTGCACTCCCAACTACAGGAACAGAAAGGAAGGTCCCTCACCTCAATACAGGGCCTTGGCCAGGAGAGGTTAGAAGACAGAGACTCCATCTGGTCGGTTGAGCAAAAGGGCAACCCATGAGTCCCACTCCAGTTCCAGGGTGGTAGGGCTACTGTCTCCCAGAAGAGCTCCCCAAATTCCTGTGCTCTGTCCTCCGGCCATGCCCATTTCCACAGCTCTTGTAAGTTATTAAACATGAGTGGGTCTGTCCCTGAGCCCCCAGCTCTTGAGTCCTTCACTCTACCCCAGCGCAGGAGGGCGAAGCAGCATTTTTCCGCTGGAGGGGATGAGGGGGAGGGAGCTGGGGTGAGAGAGGTTTCCCCTCTGCAGCCCCAGCCAACCTTGCCAGACAGCCCTTCTCTCCTGGAAGAGGCTGCTGCCTCAGCACCACGGGCAGGGACAAGGTCGCCCCACACAGGCTCCTGCAGGACTTCAAAACTTTGCTCTGGGGGTTGGGAACTGAGATCACTGAGTCAAGAGGGATGGCTGAGAGCGTTCCTTAACGCATCTACACCCCTGGAGTTATGACAGGTGTGGGCCGGGGGGCTGCAGAGCTTCGGCCATGAGTGGGAGGAAGACACAAAGGCAGAAGCTGGGATTGAGTCCGCTTCTAAAAGTCTTCCCAAGAAAGTGGCAGAGGGAGATGTTATGCTTCTCCTCTGAATGGTTTGGCTCACTTGGCGGGAGGTGGAGAGGAGATGAGTCCCCAACTCTCTCCCTTTCCCTTCATTCTCCTGGTTGACCTGGGCTTTAGGACTCAGGCCACCTCATCACCCAGACCGTCTGTCCTTCCAGAGCTCAGCAGGCAGAAACCCTGTAGGGAGTCCCTTCCTTCCCACGGCAGGAACTGAGCCAACACCTTGGTACAGAAACGAGGGAAAACACTCCCTGATTTTTAATCTGACTTCTGAGCACAGCGCAGTGGGCGTCACACACACTTCCAGACCCTGTGGTGGGAAACCCTGGGGAAGGGAGGGCAGGGTGAAGGACAGACACTCAGAATAGGGGCAGAAGGAATCAAAATCAAAGATCTGGGGTGAAGCGGGGGTGAGAGGGTGGGTGAAGGGGGCAGCCAGGCGATACATTCCAACGGCTCCCACAGGGGGCAGCCAGAGGCCTGGGTCCCTCACCCTCACCTCAGGTGCCTCATAGCTGGGGGTGACAGTGATGGGGCAGGTGAGATGCTGTCACCACTCACCCCATCCCCCTGGTGAATCAGGGGGCAAGGATGCAGGGGATAAAGGGGGGCAGCCCCTCTTCCTTACCCTCCCAGCCACTCCAAGGTGTGGGGGGGAGGGGAGCCACCTCCTCTGCTTCAGAGGGAGGCTCAGAGAGGGCAGGTCACTTGCGCAAAGTCATGCAGCACAGCAGGGACCAGAACCCCAAAATACTGGACTGCCCAAGGTCAGGGCAGTCACTGTCGGGCTGTGTTACCCCCAGTGAGTGGAGCGGGAATCACCTGGGGAAGCAGAAGAGAGAATCGAAGCTTCCCTCTCACGCTGGATCTGGATGAGAAGTTCGCCACCCATGACGCCTCCCCCAGACTCCTCTCCATCACCACCCTGAGCTACCTGGTTTCCTGGTCTATACGCCACAGTTTGGCTACATCGAGGCTAGGCTGTTCTATCCGTCTCTCTTCTAGTAAGGGACCTCGCTATCCTCCCACCAGAGCAGGGCTGAGGGCTCGGCCTCAGGGAGAACTTGGCTAGGCGGCCGGGGACTCGCACCATTTCTCCCGCCCCCCCAAATCCCCCAGTAATCCCGCACGTCACTCCTAGTATCTTCATTACTTTTGTTATTTCTAAATCGGTACAAAACTGACAGTGATCAGCTCCGGTGACAAGAGGTAGAAACTGGCCAGGCAGCCGGAGAAAATGGGGCGGAGTGAGTCAAGGCATGGGGCCAACTGGTGTTGGGACGAGGGGGCATCAGATCCTGAGGGGCCTCCATCTAGGGGTGGGGATGCCGGTATATCTCCCCTAAGCATAGGGGTTCCCATAATTCTTTTCCCGGCTCTGCCCCTCCCCAGATTAATCGGGGTAATCTGAGATTCAAGGCGGGCAAGGTCTGGGGCAGTCAGCTTGAGGTCAGATGAGGAGACAGAGTCTTCGCTGGCACGACCTGACTGCCTCCCTCCACACCCCGCCCACCACCAGACCCCCCCCTCCCCCCAAACATCCTCCAGTCTGGCAGACCACTCAACCCAGAAGGGGACGGAGGGCTGGAAGCTGGCATCGTGGAAATAAATCTGTCATTTGGGGGCATTCCCTCTCCACACTCGGTCAAGAAAAAAATGTTGAACCCAGGGGGTGATCTGACTTTAGGGTCAGGAAATGGGTGAGGGGCACCCGGCAGGGACGGACCATCGAGTTAAGGCTGGAAGGTAGCTTGTTGCGTCTATAGGGGCTGTTGGGCGGGGAGGTCTCCCTGGAAGCGGGGGGAGCTCTGCCTTCTCCCCCTGACTGATCCAGGACCTCAACCCTCGGACCCCGGTTGTGGTCCCTGGGCCACCCGCATCGCTCCGCCCCGTGCCGGTGGTGCTGACGGTCCGAAGGCTGGCCTCACGAAGAAGCTGCCGGGACCTGCGACAAGGGGCTGGATGAAATGAGAGCCCTGTGAACGAAGCTGGAGGCGGCGAGGGTGGGTAAGACAGCTGAGGACCAACTGACGCTTGGGCAGACAGACAGACACGGGAAAAGAAGACGCGGAGCAATGACAGACACACTCTCTGGAGGAGACGGGTGCGGGCCCGGCCAGGGCAGCACCTCTCCACCCCCGCCCTCCGTGTCACGCGCTCACCCCGAAGTCCCAGGGGCGGCGGCGCTCCTAGGGACCGGGCCGGGCTCTGCACGAACTACAGCACTAAAGGCGGCCGTCCCAGGAAGACAGACGCCGGAGAGGCGGGAGGACGGGGCAGTTAAGGGGAAGCTCCCTCTCGCCCTCCGCCTCTCCCGGGGAGGGCGTGGCTGCGGGGGCGGTCCAGGAGTTCTCTTCCTGCCCCTCCCCGCTCGGGCCGGCGGGGCGCGGCGTCACATGATGGCGCAGCGGTTGCGGCGCAGCGCGCCCTGGAAGCGCAGGGCGGCGTGCACGTGCTTGCAGCGGGCGCAGCCGACGCTCTTGAGCAGCTCGCTGAAGAGCAGCAGGATGTGCCAGTTGTACTTGGCCGAGCACTCCACGTAGCCGCACTTCCAGGTCTTGCGCACCAGGTGTGACACGTTCCAGCGCGGGATCACGCGTCCGCGCTGCAGGTCCCTCTTGTTGCCCACGATGATGATGGGCGTCTCCGAGGTGCCGATCACCCTGCGGGGCGAGGTGGGAATCTCAGAACCCCCCAGTCTAGTCTCACAACCCCGCCTCCCGCCAGATTTCAAGAAGGGCGGAAAAAAAAAAAAAAAAAAAAAGAAGGGCGGGCTGTGCCTGGTCAATACTGCTACTACCATCCATCTGTTCCAGGCGCAGCGCTGTAACTGACACCAACTGATCCAAAAGGTGGATGTTAATGTTCTCCCCATTGTACAGATCAGGAACCTGAGCCTGGCTTAAAGTCATGCGGCTGAGGCGCCCTGGAAGTCTTCCCCGAGCCTCTGCTCTTAACTACTGCGCTAGACTAGCCACCCCATGGTAAGGGTCCCAAAATGAGTTAACAGAAACGGGGATGGCAAAATGTCGTGAGTGTGTGTTTGAGTATGTGTGGGAACCAGAGGCACTTGATCTGTTTCCCTCCCACTGCACCCTTTTCACGGGAAGTGGCCAGCATAGGGGCATCCACTGAGGTGGCAGTGGAGTGTATCCCGGCCCCTCACCTCGTCTCTAGGATCTGCTGGCGGATGGTCTTGACGTACTCAAAGCTGTCAAAGCAGCAGATGTCGTAGACCAGGATGTAGGCGTGGACGCTCCGGAGTCCCCTGCAGCAGGCGTCTGCCCACTCCTGCAACACCCCCAGCCAGCACCAAGGTCAGAGCAGCCATAAGCCCCCAGCCACCTCCCGCCATACACAGCACTCTCACTTGCCACTGCACCCTAACTAAGCCTTGCACACTCACCGATCCCCAGGAAGCCAGGCCCAGGGCACAACTGGCAGAGCTCAGGTGTGGCTTCCCACCTCCAAGCCAGGATGCGGCAGGGCCGCTGTCTGTCCTGTGCACGCCTGGAGCTGAGATCTGCCTTGTCCCATTTTGTCCCCCAATCCATCCATCCAGTCCTTTGTTCGATTACATTTATTAAGCGCCTCTACGAGCCCAGCCCTGAGCTAGTTGTTGGACCTGTTGAAATCCTCTGTATCTTCCCAGGCCTCAGCTCAGATGCCTCCTCCTCCTCTAAGAAGCCTTCCTGCAAGCAGGGGACTATTCCCTTCATCTTGTGTTCTAAGAACAGTTCAATTATACCTTGGTCAGAGCTGTTTCCATTCCCAGGTCCCCACTTCTGCTGTGAGCTCCTGAGGACCAGAGTCCAGCCTTCCTCATTTTTATATCCCTCCTCCTCCTAGGCTCTTAGCAGGCTCTTTAACTGCACTACCTAGGCTGGTGAACTCTCCACGGTCCTGAATCCCACCTGGTCCGTGCTGGGATCAACCCAATTCCTGCCGGTAACGCAGCCCTTAGATTGCTACCTGATGTGCCCCTTCTGTTTGCTTCACTCTGCCCTCAAGGTTGAGAAGAAGGAGGCCTGAGGAGAAAAAGGCTGAGACTGGATGCCGAATGGGGGCTGATGTAGAGCAGGGCCCCAGGGCAGCTCCACGGAGATGGAACTTCCTGATGAATGCCTGTGGCAAATTCTCTGGGAAGGGCCCGCAGCTCAAGCTGAACAGGCCCCAGGCAAGGCTGAGTGCAAGAAAGAGAAGATTCCTTAAGAGATTAGTTAGCTAATTAACCTGCCAGCAGATGAGAATTGCAAGGGCAGCAGCAGAAAGCAGCCAGAGTGTGGAAAGAAGGGCCTCCCTGAAGTTTGGGGAGGCAGAGGCCTCCCAGGACAAGGGGAACTAGGGTTTTCTCTAGGAACTAGAGCCCCGGCAAAAGACGAGAGGGAGAGGCAGGCGTACCTCCGGTGCCAGCTTATGAGCTGAATTGGGGTAGGGATCAGGCATGGAGGACTACAGCTGGTTCTACACTGCAGAGAAGGATTAAAAGGGGAAAGACTTGGGCGACAGTGGTGGAGAGTTCAGTATGACTCCAGAAAAGCACTTCCCGATTCAAAGGCTTAGAAGCTGGTGCAGTGGATTTCTCCAGGGAGATGATGTGGCATCTTTTCTTTGCGCTGAGTTTTAACTTTGGTGCAGGGGGAAGATGCTGAGGACAAATCTGAAATCATAGGAAACCATGAACTGGTTTCTCAGGCCAGGAAAGACTGTATTCCACTGGACACAGGACCTCTGGGAGCTTGGGACCCCAGAGTGTACGCTGTTCCTCCTCCATCCCATGCAAGGAGTGGAGATCAGCAGGAAGTGGGAGGGATGGGGAAATAGGCAGGAGGCTCCCACATTCTTCCAGCTCTCTGCTGGGGAGAGGGAACAGCTGCTAGCCTTCGAGGGTGACAGCCCCACCTCTCTCCCAACATGCTACCTCCTCAAGGGGGCCTCCAGGCTGCCTCCCACCCACTCCTCTCTGGGGGCTCCTAAAAGGGAGAGGAAGAAGGCTCCCGATTGGCTGGGTTGTCCCTTCACCCCTGATTGAAGGGAGGGAGCAAGAAAGCTCAGCTTGCCTTCCAGCTAGCTCCATGCAGCATTCCAGATGGTAAAAGACCATCTTGGGGCTGCATCAAAACAGAGAAGGAGCAATGGAAACTGAGTCCAGTTCCAAGGACACAGGAGCTGAGGGAGCCTCAGCCACCTGGGCGCCAACCATGCATTTGCTGCTCATTTCTTTGGTGGGTTGCACACGCCCTCTAACCTCAGCTTCCTTCTCTGATAGGAGGAGAGAGGCTGCAGAAGCAACAGCTGAGACTCAGACCCTAGAAACGCCGCTCTCCTGGGCTGGGTCTCATCTGGCATTGGGGAAGAATGTATTCTTATTTTCAGACAGTAACCATTGGGATTCTACTATTTGATCTTCGGGGCATGCAGGATCCTGTCTCAGCATTTCTTTGCTCAAAGTCCCTTTCTTGTGTTTCAGGGGTGAAGTCTTGGACATCCTTGGAGAGTCCAAAACTCAGGGTCAATCAGGAAGAAAAAGGCCAATGATCCAACAGAAAGATGAGCAAAGGCATTAATAGTTTTCAGAAAAAGAAAGGCAAAGGCCCTCAAACATATGAAAAGATGCTCAACTTCACTCATAATCAGAGATGTAAATAAAAAGTACACTGAGGGCTTCCCTGGTGGCGCAGTGGTTGAGAATCTGCCTGCCATTGCAGGGGGACATGGGTTCGAGCCCTGGTCTGGGAAGACCCCACATGCCGCGGAGCAACTGGGCCCGTGAGCCACAATTACTGAGCCTGCGCGTCTGGAGCCTGTGCTCCGCAACAAGAGAGGCCGCGATAGTGAGAGGCCCGCGCACCGCGATGAAGAGTGGCCCCCGCTTGCCACAACTAGAGAAAGCCCTCGCACAGAAACGAAGACCCAACACAGCCATAAATAAAATAAATTAATTAATTAATTAAAAAAAAAGAGAAAATGCTCCCTATTAAAAAAAAAAAGTACACTGAGATTAT
This sequence comes from Eschrichtius robustus, assembly GCF_028021215.1. Taxonomy (NCBI): domain Eukaryota; kingdom Metazoa; phylum Chordata; class Mammalia; order Artiodactyla; family Eschrichtiidae; genus Eschrichtius; species Eschrichtius robustus. The sequence continues at coordinate 45,983,946 of NC_090843.1, forward strand.
CCTATCTCATCTATCAGACTGTCAAAAATCCAAAAGTTTGTCAATACACTCTGATGGCTTTAGGGAAACAAGCGCTCATGTAACATCCCTCACAGGAGCACAAACTATGCACCTTAATGGGGGGGGGGGGTGGTGGCGGGGTGGAATCTGGCACCTTCCAAACTCCAGTTGCATTTATCCTTTGACCTAGCAATGCCATTTCCAAAAATCGATCCCACAGATATGCCTTCCTGTGTACAAAATGACTATTACAAGGCTATTCACTGTGGCATTGTTTTGAAGCAAAAGTTTGGAAACAACCCACTTGTCCAACAAGAGGGGACTTCATAGTACATCTTTCCAATGGAATACAGTGTAGCCATGAAAAAAGAATGAAGAAGACCTCTAGATACTGACATGGAAAGACCTCCAGGTTAAAATGTCAAGCCAAAAAAACAAACAAAGAAAAAACCCAAACAAACAAACAAAAGGTGCAGAACAGTTTTGTTTTTGTTTTTTTTTTAATGCAAGAAGGGGAGTGGAATAAGAATACATTTTCTTATTTGTGTAAAGAAAAACTGGAAGTGTGAATAAAAAAACCAATGAGAATGGCTATAGAATGGGGCAAGAACTGGGGTAAAGAGAGCAGGGGTGGGACTGAGATTTCTTTGGGTGTACTTCTTGTTTGTTTGTTTTAACAAAGTTTGGGCTTTTAAATTGTATCTTCCCGATTCCAAAATCGAAATTACAATTTAAACACACAACAAAATGTGAAAAATAAACCCAGCTCAATGCACAGGGCCAGAGCGGGATCTGAGCATCCACTCAGGCTACTGTTAGTCTCCTTTGGAGGAGAACTAGAACACCTGACCTTGGACCCACTGCCCTGACCTCACTGTTTCCAAGGCGTGATGTGTGTTTAAGGCTTTTGTCTTCGGTGCTGACGCTCCCACACCTGGGACGGCAGAGACAGGTGTCCCCGAGGTTGGGCGAAGGTCCTCCTGCCCGGAGTTGCTAACACAGTGCTGAGCCTGAGCCCTTCCCCAGCCCCCAGCCCCACCCGAGAGATTGCTGTATTTGCACAGTTACAACTGGCCAAGCGGTGGCCCCTGCCCTCCGGGCCTCCACCGTGCCTAGCCTTCCTGGAGAAACTCTGCGCTCTGGTCAGGGGCTTCTTTGGTGAGCCAACATGTCTAGGGTTCAGCTTCCCCCTGCACCCGACCCCCGCTCAAGCCAAAGGTAGAGAGCAGGAAGAAGGACCCGGTCTGCAGGCTGGACCCTGTAAGCCAGGGCACTGGGGGCATCTGAATCCAACCCCTGCAGGAAAGGCTGCCCCGAGGGCCAGTCCTGAGGTCAGGGGACAAAGCATCACTTAAGAGAAAAGGCCCTTGGGCAAGAGATCTGATTGGGGTCTCCAATCTCTGAGAACACACCTTTCCCAGGTCCCAGCCTTTTCTTCTGCTGTCCCTTCTACAGATGACATGGGTCTGAGGCCATGGGAGGCAGTGCCCAGAATATTAACAGGCATCCGGCGCTCTATGCCTTTCTCTCCACTGCCCTTTACCTGCCCAGATCCTACCTAGCCGAGACATCACCTCCTGTGACCCCCACCCTCACACCCCTTCGTGGGATAGATGCCCCTTAAGGGCTGTCTTCGTTCCCCGCATCCCCTGCAATCATGACACTCATGGAACTATGTAATAGTTGACTGTCTTCTCACCAGACTATGAGTTCCTTGAGAGCAAACTGCTCTGTTTTGAGCACCATTCTACCCCAGTGCCCACCACAGGGCCTGGTACACATTAGACATTCATCAAATATTTGTTGAATAAACCAGTGCACAAATGAATGGATTCCTGGCACGGCTCTAAGTAGGGTGGCCCGTGGTGCAGCGCGGAGTTCTCAAAGCCAGCAATAGGGCGGGAGCCAGGAGAGGGTTGGGGTCCAGGCTCTCCTCCACCCTGTCCCCCCCAGCCCCCGCCCCCCTACCTGCAGCGTGTTGACAGGGAAGGCGCTGATGGGCGGGAAGTCGAGGATCTGGAGGTCGTGCACGTGGCCGTTCATGACGACAGCAGGCAGGTAGAGGCGGCGGGCGGTGGTGGGCACGCAGACCTCGCTGAACTCGTTGTACAGGAACTGGCGCACGATGGCACTCTTGCCCACGCCTCGCGCCCCCAGCACGGCCACCCGGTAGGTGGAGACCATGCCTCCCGCCCCGCTCCGCCACCTTGTCCTCGCCGCTGCCTGGGGCTCCCCCGGGCTGCATATTCCAGGGGCTGGGGGCTCAGCCACCGTCAGGACCAATCATCGCTGCCCCTGCTTGCCCTGGGCCCTCTGCGGCCTCCACCTGGACTGTGGAAACAAGAGGTGGGCTTGGTGGGCTGCCTTCTCCTTGGACATATCCTGTACTTTTCCACCTTGGGGACGTCACTGGAGCTGTTACTACTGCCGCTTGGGATGCCTTCCCTTCCCCAGAGCCCTTATCCCATCTATCCAGAACCTCCCCATCCTTCCTTCTCCATTCTCCCTGCCGTCAATCCCATCAGTGGGAATCAATCTTTCTTGACTTGTATTATGACCTGACTTTTGGCCAGTCTGACTCCCAGACCCGGGCGGGCCGCAGAGCGGAGTGGAAAGAGAACTAGACTTGGCTTCAAGTCCCAGCCTTCCCACTGAGCCTGGGGCAAGACAGCAACGCCTCGCAGTCTTGGTCTCCCGGTCCTCAGGGGTGAGACCAGGCCAGTGTGTCTCCGTGGAGGCAGTCCTGGTGTTTTGTGGAGAGAGAATTCTTTATCGAGCAGGGCATTTCACATCCCCAGCTGCCTGGAGGTACTTGCCAGCAGCAGCCTCTAGTGACCATGATGACCCAAAATGCGCTCCCCCTACCCTCCCAAGCACCCCCTGCTGAGAATCCCTGGACTGGCCGATGGCTTTGGCTCTGGAGCGCGACACTTGTGGAGCAGTTACTCTAGGTCAGCATGCCCAAGTGGTTATCCTTAGTCGACACAGTATCCCCAGGTGATAGGTATTCCCACTTTGGAGAGAAGACCCAGAGGGAGGGAGACACGAGCCCAGGCACACAGCTGGGAAAGGCGGCTACTCCCTTCTACAATGTCGCAGTACTTCAGCTTCCAAGTTTAGTGATTCTAGCTGGCGAAGGCCACAGGCCAAGGGCTGTGTCTGATTATCTGGCAACCCCTTGAGCTCAGAGGACCTGGCGTGCAACAGGTGCCCGGGAAAGGGCTGCTACAGGATTGAACCTTGACATGGATTCGTTAGCGCCTTGCTTGCTCAGTTTCAGTGACTTTAGAGCATGGGTATAAATCCCAGCTCTGATGTTTCCTGGCTGTTGGTCAGAGGGCAAATCAACTGCCTGATCTGAGCCACATTCTGCACACTTATAAAGAAGGATCATTAGCCCCTACTTCTGAGATAATCCAAGTAAACCTCTTAGCCAGGTGCCTTCTCTTTCTGTTGAGGATGGTGACCAGCGAGGCTGGTACATGCCTGAGACCTCCTGTCCGGGGACTACTCCCAGGAGGGTGACACCAGTGCCTGCTAAGTGGGACCAAGGCAGATGGGTTTGCTGGGTTTGGATGGGGCCATGCTTTCCAGCACATATGCATGTTTTCTCTGTGGATGCATGCCCTTTCCACATATTCACAGCTCACAGCTGAATGTCCCTCAGTCCAGTCCGTCCCGGTTCAGAGGACCCAATCCACAGGGCACGTGCACATACAGCATAGTAAACCAACGGCAGGATCTGGAGTGAGATCCACCAGCGTTGGATTCTCCGCTCTGCCACTCACCTAAAGTGTGATCTTGGGCAAGGAACATCATAGGGTGTTGTGAGGCCGTGCCTGCACAGAGTAGGTGTTCAATAAACAGTGGCCATTGTTATGCACAGGGGTCCTTCACTCATCGAAGGCTTTCCACGATCACAATGGGACCTCCTAGCCATCCCAGATGGGTCACTCTGCACTACTGCACTGTTGCTCACATACATGTAGTGTGTGTTTGTGTGTGCGTGCACACGTGCGTGCAATTCTCCCCATTTTATTGAAGGTAAAACCAAAACCAAAAAAAAAAAAAAAACCCACAGATTTAGGGACGTGAAGACCACATAGCCAGTTGAGCTGTCAACTAAGACTAGGACTCTTATCTCCTTCCAGTCTCATGCAGTGTCCTTTCCCCAACAAGTGCTTCTCTATTTCTGTGAGCTCCCAACTGGGGGAAGTACCAGCCCCTCCTCCCCATAAATCCCTCCAGGGCCCTGGGCTCCTCAGGCATCCCTGGACACTGTCAGCATGGCAGAGAGCCTCAGCTGGGTTAATTACATAACCAGCACAAGCAGGTGGGGAGGGGGCACCTTAGGGGAGGAAGAGAAGGCAAAGAATGCCAGAAGCGTCCCGGCCTCCCCCTGGGTGTGGCAACTTAGAGGGATCTAGGATGTAGCCTACCTGCAGATTCTCCTGGACAACCCATTCCCTGCCCTGAAATCAACCCTTTCTGGGGGAATAGCTGGGAAATAAAAGCGGGGCACAGCGCTAGAGCCAGGGAGGGGGTGCCAGAGAGGCCCCTAGGCTGGGGACAGCCTCCTGGAAGTCACCAGGCCCTGACTCAGAGGTGACTGGTGTCCCCTCCCGCTTCCCAGGCGGGGGTCCTGGGTCTAAGTGTTTGTTAATGCAACATCGCCAGCTGGGTGGGGGTGGAAGAGGGCTGTCCGGAGAGGCAGGGACCAGGCCCCTGAGCCTCCCTCCCCAAGGCCTGTGCCCTGCAGTGAGTCTGCAGACAGCGCCCGGGGACATACACTGGGGCCAAAGCCTGCTTCTGGTTCCTCTACCCTGGACCTGGACGCCTGAGTCCCAGCCCCAGACTGAGGGCGGGGGCTTTGCAGGTCCCGTGGGCCGAGTCACACGTCTGCCCGCTGTCTGTCCCCATCACATTCATGTGGGAGTGGGTGGGTGCGGGCGTCGGAGGATGCTGAGCTCCCTATGACCTGATTGGTGGGAGTTCTGGGTGAGGGGGATGCCGGAGCCCAGCCTGCTCTCCGCCTCCAGCACCTCGCAGGCACCCCCCCCCCCACCCCGCCAGCACCAGCTCTCACGTGGCCGCCCCGCGCCGCTTCCCAGCCAGTCCGCCGGTCCCCTCCTCCCTCCTCGCCCCCGTCGCCCCCCCCCCCATTCCCCCACCGACCCACCCCGGCCCCGGCCCGCCCGCTCGCCCAGCCTCCCGCCGCTTACCCGGGGCCGTCCTAGCTACCCCCAGCCCGGGCCGGCCGGCCGGTGGGGCCGCGCTCCCCCCGGGCTCCGGTGCTGCCCCCCGGCTCCCCGGCCCGGGGGGAGAGAGGTGGGAGCGCCCCCGGCTGCGCAGTCGGGGCGGGCTCAGGGCGGGCGCGGCGGGGGGGGGGGGGGGGGGGCAGGTGCTGGCCGCCGAGTGGGTAGGACACCTCCAGCCCGGTTGTCCCTCCGGAGCGCGCCGCCCGCTCGCGCTGGGAGGAGGAGGAGGCGGGAGCGGGGCGGGGGGCGGGGGGGGCGTGCCCCGCTGGCGTTCCGCTGGGTCCCTGAGCCTGCCATATTCACTTGGGAAGCCCTGGACAAATTCTTTAATCCCGAGCCTCGACCTTCACCCCTCCCGACTGTCCCTGCGGTATTTTTAGCTCTAACCTGGAGGGCTGGGAGAAAGGGACCGGAAAGGCCCTAAAGCCTTTGGCTTCACTCCATATCCCACCCCCGCCACACACCCCAGGTTCCCTCTCTAGGTCTCTTCTGACCCTTCCCAGTTCAGTCACTGGACGGGCGCCCACTGTGTGCCTTGCACCGTGTGCTAGAGAGGCATCCAGACTCCTCTCCTCCACTCCACCGGAGGGCTGCGAAGGGTGGTCACTTTCACCTTTCACTGCAGCAGGGAAAGAAGAGCAGAGGAGGCTGGCAAAGCAAAGCTCACCCCAGGCCAATGAATGACCTCCATCCCCTGAAACGACTGCTCCCCTCTCCTCTCCAGACGGGGTGATACCAGCATTTGCCAGGGGAGAGGGCAGAATCGTCCGTGTATTTATTCTAAAACAATCGTGGTCAGTGTCATTCCTCACGGGTAGCTAACATTTAATGAGTATGTGCCAGGCAATGTGCTCCCAGCTTCGCCTGCATCTTCAAAGTTAAGGCTCACAATACTATGAGGTAGATTCTGTTTCCCCCGTTTTACAGATGAGATAGTTGAGGCTGAGAGAGGCTGAGTGACTGGTCTTACTGAAGTGTAAAATGCGGAAGACAAAAATTGGGAGTCTCTAGCGGGGCAGCCACTGACGAACTTGGCCAGGGGCCCACAGTTCATCAGGGAGGCCAGAAGCACACATGTGGCGCGAATACGTGCTGTGTGCAGAGTCAAGGTTCTGGGGAAGGGTAGAGGGAGCAGGCCAACTAGTGAGAGGAGTCAGTGGAGGCTTCAGAGGAGGCAACTTTCAAGGAAGAAGCCTTGAAAGAAGTGGATTTTGGGTGCCAGGGTGGGGGAGGGTGTGGAAGAGGAGGGTTCAGATGAGAGAAATTGGGAGCAATTACCAGGGTTTGAGAAGGGGGTCCAGGACACAGACAGGCACGGGGGTGGGGGCGGGGGGCTGGAAGCACAGGGAGAGGAGGCTGAGAGGTTGGTGGAGGTTAAGTCACGAAGGCCTTGATTGCTGAGGAAGGAGTTGGGATCTAGCCCTGTCTGGCTGGGATAGCCTGGAAGGGTTTTGAAGCAGAGGTGCAGGGAGGAGGAGGGGAAGCTGGGAGAGATCTCCCAAGTGCTTTTACCCCTGGACCCAGCATCCCGCACTGTGACTTCCTATTCTTTCTAGTACTAGTGGGCTGAGCACCCTCCCGCTCGCTCCCCTTCCCTCTCCTGTCCAGACGGACAGTACAGTGGTTACGAGCCTGGGCTTCAGAATCAAGCAGATCTGGACTTAGGCCCTGGCCCCTACCACTTACTATGTGACTGAAGGCAAATTACCTGAACGCTCCGAACTCTATGCCTTATTTGTAAAATGAAGAGGTGACCAGTTGTCCCCACAGCATAAATGAGCCTGTGGTGTGTAGAGTCTGTAATGCAGTGCCTGGCGTGGAGTCTGTGTGGCTTTTCGTTTTTCTTTTCTGTTTTAGAGACACAGCCATTCAGAGGGAAGGTTGAACATGACCTTGGGAAAGCGTTTCCATTTATGCTAAGACGGCTCCCGCCCAGGTGTTGGGTAGGGCTTTGAGGAGAAGGGCCAGGGCAGCTAGAAGCAAATGCAGGGCTGAGAAGGATACAGGGGGCCCCCTCCTGGAGTGCCACTTTTGTTCTGGAGGCATCAGATTTACTGGCCCTGTGGAATCGCAACAGTCAACCAAGAGACTCCTAACTTGATTAAATCATCCAGGGCACTACCAATCCCCCCCACTGTATTTGAAAATCTTTCATTCTTACCCCGCCCAAGGATCCCAGAACTTATGTCTACTCCTCCAGGCTATGGCCCGCCATTCTGGTTCTATTTCCACCCAAGGGAGACTAGAAACCAGAAATCATGCAACAATGCTCACACACACCTTGCGGCCAGGCTTCTCAGAATTCTCAACTTAGCTATACTAGGAGAACACAAAGCCACAGGTTCATTACGGGGCCTCACACTGGCTTGCAGTGATAGGTCATTTAAAGCATTATATCTTATATAAAAAACAAACCCATAGTGTTAACATAAAATGCAAAATGTGCCTGAATTTAAGACTCGGTTAAATCATCTTGGTTCGCTGAGAGTCACTTTGGTCTAAGGATGTACGCCCCTAGGAGCCTGTTCACTCTCTTCTATGATTAGGATTACCTTGGTGAAAAAACCTGAGAGGCTCTGTCTGTGGCTCTGGTTCAGCTGAGGACGCCTGAGGTTTAAGGGGATGGAATGCATGGGTCCACCTGCAGCATCTGAAGCCCAGACACGGAGTGGGACAGAGAGGACGAGGACCCGAACCTGCCACTCCGCCGCCCTTGCTCCATCGTAGCCGAGGATCCCACTGGCTTTCAGAAGCTGGCTAGCCAGATCCTGGTGCCTTCGACCGTAAGTGGAGAGTGAATGAAAACAAGGGAGGGAAAGCCAGAGGCTAGGCTAGACTTGAACATCCTCCTCTAACACCTACCCGGTGGGAGAAGGCGGGTAGTGGAGTTCTCTCAGTCCCAGAGTGTTGGGGCAGTCCTGTCTCAAAAGGGTAATTCCGGAAATTAAGTCCATCTGGGTCTAACCAATCCCTAAATTAGTCTTCCTCTTGTTGGCAGCATCAGGAACGGCAGGGCAAAAGCTAAATGAGAAACTGAGATGGCAAGTTTGGAGCCAACTCGGAAACTTTTCAAGAAACATCCTTGTTGCTAATAACATGTCTGGGGGCTGGTGGGGATTCTAGGATTAGTGTTCAGGAGACAGAAATGGGTAGCAACGGGGGAGGTGTGATCTTTCCCAAGTGCCACACCAGGTATTAAAATAAACAGGCTCTTGCCTCCTGGAGCTGGGGGTGGCAGGAAAAGAAATCTGGGTCCAAGCAAAACCAGAAAAAGCATCAATGCATGAGGTGGGAGTAGGAAGGCTCCAACCCGGGAGTCCTCAGCTGTTCTCTGGTCTCAGAAACAATGTACCTGAGATCTCAGTATTTCTTAGTTGCCACTGGTGGCGGGGGGCGGGGGCAGAGAAGAAGGGTGCAATCTCAGGTGGAGGTCTGGGGGCCAGTATACCCTGCTTTTGGAGACTGAACACACTGGGACCTCAGGGGCTTAGCAAGGCTGGCTTTTGGCCTGGTGGCACAGATGAAGGGAAGCTGTAGTAGTTAAGGGCAGAGGGAATCAGAAGACGTGGCTCTGCCTCCTCTCACCTGAAAAATGGGGATAACGCTCTCAATTCACAAATGGGCAGGCATCTCGTGCATGAAAGTGCTTTACCGCTTTTCAACTGCCACAAGAGCACCATTACTGCAGGAGAGGCAGGAGGCAAACAAGTGTGAGTCCTTCTCTGGCAGTGATTCTCAATCCAGCACTTCTAGAAACATCTGAGGAGTTTTTTGAAATGCAGATTGCCCCAGGCCCCACCCGACTGGCCAAGAATCACCAGCCTTTTGTGAAAGCTCTTGGGTGATATCAACGTGCACCCAAGAGTTGAAAGCTTCTGTCCTAAGGATTTTCTTGGCCAAAATTGACATTCTTACCTGGTGCACCCAATTAGACCTCAGTCAGGCCCATCCCTCTTCGTGTCTCTGACTCTGAACCTCCGCAAAGACCACCCTGACCCCACTCCACCCCAAGTGTTATTCCAGTTAGAGCTCGGGCTAACTGCAGCCAGCACGTGGAGACAACCAAGAGTTCCTAGCTGCCAAAGGCAGCTTGTTCATGGTGTTTGGACATCCACGTAATAAAAGCAGTTACTCTGCTGAGCACGGTGCAAAGCACCTTACCTACACTCACTCCACTGGTGAGAGAGGCTCAGGGCATCTGGGCATTGGATCCCTCAGCCTCCTTCCCCCACTCCAGGCTGTGGGAGACTTCAGACGCTGTCCACTCATCACAACCAGGGGCAGGGCCTCTAGCTTGACCACACCTGGCTCACGTGTCCCCGGCAACACAAATGCAGGTGATTAGATCTGAACTCCTTGGCAAGTTTGCTTGAAAGCAGCATTAATTCTATCCACTTGGGAACATGCAGGCCCTGAGTGCAGATCTGAGAGGCTTTTATAAATTCATTAGTGAAACGTCCTGGGTAAGAGGACACCGATGAGCAGCTCTGCTGTGCTCCTTCTGCCCCTGTGCCTGGCTGGCCGCCTGCCCCTGGACCATCTGCTTTGGGTCCTAGCAGGGGACCTGCCAGGGAAGACGGATGGGCTCCTCCGAGCACTCCCTGCCTGCGGCGAAATGCCTGTGTGGTGATGGTGACAGGGGGCTTGGTTAAGAGGAGCCTCTGAGACTTGTGATTCTTCCTCAGGCCAATCTTAACATTTCATCTGGCTAAATCCCTGGGAGGGCTAGGGCAGCCAAAAGGCAAGTTCTAATAGCATGGTTATTAATGCCCATCCCTCCCTTGGCCAGCTGTGTCTTGTCCTAGATCGTCACTTCTGGGAACAAAGTACATAGGCACAAACTTCATTTTATGTAAATGAGAGTTTATTGACGAAGACGAAGTCAAGCTTCCCCCGACCCCCACCCTCCCCAAGAACAGATGCCGACAACAAAAGAATGATAAGCCTTCTCAGGGCAACGTTTACCCCCCCTCCCCTTCTCTCCAGAGTCCCAAGGTTCACAACACAGACACACAAAACGGGCTCGGGCGAGGACAGACACGCAGGGAATCTCTGACCAGCAAGAGTTCTGGGTGTGTGTGTGGTTCCCTTGCCCTTTGTAAGACACCAGCTGACGTTACAAAGACACACTGAGGCAGAGGAGAGGGGAATGCAGGGCAACCTCCACTCCGTTCCCCAGTCTGGCCAGGCTTGAGATGGGCCCAAAGGGAAGCTGTGGTGGAGGCAACAGGCTCCGTCTCCTCAGGAGAGAGGTCCTTTCCGTGGAGCAGAATCCCTCCCTAACTGCTCAGGGGCAAACCGGGAGGCAGCCTCTCCAAGGAGTGAAGAGTTCCGCGCGCGCATTGGCTCAGTCAGGTCAGCTGAGAACAGCAGCTGTTTCCCCTCACTGCCGGGGAGGCTGAGAGAAGCCTGGTTTCAGGGGTGGAGGAACGTATCTTGGTACAAAATTGTCTTGTCTGCTTACCCTGACACACGCTCTTCCTTCTGGAACTGCAGTTTGCTTTGAGATGAGAACACTGCACGTGTCGTGTGGACCTTCTTCACTGCTTGTATCCAACTGACTCCACGAGAGATTTCCCAAAAAGGGGACTTTACCCACCTGCTTTTCTACCCCACCTGTCACCAACTGACCCACCTCCCACACGCAAACCTGTGCTACTTCCTGTTCTCCATGTGCCTGAGGGGTGGTGAGCGCAGGACATGGCTCCTGACCCTCACCCCAGAAATTCTTCTCTTGGAGATTCTCAAGGTTTAAAAAGCTGCTTTGGGGGACCTGCACCCCCAAACTTTGCAACTGATATGAATCAGAGTCATTTCACTTGTGACAGGGTTGGGGGGTAGTTTCTGCTCTTGTTTTCTGTGATTCCTCCTCCTCTTGGACTCACTCTTAGGTCTGGGTCCTACATGAGGCCTTTGGACCCAAGCGCCTCTGATTTGAGCAGGGGCATCTGAGAAGCAGTCTTGGTCACGGACCCTGAATCCTGGGTGCTGGTCGGCACAGGTGCCCACAGATGAAACAGTGTGAACACTGCTAAACAGACTGGTGTTCCAGGCATGAAGCATTCTTTGACAGACCACACCCAATGTGTCCAGGGGGCAGGGGGTCCTCACATCTCCCAATCTTTTGAGAGATGAAAAGAACTGCTTGGCCCTCTGAGGCGATCTCAATTGCCTTGCAGCCTAAGCAACACAAGTAAAGAACAGATCAGAGAACTGAAGGATCAAGTGAATCTGTGCCATCCCGAAGCTCACTTCATCCCTGCACCCATCCTGCTGGCCTCAAGAACTGTGGCTCCAGGAGACTATTAGCTACTCCTTCATTCTGGCATCAGGATTTACCTTCAAGTCCCTGGAAAGACACGCTGCTGCTGCCGGATGCCAATGAATGGAGTGCCAAAATCTGTATGAAGTATGAGAAGAGCCATAAAGAAGCAGGCACAGAAAAGGTAAAAGAAAGGCATTGAAGGAAGAAAATTATGGAGACGGTCCTGCAGTGAAGACAACACTGATGAGGATTTAGGAGACCCACTCCCCCACCTCTGCTACTGATCAGTTAACAGGCCTTAGGCAATAACATCCTGTTTGTCTCTTATCTTTTTCCTTTTTAGAAAAACAAGGTTGGGTAAGTTATTACTTAAAGTCTGTTTCAACTCTAAAACTAAGATTTTAGATCTGAATTGGACCTGAGAGTTAAAATAAATCCAGAGCAGGAGATGGGGGAAGGGCATTTTGGTTCCTGTTTCCCATCTCTACTCAAATTCCTTAATCAGTGTTATTAATAGATTAGATCAGTGGAAAGGAATGTAGTAAGTTCTCATTTTTCTCAGCCTCAATGCTGACAGGCCCTATTTCCTGCACTCTGCAGCACCATTCAAGAAAGACCACCATTCCTAACTGCAGAGCATCAGAGGAGATGATAATACGGGGCAGGGGGAATCACAAGGAAAAGGAGTTTGGAGAGAAAAAAAAGGGATCAGGGACAAGGCTGCCACAGACAAAAAACCCCTAATGGGGTGGGCAAGAAACTGCGTCTCTTCCTCCAGGACTGTGCGGTTGTTTTAACACTTTTTATCAGTTACACACTATTCCCTCAATTTCTCATATGTACAAAAATATAAAACAATAAAGTGCAGTTTACGTTTCAGTGACACTTTTCCTTGCTTTAATTTTTTTTTGTCTTTTTCTGCTTTTGAAACGAGCTCTCGATTACAAAATATCAAACTACACTCAAAAATGCCAGCCACTGGCACAGGATGGAGAAGCCCACAAGTAAGGACAGATAGCAGCAGGTGGCACGAGGTGGGAAGTGATTGAAGCAGTGGTTACAAATGGTCACAGGAAGCTAAAACTATCCAACAGGTTGTGCCCTAATGTTAGCACAGGTTAGACTAGTCACTACCTTGGTGGGTGGCCTCAGTGTGTTTGGGTTCAGATTCTACACGGCAATACAATTTTCTTCCAGTTAAGAGTTCTTGGCTTGCACCGATCACAGGGTGGCCAGAGGGCACCGGACCAGTCTATTAGTTTTTCAAAATGCTGTCGTAGACCTGATAGATGTACTGGGAGACTTCAGGAGCTCTACACTTCAGCGACAGCTGTTTGGAGGAAAAGGAGAAGGAAGATTAGCACAGAGGATGGCATTAACTCGAAAGGTATCCAAGTACTCAGTGCAAGGACACCTCTTCCTGATAAAAGGGGAGAAGAGCTTCTACCACTGAGTAGCCAAACAAAGAGATCCTGTTAATAGGTTACACGGGTTTTAGAATTTCAGTTTAATCAATGTCAAGCTGTGCTGTGTTTCCACCCACATTCTATGTGGGTCTACGAGGTTAGGAAATAATCCATATGAAAAAATGTAGGGGAAAAGATACTCTACTGCTTTGCTAAGAGTCATAAGGACTACTACCAAATGAAAAGGGAAGGGTTAAAACCCTTAACGTGGTCGTCATTTCAGCTGTCTGCTCCAGTTTCTGTCTGACAAGGATGGTTATCTCGGTCCCAATTCAGGAGGATGTATATTCAAGTAAAATAAAAGCGTAAGCTAGATACTAGCTCCAAGGTACTAGTCTTTCCTTTATTACACTGAGAAGAGTATACACTGTTAAGGAGGGAAGACAAGAACCAACACAAAAAGACATTTACTGAGTGCAACTGTACAGCCATTTATGCCAACAGCATAATCTTTCATTTTCTGCCTCTTATTCAGGCCTATCAGGTACTTCTGATACTACTCTACTTCTCTACCACCACCTCTTCTTCTAGTCTAACAATTACCAAATTAAAATTAAAATATTAAAAAGATTTCAATGTTGAACACTGAGATTTTCACTTTGTGGGTCAACAAGTGCAAAATTTAAACCCATATTTGGACTCCTGAATTGTACTAGATTAGGCAAAACACTATTAACAATAACATAACAGCAAAACCATGCAAACTGCATTTAGAACCAGAAAATTTAATACTTGTTTTTTGTATTACTGACATCATTGCTCTTGTCTATTAAGGTAGATTAACAAAAGTTGTCTTTAACGATGTATCACCATGAGATTTTAGATTACCTCTTTATTCTCTTATTAGAGACTCTGGATGATTTAACAAAGTACAAAAGGTGAGAATGTTTTTGGCAAAAACGTCAAGAAGATGATTGGTCAACCCTGAACTTCTTGAGAAAACTCACATCCTCAAAACTTAGTGATATTTTAAAAATGCAAAACGAAACAAAACCAAGCCAAACAAAAGAACATCAAAAGAGGCTCTATTTATTTGCAGCTTTAATATTCAGTCTCTAAGCCATTTCCAAAATTGCTGCTTGACATTAATCAGGAAGACAGTTCTGATAAATGTAGAACAAAACAAATGAACAACTAATTTAAGAATATAAATACGAATAGAGGACTTCCCTGGTGGTGCAGTGGTTAAGAATCCGCCTGCCAATGCAGGGGACACAGGTTCAATCCCTGGTCTGGGAAGATCCCACATGCCGCGGAGCAACTAAGCCCGTGAGCCACAACTACTGAGCCTGTGCTCTAGAGTCCGTGAGCCACAACTACTGAGCCTTCACGCCACAACTACTGAAGCCCGCGTGCCTAGAGCCCATGCTCCACAAGAGAAGCCATCGCAATGAGAAGCCCACGGACCGCAACAAAGAGTAGCCCCTGCTCGCCGTAACTAGAGAAAGCCCACGTGCAGCAACGAAGACCCAACACAGCCATAAATAAGTAAAGTAAGTAAGTAAAAAACAAAAAACGAGTAGAAAACAGCTCCCTTCTTTGGTCAAAGTTGCAGCTATAGGCATTTCCCTGACTTTCAAGCTCCCTATAGAGGCAATCTGTACCTCCTCCTCCACAGCCTCTTCACTGTCAGTGTTGTAGAAAATTCTCGTGGGAGAGTATGTGGGTTCAGAAAAGGAGGAGGAGAGGAAGCTAAAAAGAGTAAGAACTGCCTAAGGGAGTTAACTCCCAGACTAAAGAGAGGGTAGTTCCTCCCCTTCAAAATACTGTCCTGTATTTTTTCACATCTTTGTAGCAATACTGGAACTTCCAACCAGTTGGAGATCCACTTTTTCGTTCACGAGTGATAAGGAAACGTTGCCTTCCTCAATAAAAGCCCTATCTGCCAAGGTTGGCACTGGCAGGGGTCATGGACTGACCACGCCTGGACCCTGAGAATTTCAGCTGCTCTTTGGAGGGGGAAGGAGGAGGGAGGCGAAGGAAGAGAAGGAAGAATCTCTCTTTCTGGACTGTTCTATCACCTCCCTCCCCCAGACATCCCAGCCTTTAACAAATGGTTAAGTTTAGACTTAAACCCATTCCTTGCTTTCCAACTAGTACAGCTAAAACAAGACAGAATAAATTAAAAAAAAGAAAAAAAAAAAAAAGATTTTTTTGTTGTTGTTGCTAATTCCTAAAGAAAGCAAAAGGGAAACATACATAAAGAACAAAGAGGCTAAAAAATCTGACTTAGGACTCTGGGTCTCATTTTACATGGCTCCTAAGGGAAAAGAGGCCTTACCAGGGTTTTAACTTTTGAACCGCTAGCCTGCTTTTATGTGACACATCTTTAACACCAACCACTCAGGAATGCCACCCACCTAGACTCACGCCCCCTGCCTAGGTAAGCCAAGGACTTACACATCCACTTCTGGTTTATAGCCTGGGACACAGACTTCTTCACCTGGGACAAGTTATCTTCCCAGGTGAGATAGAGCTACTTAGAGATATGAGGCCTCTTCCTCATGGGATAAACATACTTTCTTAATGAAATACAGTAAGGGGTTGGCGGAAGTGATTTATCATGTAGTGCACCACTACTTACTTGGTCATAAAAAAACCAAATTATTAACACATGCAACGACTTAGATAGATGTCAAGGGTATTATGTTAAGTGAAAAAAAAGTCTCAAAAGGATACAGGCTGTAGGAATTGAATTTATATAACACTCTTGAAATGACAAAATTACAGTAATGGAGAACAAACATACCAGTGGTTGCCATGGGTTAGGGCTTGGGTGAATGTGTAACTATAAAGACATAGCAAGAAGGAGTTTTTTTGTGGTGATGGAACAGTTCTGTATCCTGACCGTGGTGATGATTATACAAATTTATATGTGTGATAAGATTTCATAGTACTGTATACACTCCTTAACCAAATAAAATAAAGTAAGAGTAATGATGTAGAACCTGGTGAAATCTGAATAAGGTCTGTAGTTTAGTTAATAGTATTGTACCAATATCAATTTCCTGCTTGAAAATGTACTATGGTTGTTAAGATGTTCTCAATGAGGAAAACTGGGTGAAAGATACATGGGAACTCTATGTACCATTTTAAAAACTTTCTGTGAGTCTTAAATTAGTTCAAAATAAAAAGGTTTTAAAAATTTTAAACAAACTATGTTGTTACTAAGAGGTCCTTCTCAAAATTCTCACTACCCTTATAATGAATAGAAAGAATATGGTAGGAAGTGTTGAGATATCTGAGTTCTACACACCACTCACCTACCAACAACTTATGTGATCTCGAACAAGTCATTAATCATTCTTAACCTTGGTTTCCTTACCTGCAATCTGGGGGTAATCATGCTTCTTTAACCTAGCTGAGATGGAATACTATATACAATAAAATAATGGATGATTAAAAAAAACACACACACAAATATGCATACTTTGAAGAAATTTCTAGGGAAGCAAATGGAGTTATTTTACAAGACCTTGATTTTACAGTGAAAACCTGTCCCTCCAGAAAGAGCACAGAGGGGTTTTCCTTTCTTAGGGAGCTCAAGGAAAATGACAGGGTAGTTTCTTACAAAAAAAGACAAGGCACTGGTGGTGGAGGAGGTGGGTGGGAGGAGCGTACACTTTATGAGGGAAGCCTGATCTGTCTCAGCTCACAAATGCTTGGCTAAAAATCTAGCTTGGTGGGACTCAGTAGCTCACACACACACACTAGTCCAGCTTACTTCAAGGGAGGGAACTAGTGGGGAAACACCAAGAATTTTCAGTTCTGGGTGGTATTATTTCCTTGATGTATGCTAATGAAAACAGGCTTGCCTTAAAATTAAGGAAAGGAGTCACAGACTTTTCTCAGCTACATGGCTAAAAAGCTCCCTTAATCTACTGAATATGAAGCCTCCTTAGAGTTATTCAATTCAAAAGCCTTAAACATAACAGAAGAATAAGATATTTCCCCCATCCCAAGGGTTTTTCTTGTACTTGACAAAATGCAGATGACAAGCAGCATCCTATTGGGAGACTGCATTTTACAACAGCAAACGAACACCGGGTGCCTAGGGTATTAAAGCTTTGTTGTTTAACAAAGCAACTGGCTCCTCCCCTAAAAGTACTGCCAGGATTCCAATTTTAGTCCAGTGTGGTAATGAATGAAGTTTTCTAAACTAAAGTCCCCTTACAGGCTGTGAAAGGTATGTCCCATTTTGCTTTAACTTTTCAACAACCATTTAGGATACACAACACTGCTAAAAAAGGCTCATATGTCTGGGATTCTGATATCCTAAGAAAAGCAGGAATGAGCTTGAAATGAGCTACGGAAACAATCCTCTTAGCAGCTTGTTACAGTACCACATGCATAGATATGCTAGGTTAAGTATTAACCAATACTGATGAAGTTGCCAAGTTTTGTGAGCAACTCTGTATATACCAGGAGGAGTCTGAGACACTCGTGCTGCGAGGCACCGTGCCTGCTGGATGGGGCAGACACTGCAGACAGAAGGTCTTCTAAGGAGGCAACTGGGGACTTCTTTACTGACTGCTTGTTTTGGATACCTGGCGTCTGAAGCACCTCTACCAGGTCTTTCCTGGATGCTGAGAAAAAATGAAAGGGCTCTTACCCCCCTCCTTGAACCCATCTCACCCATTCTGAGAAAGGTCTTACCGTGTAATTGGGGTTTCCTGGCTGGATACGTAGCTCGGCCAAAATCCAAATGCCATTAGTGAGCTTCAGGGATTGGTACAGCATGTCCTGCCCTTCCACATTCCTCTTCGCAATAGTATAAACATTGTTGTTTTGCAACTTGCTGGAAACAGTGTCTAGAAACACAGATTCAAAATCCAACACCTTCAGTTAAAATACCAAACAAAGGTACTATGAGTTATGTGTGCTCAAGTCTCCTGAGAAGCACTGTTACATGCATACATGCACGTTTCAGAAAGCCCTTCTCCCACAAGAGCGAAGGGTAAGGAAGAAGCTCCTGAAGTGCCTGTGTATCACATTCCAGGACAGAAAACAGAATAAGGTGCAAATAAGCATTAGTGTAAGAATTACCTGTGGAGATCATGGTGGGTCTAAGGAGTTGGTAATCTTAAACTAGGTGCTAGACACGTAAAAATGCACTGATGAGGACAAAGACAGAAACAGGTACATGGGTGTGCCACAGTGACTGCCACGTCAGATTCATCTCTCCAACGCTAGTCCCAGATTCACGGGGATACCAAACTGACACTCAAATGCAAAACACTGCCTCGGAAGTTGCTACTACTTCACCATGAGCCATTCTGGCCTCAAGTGCCAGGATCAGAAAAGCACCCAGTTGCAGAAATCCTGCAAGTCAAATTTATTAATCTGGATGTTTAAGATTTTTTTTAAAAGCAGGCAAATGATTTCTTAGGTCTTAAATTAAATTATTAATTTGGGGGAATACCATGCCCCAAATTAATAATGAAACAAACTGTCTCAACA
Organism: Eschrichtius robustus; assembly: GCF_028021215.1. NCBI lineage: Eukaryota > Metazoa > Chordata > Mammalia > Artiodactyla > Eschrichtiidae > Eschrichtius > Eschrichtius robustus. The sequence continues at coordinate 46,002,395 of NC_090843.1, forward strand.
AAAGACTCTGAGGAAGACTGAAGTTGTGCAAAGATGATCGCTCCAAGGCCCTGTAAGCCTGGCTGCCGTTGCTGGTCAGAGTGGAGGACTTCATAGTCACCAACACAGGGTAAGAACAGGTTGGTGTTTGGGGTCTTCCTCGTGACTACAGCATCAGAGAGACACGACATTCTAGAATTAAAGGTCATTTCTCTCTCCTTGTTCTCTGACTGCTAACATGAGATGTTACAGCATCACAGAAAGAGAAACTTTAAAAACACAGATGATAAACACTACTTCTTTGTTGATAGTTTATTATGTTCATTTCTGATGAGAATTCAAATTACTCAGGGACGAAATTCTCTCCACATAAAAACCTGTCATGTTCTATTGTGCTCTCTAGGAAAAGGCTGTTGTGATGGACAGTCTTTCTGTTCTCCAAGACAGTAAGCTCTCTGAGCATAGGGATCCTAGAGTTTTTCATCACTGTATTTCCCACAGTATCTGGGACACAATGGATACCTGCCATCAATACCTGCGAATAAGCCTCTGACTCAGGTGCTGGAGACGCCGATATGTACATAATGCCATAGGCATTAAAAAATATCTATTTAAGCCATTTCTCCAAAGAAGAAATACAGATTACCAATAGGCACATGAAAAGATACTCAACATTTCTAATTATTAGAGAAATGCAAATCAAAACTACAATGAGGTGCCACCTCACACCAGTCAGAATGGCCATCGTTAAAAAGTCTACAAACAATAAATGCTGGGACTTCCCTGGTGGCGCAGTGGTTAAGAATCCACCTGCCAAAAAAAAAAAAAAAAAAAAAAAGAATCCACCTGCCAATGCAGGGAACACGGGTTCGAGCCCTGGTCCGGCAAGATCCCACATGCTGCAGAGCAACTAAGTCCATGTGCCACAACTACTAAGCCTGTGCTCTAGAGCCCACGAGCCACAACTACTGAGCCCGCGCGCCACAACTACTGAAGCCCATGCACCTAGCAGGAGCTTTTGTTGAAGATCTACCTTGTTACATAGGCACATATTCTAGACAATATACACAGCAAGGCCCAGATGCCTACAGATGTCTCGTGATTTTACCACCTAAGTAAGAGATGATAGGCTAAGAAATGGAAGCACACAAACACACATACACACTCACCCCTCCCAGAATTAGAAAATGCGGCAAACAGCCAGGTAGAATAAGCAAGTTGAATGGATTAACTTTACTGTGTTTGGAAGCATTCCGGTTAGGAACCTGGCTCTGCTCCTACTAAATGGCTGTATCATGATTTCTATCAGAAGACTGAATGGAGGGAGGAGGGTTCTATAACATAAGTATGTGTGAGTCAATTTTCATAAACCTTCGCTATTAGGTTTGAGCTAGAGGGTATGTAGATGGCAGGATAATCAGACTCTGCTAAATGAACCTATTAAGAATGGCAATGCGAGCCAATGTTAAGGAGGCTTCCTTGTCAGACTGGGACAGACTTTTTTACAAGATGTCAGTTTTTTGTAGTTGTTGTTGTCGTTGTTTTAAATATACCTGAACTCCTGGGAAACGTGATGGAATCTTACAGTTGTGAGACTTTGAGAATGACAATGCAATGTTAAGACACTGAGATTTGCCCTAAAGGACAGAGTTTTAAAAGATGGTCAAATATGGTTACAACTGCATCAAGGTGTGATTTCTTTTGGTTCATTTGTCTCCTACCTCAAATCTGGCTTTGGGCCTGAGGCCTAAAGTCTTAGAAGGTGTGAATGTGGTCTTCCCCCCTTCATTTTCCTACTTAAGCTAAGGTCGCACCTCTTCCAGCAGCCGTAAGGGTGAAGAAGGTACACAGTGAGTGGGAAGGGGGATCTGTACATGCATGGGTCCTGGCTGTGGCACATACTCATCAGGAAGTTCAAAACCATTATGCCTGCTGAAAAGAACACTTTGTACCATGTGAACAACCAAACTATATTTAAGTGCTGGCTGGCAAAGCATTTGCATTTATGAAATGTTCCGAGGGATGGGGAGAACCACGACAAAACAAAGAAACAGAACTCATCCTCACCTAGTCCCTGTGGCAGAAGAAATATTTGTCCCTTACTAGAGAGCCCAACTAGTGAATATAGATACAACATGTCTCTGAGCTTTTCACAGTATAATAAACACTTAATTTAAAAAACAGGTTTGTAGACTGCTTGCCAGAAAGATTCCTTTCTGGATATGGCTGGAGATGCAACTACTTCTTGTATACTTAAGATAGTGGTCCCAGACATGTACTAAGCCCAAATACAGCTGTAATATAAGCTGTAAAACAGATTCATACAGACCGCTTGACGCCAGTAGAGATGACCAGTGCTAGGAAGCAGGGAGACCCATACATTGGTGCCTTTCTGATCTAATATTTTCTAGTATTTACACAACTAGTGGCACCATAAGCACCCCGTCATATACACCTTTCTATTAAGAACTGATAAATGATTAAGGCTTAGGAAGAGGGTTTCTTTTCTTCTTTCATCTCTAGAAGAAATGGAAGAGCAAAAGTAAAAGCTCAATGCTAGGTGGTCAGCCCTTTAAGCCTGCGACTTCCTGTTGCCCTCAGAGTGTTAGCTCCATCTGTCAAATGTCTACTCTGGCACAAAAAAGCTATTTAAAGGCTTGGTGCTATTGTGATTAGGACAGATCAGCTGGGAAGGATGGTATTTTTAGCTCTCAGCTAGACCCAGGGTGTTGAATCAGAAGGCACTAAACCTGAAAATGTTCATGTTAATAGAGCCCTCAGACTGGAAGGAAATGTAAAGGCCAGGGTACTGCAGACCTTGGGGTGGAGGCAGAGGAAAAGCTAGAAAGGATTAGTTGCAGGAAGTGGTCTTGTAAGCGATTAGCAATGATTCAGTGTGGGAAACGATGGCCTCGGGCTCCTGGAGAAAACGAAGTGGCTGTTTTTCCCTCTGCTCCATGTGCTGCACTGCCACGTGCTGCACTGTGTGTCACTGGAAAACTGATTTGCTGGTATTTGGAGCACCCGAGGCAGGGAGGAACTGGCATGAGGCCACGGCAGAACTGATCAAAACTGAATTTGCTTTGGGAAACTGTTCCAGTTTATATCAGAAGACAAAGACCCTTTGGGAGCAAGACCAGACACCCCTTCTTTGGGCAAGATCACAAATGTACACCAAGGTTCAATAAGGGTTCAGAACCCCAATCTGGAAGCAGGGGGATCTTTTCTATAACTCTGACAGGCCACAGTAAAGCCCTCAATCATCCAAACTTCCATTTTCTTTTTTGAAAAAGCATGTCCCTTTCACACCAGACCTCTGAAACCAAATCTGCCTTCCAATTACTCTGGCCTTTCTCTGCTCTCTATAGGCCAGAGTTTCCCAGATCGTGCATGTTCAAGGAACGCTGGTGTTCCATAAGACGTTAATAATAAGCATTTTGTGACTTTAAATTCCACAGTGAAAAAATTCAGTTAATGTTGAGTTAGACTGGTCTCCTCGATGCAGGAAGCCTCAGCTTCTAGTGTGCTCATGTGCTCACCCAAGACAGGCACATCATACACTGTATTTTCCAACCTTTTTGACCACAGAACCCTTTTCTGAGGGACAAGTGTTCTCAGGAGCATAATAAATGAAATGTCCTGGGACTGACTACACAAGGGTGACTATAACTCTCGCCATGAACCACTGCAGATTCTGCACCTGAAGCTTCCTGAAAAACAGCTTACACAACGGAAAACTGCCCAACCTCCCAACTCATCAAATGAGGCTTGTGGTAACTAACCAGTAAGCCTAGGAGAGAGAGAACACCGTCACCTACCTAGAATATGGCATAAAAAGCAGCTCAATTTAAGTATGACTTTTTTGTGAAAACTCAGCAAAAATCTGGTTTTGTTTAATAACTACATAACCAGTAAGGCTGAGAAACCTAGACCAAGAATATGTTCAAAAGAAGGCAGATATGTGGTATTCCTGAAGAGAATCGACAAACTAGTAGCGACAGTGGACATTACAGAAAACTATCTCCTCAAACACCTCTCCAAGGGCTCAGGAGAAGCCCTGTAAGAAAAGACTTGTCTGAACACAGAGGAGGAATGCATCATAGAGCACTCCCACTCCCCGCAAAAAAACTTTTTAAAGAACAAGTTGAACTGAGAAGACAGTGAGTTGTTTTTTTTTTTCTTTCTGTACTGCTGTACTGCCTCTTTCCCCCACTCAATGCTCCAGCTACAGTGGGAGGGCGGCAGCCAGAAGGAGGAAATGACGGGTGAATGAAGAAAAGAGGAAAAGAGGCGGCACCCAACAGCACCAAGGCTCACTTTCATTCAAATGCCTTTCATTTCATAAGGCCTTATACTAACCTTAAAGAGAGACTGGAACAAAGGCAAGACCCTGAACAGCTGAAGGCTCCTTCCACTCCTGAGGATGCTTCAGTGAAACAAAGCCCTAGGCACTGTCAGCTGCTATTGTTTCTCCTCCTGGGTTCCCCGTTTGATGTTCTAGTACAGTAATAAAACTAACTACTAAGGGGGCTGGAGCTTTTTCATGGTGATTAAAGAGGTCAGTATAACCATATGAAAGCTGACACAAGGCAAGAAAGAAAAAGGCTACCAACTAGGCTTTAATCAACTATGATGTAGTCTTATTTACTAGTAAACACAGGATTCCAAATAAGGATCTCAGAAAGAGCCACTACTGAAGGCTGATGTAAAATGACAAACAGTCCTTTTAATTTTGGGGAGAGTGCATATCTTCAAGTGCCACTTCAATTACCTAATGCTTAGAATGTTCAAGTAACATGACTCATACATGTTCAACTACTAGAGAATTGGGTGGGTGGATCCATTCTAGTTCTTTTCTTAAATCTGTTAGTTTGTAAGTAATCTAGTACCTACATCAAAACATCCCAAGTTTTTAAAGAGAAGTTTGCATAGTAATACCATATACTCACTAGAAATAAGGTAGATGTGAAAAGATAGGTAAAGAAAAGACAAAATTTTCAAATATCTAATTTAATGCACTAAGATGAAAATGAAATTTAGAGTCATCACTCACCAGCATTTAAATGACATTCCTTAATCTGAAACTGAAGTTCATTTTCATTGGGAATATCCTTCCATGTTGCAAGGAAGACCTGGCGCTCTGTATGGGGAAGCAGAGAGAAAGGAAGGATGTGTACAATCTGTCAATATTCTGACATCTAAGCCCTTGTACCATTTCTCCTTTGGAGTGCTGGCTCTAGCAATACAGCCAGCAGTAGCCTGGGACTGGAGTCAACTCTTAGCTATGCAGAGGTGCTACACTCCAGGTCAATTAATCCCTCATGAGTAGCACTAAGATACACTGGAAAAGAGTCTACATCTAGGGTTTAGTTTTACCTCCAGTGTTTTCCGATTTGGGTGACTTTGGTAAGTCTTGTGAACTTTCTGATTCTTAATTTCATCATATATTATTACATCCGCCTACCCTACCCAAACAGCTACTGTAAGAATGAAACCAGTGTTAAGTGCCAATACAACTTCATATGTATCACTACAAGCTAGTTTTATTAGACGGTGGTTTCCTAAGTAAGGGAAGAGAGAAATATCAACAACCACATGGGGAATACCAATAGATTTATCACAAATTATTGAATTCTTATCTTGAGACAGTAAGAACTCAGGACAGGGCTAAGTGCTGAATTTCCATGTATTATCTCAAGTCATTATAAAAACTATTTCTGCTTTGTAAACTTGGAAACTGAAACTCAAAAAAATTAAGCACCTTGCTACAGTCACATAGCTAGTAAACAGCCAAGCTGAGATTCAAATCCACATCTACTTGTCACCAAGCCACTTACTCTGTATGCTGTGGTGACTGGCTTACTCGGATAATGGGCATTGTGACTTGGAGACCAACAGCAAAGCAAGATCAACTGTGACTCAGGAGAATATATAATTAGCAATTATTAGAGCTTTAGAATAGCCTTCCTCCATTTTTTTAAACCTCAAAATAACTTGTCCTTCTGGGGCTATGCTCTGCCTGACACATTCAGAGGAAGGGCAAAGGTATATTTGGCAGGACAGGAGGACATACTTACCCATTTTGCCATCTTCTACAAAAAGCACGTTGAGTGGGATGAGGCAGCTGAAGTAGAAGACATCAATATTGTTTTTCACAGCCACCTGCCAGGAAAGTAGCAAGGGAAAATTAGGACATCATAAGAAGCCAGGTAGGAGGGAAAGAACAGTTATGTGTCTAGAAATATATCACCCAATTTCCTTCCTCTTTTATTTATTTATTTTTAAATATTTATTTATTTGGTTGCGCTGGGTCTTGGTTAGTTGCGGCACGTGGGATCTAGTTCCCTGACCAGGGATCAAACCTGGGCCCCCTGCATTGGGAGCACGGAGCCTTAGTCACTGGACCACCAGGGAAGTCCCAAAAATCTGTTATTTATTTATTTATTTATTTAGCCTCACTGCACGTCATGTGGGATCTTAGTTCCCCGACCAGGGATCAAACCCGCGCCCCTTGCATTGGAAGCGCAGAACCTTAACCACTGGACGGCCAGGGAAGTCCCTCCTTCCTCTTTTAGACAGGGCAGGAAACCCCAAATCAAGACATACCAGCCCATACACTGCAAAGCATGTCCTTATTCACTCCACTGTCAAGAGCACCGTGGACAGCCTGCAACTCTGCCTTGCTCCAGGAGGGGCCCCAGGAGGGATGAATTCAAGGCACAAATTCTATACCTGCGACATCTAGTCAGTTGTTTTAATAGTAGTTTCTGCTACCACTTACTAAGTACCTATTAATGACAATATTTCTAATCCTCATTATAACTATCCCAAACAAAAAGTACTATTACTCCCCTCTCATTTTACAGATGAGGAACTGAGGTTCAGAAAGCTTAAGTAACATCCAGTATCACACTGTCAGTACACAGAAGAACCGGGATGCAAATGCAAAATTGACTCTAAACCTTGGTTTTTTTTCTCTCCACAATAACTGGTGGCATACTGCCCCTTATCTTTTTTCAGATATCAGTTTTAAAGCGCTTTCTTTTATAAAATCTTACTTTCCTCAGTCATAAGGCTGGAAAAGCTTGTTGGGTCAAACACTCGTAAATCTGATGACTCTCGGAAGGAAAAGTCTTTGAACAAATGAAGAAATGAGTTTTCTTCTCACAATACAAACTTCTGGATTTGGGCAGGCTGTGATTCTACCATGGCCCATTCAATCCAGAGCATGCTGTTCATATTTTTTAAAAAGCTATAATAAGTACTTCTGTTCAGGGGCAACACTGATTAGTTTCTCTATTCAGAAACAGGCAGACTCCACTGTGGCAGATTATAAGAGCCATATACTGTAAGAGGGGAGAGTAGAAGAACTGCTCGAAACTACCACTTCCCACTGGTTTCTGTCACTGGTGACTTTCCTATCTATGCTCTTGGCACTGCAGAAAACCATTTCTCTAGGTGAGTTTTATAATCAGTAACCATGTCTATTTCTCTCTAAGAAAATAAAGGTAAAAAGTGCTTATCCAGCACCACTATTCTCTCCCCGCCCCTTCTTGGGGCAAATGTCTATACTTCAACAGCACATTGAGATTGAAATATCCTCTTTCCGAAGTACTTCCAGTTCTTTTACATTTGTTATCAACTCATCTTCCCCACCTTTTTTTTTGTGTGTGTGCATTGGGTCTTCGTTGCTGCGCATGGGCCTTCTCTAGTTGCGGCAAGCGGGGGCTACTCTTCGTTGTGGTGGGCGGGCTTCTCTTCGTTGTGGAGCATGAGCTCTAGGCACGTGGGCTCTAGAGCGCAGGCTCAGTAGTTGTGGTGCACGGGCTTAGATTCTCCGTGGCATGTGGGATCTTCCCAGACCAGGGCCCGAACCCATGTCCCCTGCATTGGCAGGTGGTTTCTTAACCACTGCGCCACCAGGGAAGTCCCTTCCCCACCTAAAATAGTTACCTTTATTTCATCTTCCAAAATTTGATTTGGGTATGTCTACTTGATATCTTTCCGCCCTCTTTCCTATAAGAATTCATCAAATTACTTTCCTTGTAACTTGTACATTTAACCTTTCAATGACTCACACCCAGGAGTTTCTGACCTATATCACATAATCAGATGCCCAAAATGCTGAGACAGCAGGAGTCTCAAAAAGCTAGAGTCTGGTGAATACAAGCAGAGTAACTAACCTCAGGAAAGAGGGACCTTAGACATTCTTTAAGATGTACTAGAGCACCACTTCAAAAGATCTATACCAGCTGTGGGCTTCTGGGAAGGAGGTATTTTCTAATTCATCTGGTACTCAGCAATGAGAGAATGGGAACTCTTATTTCAAATAAGGGCACCAAGAAGACCTTGAGGGAGTGCCAGGCTCTGTAAAGGGCATTTAGAAGTGAAAACTGGAAGTGGGTTCAAGTGGGCTAGTGTGGGTCACATGTCCTCCAAGAGATAATATTAGTGGTTCTCAACCAAAGACTTATATTAGAATCATCTGGAGAGATTTCTCAAAACAGAATCCGGGACTCCATCCTATGTATTTTGGAAAAAGTTCCTAGGAAGATCAACCAGACAAGTAATCAATTTAGAACAATGTTACCTAAGAAGTCTGCGTGGGCTTATAAATAGATCGTTCTTCTGAGGGAATCCTTATTCCAACTGAAGCCCTTTAACAATGGAAAAGACATGAAAAGCTCTTCTAGGTCAGCAGTGCTAAAACCATTCTGCCCCAAGGACCCTTTTGACAAACAGATGAAAGTCAGGGACCTTCTTTCTGAAAACCGTACATGCAACGTTTCCACAAAAACTTCAGGGGTTTCAGGACACCCTGAAGACTATCCCTGGACTTCTGCTCTAGAATAATTCTCTGAGAAGCTGGGACACCCAAATCAGAGGCAGCAGACACAGTGGCTCTGAACACGGACCTGGGAACCAGACCAGACCACCTGATTTCAAATGCTGACTCTGTTACTTACTAGCTGTGTGACTTTAGGCAGTAGTACTCAGCTCACTCTCCGGTCTGAAGGATGGAGATAACAACAGGACCAAATGCACGGGGTTGTTATGAGGCTAACGAGTAAATGTTTGCAAAGCACTTATAATGGTGCCTGACGTACAATTAAGTACTATTAACAAATGTTTCTCATAGAAAAGTTCCCTCTTCTTTCACCATTTTCTGCTTTACCTTTTTACTCAGAATTTTTCATAATTAAGGAAAACCATATTAGACTTAACTGACATCTTACACATGCTCAAATGTAGTATTACAACTATGCTAACAAGAGATCAGTGAAGAAGCATTTCATCTCTTTTACATTAGATTTTCAAAATCTGCATTTTGCAGCTCTCAAACTTTTACTCTTGGCTAGGACTGCATTTATTTCAAATATATATGGTTCCCTTGGATCTGGGCCCTGCCTACCTCTCCAGCCTATTTCCTTAACTTTAAGCACATCAGAATTACTTCTTGCTCCCCAAACACTGAAACTGACACGCTGTTTCTTGTCAGATGTTGTTCTTTCTGCTTAATATGTTCTTCTCCTAAAACTTTATCTGTCTGGAAAATATCTATTTAATCTGAAGATTTAGTTCAAGCTTGACAAGGATTTCTCAGGAAGGCTCTAGTTCCTCTCCGTAGCACCCACTCCATGCACTTCTATATAGAATAAATAATTGTTTATCTCTGCCTCACCCACAGCACAATGATCTCTCAGTACAGGGGCTCTCATCTTCACTTGCATACTAGTGACTCAATAAGTATTTGCTGCATGAAATTTAAGGGGAAGAAGTTGAGCTAATGGAAGGAAACACTGGTTTCTCAACCTTTTTTTTTTTTTTTTTTCTTTTTAACCTGTACATCGTTCATATGCAAAACATAATTTCAGGGACTTCCCTGGTGGCACAGTGGTTAAGAATCCACCTGCCAATGCAGGGGACACGGTTTCGAGCCCTGGTCCGGGAAGATCCCACATGCCGCGGAGCAACTAAGCCCATGCGCCACAACTACTGAGCCTGCGCTCTAGAGCCCGCGAGCCACAACTACTGAAGCCCGTGTGCCACAAATACTGAGCCCACGTGCCACAACTACTGAAGCCCATGTGCCTAGAGCCCATGCCCCGCAACAAGAAAAGCCACCGGAATAAGCCCGCGCACCGCAACCAAGAGTAGCACTCGACGCAATTAGAGAAAGCCTGTGCACAGCAACGAAGACCCAACGCAGCCATAAATAAATAAACAAATAAATAAATTTATTTAAAAAACCCCATAATTTCACCAGTAACATGGTTCATTAGGCACACAGACACTTGATGAGGCAAGGATTGGGGGACAGAATGATACGTGGGCTCTTTTGGTTTCAAATTCACTGGGCTAAAATAATATTTAGATGTTGAGGAAGAATAACATAGGCAGTAGATCGCAACCCAAAGAATATTAGATTCTCCAAGGATATGCCAATAACTCTTCGGGAGTCTCAGCAAAAAAGATTCAAGGAAAACACAGTATGAAGCCAGTCCAATTCCAATCCAGACGGCAGCTCTCTCTCTTTTTAAAGTTTTATTTATTTATTTTGGGCTGCGTTGGGTCTTCCTTGCTGCGCGCAGGCTTTCCCTAGTTGCGGCGAGCCGGGGCTACTCTTCGTTGCAGTGTGCAGGCTTCTCATTGCGGTGGCTTCTCTTGTTGCAGAGCACGGGCTCTAGGTGCGCGGTCTTCAGTAGTTGTGGCACGTGGGCTCAGTAGTTGTGGCTCACGGGCTCTAGAGCACAGGCTCGGTAGTTATGGTGCACGGGCTTCAGTAGTTGTGGCACGTGGGCTCAGTAGTTGTGGCTCGCGGGCTCTAGAGCACAGGCTCGGTAGTTGGGGTGCACAGGCTTAGCTGCTCCGTGGCATGTGGGATCTTCCCGGACCAGAGCTCGAACCCGTGTCCCCTGCATTGGCAGAATTCTTAACCACTGCGCCACCAGGCAAGTCCCCAGACGGCGGCTCTCTTAAACAGAATTGAGTAAACCTTAGAGTATGATATTGACCGCTTCAGCGGGAGAGAGGGGAGTTCTTTGTTTTCTTATTTTGAAATTCACCATCCTAACAGGTACAGAACAGAAAGACATAATCCAGACAAGCTGGAGAAGTATTTTCCAAGAGCTTTAACATCAATGTCTAGCTTGCCTATGGTAAATCAATTATCACATATATATCCAACTGCCTACTTAGTATCTCTACTTGGATAACTACTAACAGATATCTGAAAATGAACATGTCCAAAACCAAATTCTTGATCTCCCCATCTCATCCCTAAATGGAACCTCCTGCTGACTTTCCAAACTCAGTAATATGAAACACTGCCAAGCTTTTTATGGTGTCCCTGCTTCTGCACTTGTCTCTCCCCACCCTCCCCACCTAGCTTCCCAGTCTACTGTCAACACAGCAGAGTGATCTTAAAATGTAGATCAATTCATAAATACTTCCCTGCTCAAACTTCCAATGACTTCCCAAACTTACAACTGCCTATAGTTGGATGTCCCTTACCTCTCTGTTGTCATATGCTATGACTCTCCCGTCAGCCACAGGAGCCTGCTGTTGTGCCCTGCACATACCAGGCATGCTCCTATCTCATAGCTTTTTGCCTTTGTTGTTTCTTCTGCTTGGAATTCTCTTCCACCAGAAATGTGCAAGGCCCATTCTGGCCTCCTTTAGGTCTTTGCTTTAAATCAAATATTATCTTCTCACGTAGGTCTTCCATGACCAACGTATTTATAAAATTATACCACCCAACCTCCAACTCTAGGACTCCCTATCCCAACCTCTGCTTTTTCTCCACTGCTCTTATCTAACATATTATTTTACTTATTTGTTGGTGCACTGCCTGTCCCTGTGCCACATAATTCACCTCGAGTAAAATGTAAGTTTCACAAGGGAAGGGATTTTTGTCTCTTGTTCACTACTGTATTCTCAGTTTCTAAAACAGTGACTGGCACAGAGTAAGGGCTCAATAAGAATAATGACTGTAAAATACACTACTCAAAGTTCCTGACAGCCATTTGGGTTTAGACAAGATATGAACTTGGTCTAAAGTTTCCAAAAGGACAGGACTTCTCAAGTTTTTTCCAGTGTACTTCCCTTAACAGAGGAGGAAAGAATGGACATATATAGTGGGGTGGAGGTAGGGGTGAGGATCAGGATTAGGGGCATAATATGAAGTAGCCCATCATAAGAACAAAATTTCTTTGCAGTTCCATGCTATTCCATAGTGAATCCACGTGTTTTAATATGAAAATGTGTTTCTCCATTTTCCTTTAAATAAAACTGATGCTCCAGGCGAACACACCACGTGTATTCTTCAGCCTCAAGTACCTCCTAACACATGGTGGTTTTAAAAGCCGTGGGTCACGACCAACTGGTGTTTCTTAAAATTAATTTAGTGGGATGAAACTGTCATAAAAAATAGACTAGAAAATGTCATAGTGCGTCTCATGAAGAGTAAGTAACGTTTCCTGAAACTTTCAGTTTTATGTATTGTGTGTATACACTATGTAAAATATATCTCTTACTGTAAATTGCAGTCAAAAAAGTATAAAAACCATAATACTCATACACCAAAGTAAAAAGGAAGCAGTGAGGAAATGGGCTCAGTGAGCTTAGGAACAGAGTGCACACCTCAGTTTCTGCTTTGAGGATGCCTAAAGCAGATCGCAGATGGTACCAAGGAGCTGATTACCTAATCCTCTGTTCCTCTGGTCTGTCACGTGTGACATGCGGACATAACAACATTAACTTGCCTCTCAGGGACATCAATAAGAAGAGCAAATAGAAATGATTATGAGGCACTTGGAAAACACAAAAGCGGGCTATAAATGCTTAATAATAATAATGATTTTTAAAAGTTACTTTCAGTGGCTGCCGGGGAAAGAGCAGCCTGTCAGCTTCAGCCTGTAACCAGCAATTAGTTTCTTTCCATAGTATAGGAAGCCTGCTGCAGGAGCTGCGGCCTCTTTATGGTGGCACAGCTGGAGAGGAGCAGGCTGAATTAATATTCTAACCTTGTTTCAGTGTGCTCAAAAGTACTATAAAAAGGTACGAGATGAACTCAGTCTGAACTCTGGCAAATGCGGCCTCTCCCCACAGATCACCACAGGAGGCACTGCCACAAGAAAATTCAAGGCAAGTGGTATATAGCTCACCTTTGAGAGTATATCATCTACTCTTCCGTGACGTCACTTGTGACCTTTCCAAGTCTCTGAGGAATTTTTTTTTTCCTCCTCTCCATTTAGCTTTTAGAAAGATTATTTGCAGGCTGGTCCAAGCCAGGACCAGGCAGTGACGCCAACCATCGCCAGTTGTCTGAGGAATGATGATTCAGATGTGTGTTAAGCACCACACCACCTGGTCAACAGAGCCTAGGCGAATGGCTCTGAGTGACAGGTTTTTAATGACACTGACTCCAACTGTGTGATATGTCATCTGAGACTCAAGCAGAAGAGACTCTCTACTAGCTGCTGGAGTTAAATGTACCTGTAGTTCTGCATTCCTAGTCAATGCCAAAAAATATCTACCATCTTTAGTTTAAATATGGTCTTCCATTTCAAACCCTATTGACCAATAAATTATCTGAGACTTCTCAGAGACATCCTGACAAAACAGGGCTATCTATAATATTTGACAATGTCTGAATACAGTTAAAAATATAGCAGAAATAAGTCATGCAACCCACCATAGAAAATGTCAATTTACTTTCCTTCCAATGCTAATAACATTTTAACTTGAACAGCCATCTTTAGTTTACTTCCATGGCTAAGATTCAAACAAGAAGACTCTATTTTCTTTCTTAGTTCACCCAACAGATCAGATGGATTGCATGGCAGCTGAGCAGCCCTCAAACACTGACAATCTGCTGTCATTATAGATAAAAGCCACACTTGTTGATTTTCATTGTTAAGAGCATGTGGACGGTGGAACCTCTTACAGGGAAAACTTGACAGGTTCCTCTCTTCCTGATAAAAGCAGTAGCTCCATGTCCCTAAGCTAATTTCCCCTTGGGCAACAACATGCACTGCAGCATCTGAAATTTCCACGTTTAAGTGGCTCTCAGAATGGAAAGGAAAGCTCTGAACAGACCCTCAGATGATCTCTTAAACTTAAATCTTCTAGTGGTACACATAATTACTGGGTTTTAGAATGCCAATGAGGGGGCTTTCCCTGCTGGTCCAGTGGCTAAGACTCTGCGCTCCCAATACCGGGGGCCCGGGTTTGATCCCTGGTCAGGGAACTAGATCCTGCATGCATGCCACAACTAAGAAGGCCGCACGCCACAACTAAGAAGCCCGAGCCTGCATGTTGCAATGAAGATCCTGCATGCCTCAATTAAGACACGGCGCGGCCAAAAAACAAATACATAAAATAAATAGTTAAAAAAAAAAAAAAAAAGAATGGCAATGAGAACCTAAGAGACAAGCTCTCTTGGTGGGCCCTGTTTTGAAAGGCGAAGAGAAACTAAAAGATACTAAAACTGATGTAACTATGACTCCTCCTGGAGTCCCCATTCGGTCATGCGATTTGCTTAATCTCAATCTCAGAAACCTCCCACAGAGTTAACACCATGAATTAGAATGTAGGCAGATTAAATCTCCAGAACACCAAAGAGAAGATTAACATTGTAAAGTGGTACACACAGACGTTAGTTTAGAAGAGGAAGGAGTATATCAGAATGATAGTCTCCAAGGCTGTACACTGGAAGAACCCTAAAGCACAGTAGGGTTAGAACTACTGGAATCAATTTCTGTAATTCTTCTGCAACTTAAGCTAGACTCTCAAGTATTGCTTTAAAAAAGAATTCCCCCTCTCCGTCAAAGCCATTTGGAAAAAAAAGTGGAAAAGGTCACAATTTTCATGAAAGACTGCCTCTGTGGACAGAGGCAGTCTTTGATGAAGCTTCTTTTTGAAGCCCACCCATAGCCACCACTAAAGCCATCTGAACTGCAGAGAGTCAGCCTGAACTCACACCCTTAAAGTCCCAGCACAACCTCCAGTGCCGGCATTGTGACACCTCACCCCAGAGTGAATTTCAGTTTACGAGTCCCACCCTTTTTACTGCTTACCTCTGAACTTATAAACGATCACACCCATTCCCACCAAAGCAAACGCTACTGATAGCAAGAGTGGAAAAACCTGGAACTGGGACGTGCTAGACCATTACCTTTTTAAATAAAAAAAAAATTTTTTTCCCTTTTAAAGGCAAAAGTTAGACTGTTTTGAGTATTATTTGAAAAAACTGTTTTCTGAAAGCAAAGAACTGAGCGACAAGATACAATGATCATCTACTGGCAGAAGGCAAACCCCTTTGCCCTTCCTTTTAAAGCTTGCCTTCTCATCACTTCATATCCATCAGAATTAGAAAAAAGTCAGGCTTCTTTCTGGTCTCATAGAAAAAGGGGCTTGCTCAGCTCCATTTCCTGTCAGACAGCTAAATGATTCTGGTTTTCCCTGGGGCTCCAAGACACACAGAGCATCCTTAAGCTTCCAAATTTACTCTGAGAATATGATACAAAATAGTCGGAGGGAATTAGGATAATGGTTTAATAGTTGTGTGGTGACAATTTGTTTTTATTTTGAAGTGGCACACAGACATAGGTTAGTAACAGAAAAAGTTCCCCAAACGTTAGAATAGTCACATGTTCTATTTTCCTAGTTATCGCCAGCCTTGGAAAGAGGGTCCATTAACATGCTGTGATCTTGCCTTTTCAAATATCAATGAACAGAGTAATGGAAGCAGCAGCTTCTAATGTTTGTTCTGCCCATTTGAGAGAAAATGAATCTGTGACTGTAGGTTCTCAGATTAAACTTGGGATCAGGACCAGACCCACCCAAGTAAAAGGGTATTGAAATGGGCAGGGGGTAGACTGCAAGGCCACTAAGAAACAACTGGCAGACAGAGTGTTTAGGGATACCCTGTTTGCTAAGATGAGGAGATGGCCTTGCTGAGTTTGGTTCAAGAACCAGATGCACCTGATATTTGTAAACACTTTCTTAAATGAAAGCAAAAAGAGTCATGCAACAACAAATATTTATTAAGCACCTATTGTGTGCCAGGCATTGTTCCAGGCACTAGGAGATAAATCAGTGCAGAAAAAAGACTAAGACAAAAACTGTTGCCCTTTTGGAGTTTGCGGTCCAGTGACGGGGCGGCAGGAGGTGAAAATGAATAAGTACAATAAACAGTATTTAAAATGGATAAGTGCTCTGGGGGAGAGTAAGGGTAAAGGGGATCAAGAATACTGGGAGTAGGGCTTCCCTGGTGGCGCAGTGGTTGAGAATCTGCCTGCCAATGCAGGGGACACGGATTCGAGCCCTGGTCTGGGAATATCCCACATGCCGCGGAGCAACTAAGCCCGTGAGCCACAACTACTGAGCCTGTGCTCTAGAGCCCGTGAGCCACAACTAGTGATCCTGCGAGCCACAACTGCTGAAGCCCGCGTGCCTAGAGCGCGTGCTCCGCAACAAGAGAAGCCATCGCAATAAGCCTGCACACCGCAACGAAGAGTAGCCCCCGCTCACCGCAACTAGAGAAAGCCCGTGCGCAGCAACGAAGACCCAATGCAGCCAAAATAGATAAATAATATAATATTAAAAAAAAAAAAAAAGAAGTGGAGACACTGGTAAATGTACTTAGACTCAGTTACAGTTTGGAGACAAAGGAAAACGTTATTTAATTATTTTTGAAAAGTGTGTGAATGAATGGTGGTCCTTAGCTTAGTGGCAACAATCCTTTCCAGGAGCCATTGAGGGAGATGGAAGGCAGATACTCCAAATATGAAAGCACCAAACTTCTCAATTCCACAGCTCACGCTGTACTCCTGACAATAGTTTCTGCCCCTTCTGTATATGACCTGATTCCCCAGTAAAACTGCCCAGAGATAGCATCTGTGCACAGTGGCCTACCCACGTACCCAGTCATCTTGACAGCCACGTGTGCCTGCCTTTTTGTCCATGTTGAGGTTAAATAATATAGTGGGCAGTACATAGGCACACCTGTGAACCCTCCTGATTTCTAACTTGCTATGAACTAATCTGTGTGTTTACCACCTAGAACCTAGATTAGATTCTAGATCAGTTTTACCTCAGGATTTTAAAATGAATAATATTCATTCACTCTCATTACTGAAGTCTGTTCTTCTGTTGAGTTTTCACTGGGTCTTCAGTCCCATGATATACCAGACTGGGGTGTGGAATAGCTAATAACTTTAACTGATAGTTTATTAGTCCTGCCTTCACCATTTTGTGATTCAGTACTGTATGTACAAAATGTATTTTAAAGTTTAACAGTAAGCCCTGCATAACAAATAGTTCATGCTGTTGATGTATTCTATGTACTCGTATTCTGTGTATTCATAGTATTCTATGGTGCAACAGCTGCAACCAAGGGCACGTCACCCAGTCCTAGCAAGGTACACAAATCTGTCATTAAAGGGAAAAAGAAAGATCGTGCCTTTAGGGTGGGAGCCTATGTAGGTCGGGCAGAACCTGTTTAAGGTAACACCTTGGGTTTGGGGAACTTGTCTGTCAGGCTGAAAGGCCTGTGAAAATATTGCTGGCTCTTTCTGGCAGCTGAAACTGCATAGAGTAATTCTGTTGTAGGCTGCTGGAGGAGGAGAGCATTTGGGGCTTGTGATGAATTTGGTTAGCATTTGGTTACTTACGGGTAGTAACCAGATTGGTCAGTATAGCACGGCAGGTGGGTTCTGTATTGACAGAAAGAGATCGAGTATGCTTTTTGCTGTAAGTTTCTGATTTATTTTGCCTAACATGTAAAACTTTGAGGAAGCTGCCTGGAGCAGGAACGGATGCAGTATATCTTAGCGTTATTTTCCCTTGACCCTGTGTTCCTTTTTAGGCACACAGCTGCCAGTGAACCTCTCTACCTAGGTATGGTCCTATCAGAGTTGTGGCAGTTGCTTAATTCTTGCTGTACCACTGCCCTGTTATACATGGGTTTACATCGCCAGTGTGGAAGAACTTGCATTGGTATTTTTTCTAAGTGGAAAAGCCCAAGTCCTAACAATGGTCTACAAGTCCCTGTATGATCTAGCCATGCCTTCCGCCTCCCCCTTACCTCATTGACTTGATCTGCTTCTCCTCCCCTCACTCCACTGTAGCCACACTGGCTTCCTCGTGGATCCTCAAACAGGTATGCTGCCCCCTCAGGGCCTTTGAATTGCTGTTTCCCATGTCTGGAATGTTCTTTCTCCCAACTGCCATATCTGCATGGCTCATTGCCTCCTTCAGGCCTTTGCTAAAGTAGGACCTTTTTGATAAGGCCACCTCACTCTACTCCCAGTATTTTTTTTTTTTTTTAAAGAAATTCATGTTCTTTTATTTATTTATTTATTTATTTATTTATGACTGTGTTGAGCCTTCGTTTCTGTGCGAGGGCTTTCTCTAGTTGCGGCAAGTGGGGACCACTCTTCATCACGGTGCGCGGGCCTCTCACCATCGCGGCCTCTCTTGTTGTGGAGCACAGGCTCCAGATGCGCAGGCTCAGTAATTGTGGCTCACGGGCCCAGTTGCTCCGTGGCATGTGGGATCTTCCCAGACCAGGGCTCGAACCCGTGTCCCCTGCACTGGCAGGCGGATTCTTAACCACTGTGCCACCAGGGAAGCCCAGTGTCTCCACTTCTAACCGTTTTTGTTTTTTTTTTTTAATTAGAACAATAAAACTGATGTCTATTTGCAGAACACACAAACATACGTCCTTCCATAAATTTAGGCTTTCCTGAAGTGGAATAAAAGGGAAAATGAATTCAAACTGAGTATATTTTCATTATAGGCCCACCTGACTGATTTTCAGGCCGTATGAACCTTGATTCAGAGAGAAACTTGTTCTATAAAACCTCAAACTGCAGAATTAGGATCTACAGATAGAATTTAAAGAAAGACAAATTTTAGTTCAATATAAATAACTTCCTAAGAGAGTTTTAGGAAGATGGAACGGGCCATTTTAGGGTAGTAAATCACTAGTAGTATTCATGTAGATGCTGAGGCTCCAATCACAGCTAATACAAGGCAAATTCCATCAGAAATAGGGTTTGAAACAGACAATATTAAAGGTCATCCTTACAACCAGGAGATTTTACATTCTTTCTGTCTGCACACTCATACAGCTCAAAGCTTTTCTCAAGTTTTATTTTCAACATGTATGAACCTCAATACCATGAAACCTATGTATAACCTCTATATTAAAAAATTGTGAATAAAAGAAATTCTTTTCCTATCTCACTGAACATGACACCATAGCAAAATAGCAATATAAAGAGAGCAACATGAATGAGGGCAAGATATGGCTCTCAAGTGGACTTCAATCCAGCTCAGGAAAATCCCAGGGTGTTTCCTTTAATTCCAACCTATAATACACCCTAAGACTTTGCGTAAAAATTATTAGCCATAATGAGAACATAAGTACTAGAAACAAGTACCTACTTTTTATTCAGAATTTAAAGTCCCCTATTGCAAAAAAGATCACATGGTTCAATCTATTTTCAAATCATTTATCAAACCAGAAATACAAAACTAATTCCATTTTTCATCATCAACTCCTGACTTACTATCATGATATAAAGATGGCTGAGAGTTTTTTTTTGTAATTAATTAATTTATTAATTTATTTATTTTTGGCTGTGTTGGGTCTTCCTTTCTGTGCGAGGGCTTTCTCCAGTTGCGGCAAGCGGGGGTCACTCTTCAGCGCGGTGCGCGGGCCTCTCACTATCGTGGCCTCTCGTTGCGGAGCACAGGCTCCAGACGCGCAGGCTCACTAGTTGTGGCTCACGGGCCTAGCTGCTCCGCGGCATGTGGGATCTTCCCAGACCAGGGCTCGATATGGGCCCATGTCCCCTGCATTAGCAGGCAGATTCTCAACCACTGCACCGCCAGGGAAGCCCGATGGCTGAGATTTTAATAGATGAAAACACACAAATCACTTATATTACCCTGTAGAACTACTTAGTGAAATTTATTACCATTTGCTCAAGATTCTCAGCATGGGCTTCTGTTACTTGAGTACCTTAGCTCACAGGCTCTTTTCAATGAGGGACTAGCTCCCAAGCTTGGGTGTTTTACGAACTGAATTCTGGGTTTCAGGAACAACTGTCTCCTACCACTGAGGGCAGATTATTTTTGGCCACGCACGCAGCATGTGGGATCTTAGTTCCCCAACCAGGGATCGAACCCGCACCCCCTGCAGTGAAAGCACAGAGTCTTAACCACTGGACTGCCACGGAAGTCCCTTCGAATACAGAATTCTTATCTACTGCTTATGTGTGGTTATTCAAGCAGGGCCGTTGCTATTAACAAACATATTCCTGGGACTTCCCTGCTGGCGCAGTGGAAAACAATCCGCCTGCCAATGCAGGGGACACAGGTTCATTCCCTGGTCCGGGAAGATCCCACATGTTGAGGAGCAACTAAGCCCGTGTGCAACAACTACTGAGCCTGCGCTCTAGAGCCTGCAAGCCACAACTACTGAGTCTGCATGCCGCAACTACTGAAGCCCGTGCGCCTAGAGCCCATGCTCCACAACAAGAGAAGCCACCGCAATGAGAAACCTGTGCAGTACAACGAAGAGTAGCCCCTGCTCGCCACAACTAGAGAAAGCCCGTGCGCAGCAACAAAGACCCAACGCAGCCAAAATAAATAAATAGATAAAAATTAAAAACCAAACATATCCTAAAAGAGAGTCCCAGAAGCCAGTAGTTGAGTTCCGGTTATAGAAAGACAAAAGATACTGTCTAGCAGAATCTTGATTATCCAGACAAAAAGGATAAAGAGGGTTCTTACTAAGGCCAACCTAGTGAAAAAGGAACATCTAGTATATAAGATATCCTATTTCTCAGATGAGATTAAAAGAAACATTTATAGTCCTGATGTGACATGAAAAATATATCAAATTTGAAGCAGCAATCAGAAAAAACAATTTTTTCTTTGGTGGTAAAATATCTTCATCTTTCATAACCATTACCTACATACTGCTAATGGAATATTTCAGATTCTGTCCTGTCTACAGGGGTTATTTTCAGCATTGGATCTATCTGTGACCTGGGAATCTCTTAGAGTTCTCCTAAGATCCACCACTTCAAGGACTCAACGTCTATTCAAGCAGCATGTGGTTCCATAAAAGCAATCAGAGTGCACAGTCCTCAACTGTGGATCCCGGAAGACCAAAGGAGGCTTTAATACTGAGGTTGTTTGGCTTGCACAACAGTCAAGAAAAGTCAGTAAATGCCAAGCTGGTTTGCTTCCTTTGATGGAAGCTGCTGAAAAGGTCTTCCATTTGGAAGCATTTACCAGTTTTTCTGGTACAATAGCTACAGCTGTGGGCTTTCTGAGTGTGAACAGACATATGTAAGACATGAAATATCAGGGACAGGCACCATCTGCAACTGACTGTCTCACAGGCTGGGACTGCAATGTAGGAGGAGCAAGGGACAGACTTTTCTCAGGGCCATACACTGGCAAAAAAAAAACCCTTTTGGGGACTTCCCTGACGGTCCAGTGGTTAAGAATCCGCCTTCCAATGCAGGGGATGTGGGTTTGATCCCTGGTCAGGGAACTAAGATCCCACACGCTGCGGGGCAACTAAGCCCGCACTCTAGCGCCCGGGCGCCGCAACTAAGACCTGATGCAGCCAAACAAAACGAACAAAAAAACCCTTTTGGCTGACAAAGATCTTAAAGATATGAATAAACGGGATTGTAAGACTGTGTCCTTTGCAGCTAGCATCCTCAGCGCTTCCTGCCCTAATCATTCAAAGGTTAAATGAACACAGTTGATGAACACTGCCTTGTTTTAGAAGAGACATTCAAAGAAAAAACCAAGACATTATGGCTTTTCCCTAATTAATAGCCACCCTCTTACTAAACAACACTTATGTGGGGGTATAAAGGGGATACAAAGATAGATAATAAAAACCATATACACTAAAGGACCAATTCTTTATCCATAGGTTAACCTCTAACCATAAAGTAGTATAGAAGGAAAGAAGAATTTTTATGAAGGTGCCATCAGACTTTCAGGTAAAGATAGTAGACTGAAAATCACATTTAAATTTTCTTTCTCTTGGAAGAAATTCTGCCATAATTAAAGGAAAAAAATTTAAAGGTATAAATTCATAAAGACGGGGAAGAGAAAATACAACTGCAACAAAATCTTGGTAACTGTGAAACAAATGGTGTTAGCAAAAACACCACAGAATTCTCAAAGGCTCAGGACTGGTAGCGCCTCTGGAACTGTATGGAGGGGAAATGGGGGGAGGGGATGTTAAAAGAAAGAGGATCAAGAAACTGTTACAGCCCTAGACCCCCCACCATTCTAAGCTACCTCAGCCCCTCAGCCCCTGAATAAAACTGAAAGATTGATTCTTTCAGAGAAAATAAGATAGATGGCACTTTGGGACTTCCCTGGTGGCGCAGTGGTTAAGAATCCGCCTGCCAATGCAGGGGACACGGGTTTGAGCCCTGGTCTGGGAAGATCCCACATGCTGCGGAGCAACTAAGCCCGTGCACCACAACTACTGAGCCCACGTGCCACAACTACTGAAGCCCGCACACCTTGTGCTCCGCAACAAGAGAAGCCACCACAATGAGAAGCCCGTGCACCCCGACAAAGAGTAGCCCCCTCTCGCCACAACTAGAGAAAGCCTGTGCGCAGCAACGAAGACCCAATTCAGCCAAAAATAAATAAATATATAAAAAATAAAATAAATAAAATAGTAAGATAGATGGCACTTTGAAGGGGATGCCAGGCATGGCTGAGGGGTGGTGAAGTAAGTGAATTTATGCATATACTGAATGCTGAGACTCTCCAGCCCTCTTTCCCAATTTAGCTCCCAGGAGGCTGGTAGAAACTCTTTATATTCTAAACAGGAGAGGCAAGGATGATTTTTTGAAAAATTAAGCCAGCCCCTAAAGAAAGACATGAAAGTACTGACATAGAGGATTCCAGCTACCTTCAGTGATGGGTAACTGGAGCTCCTAACCTGGCCCTCATGGTTTAGAGGGCCATACTCTGATCTTCCTCTGGCCTCCTCGGAACCCCTGTATAGAAGAATCCACACGGCCAAAGAGACATGCCCAGGTAGAACACATAGAATTTCCTGGCTAAAAAGCCCTAACATTGTTTCCAGGGCCTGCTTGAGATACTTCTACTGGTCACTTTTCCTGAGGGTCAGTAAGCATATCCTTAGGCCCAAGGGATGGCCAAAGGGTGGAAGTTGAATAAAGGAAGAGTAGGCTGTGAAACAGGATTCTTCAGTTGCACTCCTGAGTGAACAGATGGAGAATTTTAGCAAAGAACCAAATGGTTGTCCTAGAACTGAAAAGTACAGTATCTGTTGTTGTTTGTTCGGTTTTTTTTGGCCGTGCCATGCGGCCTGTGGGATCTTAGTTCCCAGACCAGGGACTGAACCTGTGCCCCCTGCAGTGGAAGTGCAGAGTCTTAACCACTGGACTGCCAGGGAAGTCCTGAAAAGTACAATATCTGAAATGAAAGTTATACTGAATGGATGTAACAGAACACTGTAGCCTATAAAAGGAGAGTCTGTATACTTGAAGACAGATCAACAGGAATCACCCCATCTGAAGAACAGAAAGGAAGAAAACAAGAACAACCAAAAACCACCCTTAGTTATCTGAGTGACAATATCGAGTGGTTACACATATGTGTAAGTGGAGGTCTGAAAGGAGGGAATAGAGATGCTGGGGCGGAAAAAAATTTAAAGAAATAATGGAAAAAAAATTTCCCAAATTTGGGAGAAACTATCAATTTACAGATCCAAGCTCAGTGAACCCAAAGCCAGAGAAATACAATGAAAACACCTAGGTACATAACAGTCAAGCTGCTGAAAACTAAACATAAAAGAAAAAGAGAGGGTGCCCATAGATCAGCACTGTCCAACAGAACTTTTTGTAATGATGGAAATGTTCTACTTCTGCACTGCCCAATCTAGTAACCACCAGCCATGTGAACATTTGAAATGTGGCTGATGCAACTGAGGAAATGAATTTTTTATTTTATTTAATTTTAATTAATTTCAATTTATATAGCCATAAGTGGCTAGTGGCTATCATACTGAACAGTGTAGCTAAGGAGCCTTATGAGATATCAACCCATCATAATATGTGCACTTCACTGATTCAGACAAACAGTAATAATAAAAACAAACAAAAGTTTAAGATATGGAGATAATTAGAAACTTGAGAACTGACTGGATATTTGATGTTAATGAATTCTTGATAATTTTTTAATGTGCACATAGTTATTGTGGTTACGTTCTTAATAAGACACCATCTGTTTTAAACATATATATTGAAATACTTATAGATGAAATGATATAAATGTCTAAGATTCGCGTCAAAACAATATGCTGTGGACAGGGGTATAGATGAAACAATATTAACTATGGGTTGATAATTATTGAAGCTAGATGATGGGCATACAGGGACTCATTACACTATTTTGTTTACTTTTGTAGAGTTAAAAATTTTCCATAAAATGTTTTTAGAAAGTAGAGCAAAAGGAGAAAGAGATGGAAAATAGGATAAAAAAAAGGGAGATCGGTCCAGGAGGGTCAACATTCAAATAGCAAGACTTCCAATAAGAGAGACAGAGAGGGCTTCCCTGGTGGCGCAGTGGTTGAGAATCTGCCTGCCAATGCAGGAGACACGGGTTCGAGCCCTGGTCTGGGAAGATCCCACATGCCGCGGAGCAACTGAGCCCGTGAGCCACGGCTACTGAGCCTGCGCGTCTGGAGCCTGTGCTCAGCAACAGGAGAGGCCGCGACAGTGAGAGGCCCGCGCACCGCAATGAAGAGTGGCCCCCGCTCGTCGCAACTGGAGAAAGCCCTCGCACAGAAACGAAGACCCAACACAGCCAAAAATAAATATAAATAAATAAATAAATTTATAAAAAAAAAAAAAAAGAGAGACAGAGAAAATGGAGGGAGATCTATAAAAAAGAAAAACTCCCAGAACTGAAGGATACAAGTCTCTACATTGAAAGAGCCCAAAAAGTACCTAGTAAAATCGGTGAAAAGAGACACACACACCAAGGCACATCACTGTGAAATTTCAGAACATGGAGGATAAAGAAAGGATCGTGCAAGCGTTCACTGAGAAAGAACATGGCACAGAAAAGGATTAAGAATCAGAATGGCTTCATGCTAGGAAGCAAATTATTTTCCTAACCTAGAATGATATACAGAAACCATCAGACAAGTGTGAAGATAAAAAAGACATTTTAAAACATGTGAAGTCTCAAAAACTTTATTCTCTACATACCTATTCTTAGGAAGCTACTAGAGGATGTTTTTCATCAAAATGAAGGAGTAAAACAAGGAAAGAAAAATACAATAGGAGACCCAACATACCAGACAGGTGAAGGGAATGAATCCCCAGGGCTATTATGAAGGGAGATCCCAGGATGACAGTTCCAGGTGTTGAAGGAAGTCAGTTCAGACTGACGCAGTCAAAAGACTCCAAAAGGAGACTTTAAGAAAGTGAAACCGATTAAGACTATTTTGAAGGGTCTGATCTCACTGCAATTTGGGAATGAATTACAGTTAACACAAAAAATTAAACAGGAGCGGCCAAGCAGTGCCAGGCCAGGTGGGTACGTCCGTCGGTCCTGACGTGCCCGCGCCGGAGACCAGCCCTGGAGGCGGCCTGGGCCCGTCCCTGTGGCCGGCACCATGAAGCAGGAGTCGGCAGCCCAGAACACCCCGCCCCCCAGGACGACGGCGGCCCCCAAGCGCTGTGGATTTCCAGGTACGGCTCCCTGGTGTGGAGGCCCGACTTCACCTACAGCAACAGCTGTATGGGCTTCATGCACCGCTACAGCCGCCACCTCTGGGAGGGAGACACCTTCCATCGGGGCAGCGACAAGATGCCTGGTCGTGTGGTGACCCACCCTGAAGATCGTGAGGGCTGCACTTGGGGTGTGGTGTACCAGGTGCAAGGTGAGCAGGTCAATGAGGCCCTGAAGTACTTGAACATGTGGGAGGCAGTGCTTGACGGCTATGATACGAAGGAGGTCACCTTCTGCCCTCAAGATGCCCCTGACCAACCACTCAAGGCATTGGCCTACGTGGCCACCCCGCAGAACCCTGGTTACCTGGGCCCTGCACCTGAGGAGGCCATCGCTACGCAGATCCTGGCCTGCCGAGGCTTCTCTGGCCACAGCCTTGAGTACTTGCTGCGCCTGGCAGACTTCAGGCAGCTCTGTGGGCCCCAGGCACAGGACGAGCACCTGACAGCCATCGTGGATGCTGTAGGCACCAGGCTGCCCTGCTTCTGCCCCACTGAGCAGGCTTTGGCACTGGTCTGAGGGGCTGAGCCCCTACATGGACACAGGGGCCAGGTCCCCACTCCAGTGCACACAAGACAGACTTGATATAGCTGGAGCCCACTGAGAACACTTGGTGGGCCGACTGGGGCCTCTCTCAAGCCCCTGCCTGTCTGCCAGCCCCCAGATCTCCTACCTGACACTGACTTACTACTTGAAACTTTATTTATTGCACCATGTTGGTGTGGTGGGCAGGGTGGGGGGCCTGCCCTAGATATAGGGGCCCTGCTGAGCGGTGCCCCACCCCAGGCGCCTGGTGCCTGACCAGATTCCCCCCAGTGCTGCTGCTATCCCCATACTACTCAGGCCTCCACCTCCCCAGGGAGCCTCCAAGAGCCTTGACCCTCTGCCCCCGACTCCAGACCAACCATTCCCTAGCCCCAGAAACAACACCCGTCAAAGGTCCCAGCCTGCTGGTGAGGGTAGGAGGGAGTGAGGAGAGGGGGCCCTACAAGAACTGAGGCCCCTGCCAGCCCTGCTCATCCCCCAGGTCCCCAGGGCAGAGCTGGATCTGGAGGCCAGACACAGCTGCTAGGCTGGGCCTAGGCCTCTTACCCATTTGGCTTTGTTTCCCTGTCCTTCTGTCTGTCTGTCTGGGCCACTCCTGTCTGTTTGTTGGTCTATGCCTGGGAAGCTCATTACTATAGGTACTGGCACCTTCCCAGTCTGTCCCATACTATAATCCATAAACTGATCTCATTAAAAAGAAAAAAAAAAATTAAACAAATAAAAAGACAGGTATTAATGGGTAAATATCTAATTACTTATAAAAAATTTTATGGAGAAAAAAATAATCACACTATATAGCTCAGCTATGAGGAGTATATATAATCATAATAACATAAACAATGAACACTGATTAAAGCAAATTCTAAGACAGCTCTATCAGGAAAATAGGAGGATTGGAAATATGTATGTAGATGACGGCCATAAGTGGGGAGAGAAGGCTGGGGACTGGGTTTTTCTTAGCTAACTATAGAACTAGTTGACTCTAAACTGTATTTTTATAATCCCGATAAAATTAAAACTTGAAAGAATGGTGCTATCCATGTTCTCACAAGAGTTTACAGCCTGGTGAAAAAGGAGGCCAAGCAGCTGTGAGAACACTACAGCATCTATACAAAGACTGGGATGAACACGTGTTATATCACTGTTCTACTGTCTTTTTGCAGACACTGACTTGAAGAAGCAGTCACCTGCCAGGTATCAAGTTTGAAGGAGTATATTGGGAAAATGTTTCTAAGCAACTGACACAGATGAAATGAAAAACAAGGATATCAAAGTCAGAGAAAACTCAGAGAAAATTCATTTAGACATCTGTTAAGGTTTTTGTTTTATTTAAATAGAGGGAATCAATTCTCTTTTTTTTTTAAGGAATATAATTATATGATATAAATAAACTCAAGAGAGGCTCCCAACGGGGGCAAGCTAAGCTTTATTTTGTGTAATATTGATAAGCTGAATTCACAAAGGCTTTTACGACCAACAGTATTAGTACAGTAGAAAAATTTTCTAGGTTCAAATTTCTAGTAGGTATCTAAGGTATAACCTATTTTACATTTTAAGAGGGAACAGTGTCTTTCAATAATGTTTCAAAAAGACTATAAGCCAATAAGTAGTTTGACGATGTTTTGTTTTTTTTTTTTTTTGACGATGTTTTTAATGAAAAGTTTTTGTACTAAATGTTACATTACAGTTTTGGCGGCTAGGTTTGATTTATCTGTCCTATGTTGATATCAAATTAGCCAAAATAGCTACAACCCACACTGCTTTCAAAATTTCATTTCCTAAACCCCCATTTTTTCTTTACTGATTTTATGGTCTGGAGTACTAGAAAAGTACTAATTTTTCCTGCATGAGCTCTTGAATTTAAACATTATGTTTGCATAACATTTAAATGCCAATCAATCTTTACCTGGCTGTATCTGGATCTTTATGGTCTAAGCTTGTTGAAGTTAAGATCTGATTCTTTTTGTTCATACTAGGACAAGAGCAGAATGGTAGCTGAAATCTGAAGTAGCCCACCACTTTAAGCTAGTCATTAGTTTCACCTTGCACTAGCAGACATTAAATAGAGCTGCTCATAGGGGGAAAAAAAACTTCCCCTCTTTTCAAGTTTTTGCTTATCTTCTCCATTGGGCAATGCCAATTAATGAGAAAACAGCCATTATTATGACATCCTTGCAAGAAAAGAATCCATGGGGAAAACATGGAGAATCAATAGTTGACTACAGATGGAAATTTTGTTTTCCCTAGAGAAGCTGCACTGCTTTATTACATTCTGCTTAGATAGAAAATTTTTAAGATTGTTTTTTATAATGTCACGTTGTGAAAATGAAAACTTGCTGGTCCTAATATCATATCAATACTTTTGAAGGAGGGGTTTGGACTAAGATTCAATTTCTTTTATGAGGGTTCCTATTTGGGATGTTCATTTCGCTGAATGTGAAATGGAAATGCAAATAGGGAAGTAAACGGACATTTATTTATTTACTGTTTCCTTTTGGTTTTAAGAGTAGGAAATTTGCCCTCATTTCTGTGACCCAAATTCCCTTTCCTAATTCTAAAGTAAAGCATTCTCGCACCCATGCTGACTGTCCTCAAATATTTGGCTTGAGGCTCTGTGGGCCACACAGGAGGTTAGATTTCAGTGAAAAGAGAGGAGATGTAAACTTGGGTTAGTTAGTTTCTTTTAGGATTCTGTGCTGGAAAAGCCCCTTAACACATTAGTCTCATTATAGCAACACAGCCAATTCCTTCTGCACAGAAATCCTTGTTTTGTTCTTCTAGACTGAGCCAAGTTATATTGTGACTCACTCATCGTCACTCTAAATCATTACACCCTTTGCTGAGAAAGAAGCAGTCAACTGCTGAGGCAGCAAGGTAGTCAGTCAACTGGCAAGCAGGCTTGGTGCGCTGGTATTTAAACTATTGGAGAATGTTACTTTTAACTCTAAGTAATTTTATTGTTGATGTCTCACCAGAAGTACTAGTATCCCACACTGGTGTTTCCAGGAGATTGAGCAATGGGATCCCACCTGTCCTGATTGGAAAGTGGAAGGCTGATATTTTTTGCTCATCATTTAAAACATATCTTATAGTTTCATTCATCCTATTCTATCATTTCAAGTTCTCGATAGAAGGGGATACCAATCCTCTTTGTTGCATCTCTTGTCTGTCAGTCACAGTGCATCTTTCCCTCGTTTTTTTTTGGTTAAATTGTGAGCTGACTTTCAGTAGAGGTTTTCTTCTCAGATGGGAGTCCTGATGGCCTTAAAGTTCAAAACCATTGCAAAAAGGCCGTTTTGCATTTGCTTCTGCCAGGTACCCTGGGTTTCACCAGTTCTGGTCCAATTTTACATTAATTTACTGGTTTGGAGAATTCTTCACGTACACAGTATAAATTCAGGCCCTGGATTTCTCACAAGAGGTGGCCCAGAACCCAGGTCAAAGAGAACTCTCTCATCACTTGCCCCTGTGGAAATGTTTTTCTCGTTCCCCTTTCATTGAGGGACTTGCCCTTCCAGGGTCTCAGCTTTGTGCAGGGATCAGTTACAGTTCCCCATCTCAGGTCAGCCCAAGGTGGTCTCTTCTGTCCTTGTGAGCATTAAAACCCTCAACTTCTTGGGTTTATATCTGTATTTTATCCCTTGAGGGTTGCTACAGCTTCAGCTTACATGCTTATTACTACTCTGCCTTCATGTTGCTTGAACCCCAAAAGGCTTATATTTCAAAGAGAAATTCAAAGTGGTGAAAACGAAATGATACTCTAAGCTGGGACCTTAAGCATTCTAAACATTCAATATTTTCAAGATGGAGAGGCGCTTAGAAACTTGATAAAGTTCTGAGCTCCTCTACGATGCTGCTACACTCACCACACACTTACCCAGATAACCCAACTATTTATGGCCGTGTGTTCAAAGATGACCTCCACACAGCTCTACTGAAATCTATTCTTGCGACATTCAAATTCTCTATGAAAGTCTTAAGACAAAAACAAAGTTTGTACTAACACCTTGAAACGTTTGTTTGTTGAGTAAAAAGAAAATAACTTTCCGTGTCAATGCGTGACTTTTGTGTGTATTTTTAATGAAAAATAAAAGTCTTCTCCACAGATTTATTTCAAACCCTATTCCATGACCAAATCTAATATAAGAAAGAGAGGGGTTGCTTTACAGATAAAATTGGCAAGATATAAACCTGTACCCCCTGAGTGAAGTGAAAGTCTAACCTGCAGGTTGTTCAGAGGCTCCATCTTCATGACTGGGCCCAAGGTGTTGAGAGGCAGGGAGACGTCAATGCTCTGGTTTGGCATCAGTGGTGTGTGGATGGCCAGAGGAGTGCTGGGGATGACACCAAAGCTAGGAGAGAGGATGAAGAAATCCCAGAGGTTAATCAGGAGGCAGCATTTAGCCACGTCTTTAGGTTTCAATGGCTTTTTACTCCGTTTGAAGGAAACATAAGGAATAGCAGGCACTAAAGGGCCCAATTCTAATTTGCTGTAACACTAGTTACAACATAACCTCTTTTTTCCATTAAAAAGATTTGAGGAAGGAGAAAACATTCGTAAGTACAGAACTGGTTTGCTAATGCTCTGATTCTGAAAGTTTCTTATGTTTATCATGCCACTAGAGGGACAGGTTTGATAAGCATCTTTTTTAAATACATCTTTCTTTAGATAATCTTTGGGAGAAAGAACACTTAAGAATACCCACCCTGTAAAGTATAATGATATTATTGCACTTGCTTGATAACCTGCCTGATCAGACCAGAGGATGATTTACTGGTAACTCTCATTTTCTTTCTTCTTTATTTACTTACACAGGATACAATCATTGGGAAAGAGCCAGTCTAAGTAAAGCAGAGTTGACTGGCTTAAACATTCCAAACAACACCCCAAAGGATAAGTTGTAGACTCAAATCTGGCCACTTTCTTCACCTAAGGCAGGCAGTGAGTACCCACCAGTTTGACTTCTCAGAGAAGCCTGCCTAATAATAATACAAGAATAGTAAAGAGATGGGAAAAGCCTGAGTCTGAAGTTACAAAAAAACCCAAAAATATATGAGGGAAGACAGACACGTCTTACGTCTCAGAAACATAAGAATACAATTTTAAAAAGATGGAGCAGAAAGGGAAAAGTAGGCCCTTAGGTATAACAAATAAACAACTTAATGATATAAATTTATAATGAATTTATGTTCTAATGTGCCTCAGGAAGAAAGATGGGATTTTATTATTTATAAAATAATTATTGAGTTTATATAGGTAGTATCAATTTCAAGAGTCACAGACTAGCAGAAGAAACATTTTCCTTTTGGTAGATAAACTACACTTTAGAGTCCCAAATGTAATAAAGAAATGATTTTGAGTAGACACATCACTCATTTTGGTATCAACATTTATGGGTCAAAAAGCCCTTTTGCCCTTTTTATCTTGCTCTCATGATTTATCTATGTGGAAAACCATAAGGAATCTAAAAAAAGGCTACTAGAACTAATAAGTAAGTTTAATGAAGTTTTAAGATACAAGTTCAATGTACAAAAATCAGTTGTATTTCTATATACTAGCAACAACCAAAAACTAAAATATGCTACTTACTGTAACATCAAAACTATAAAGCACTTAAATGTGACAAAAGATGTGCAAGATCTGTACACGAAAAATTATAAAACACTGCAGAGAGAAGTTAAAGGCGACCTAGATAAGTGGGGAGATATGCTATGCTAATGGATGAGAAGACTCAATATTGTTTGATGCCAATTCTCCCTCAAACTGATCTGCACATTCACTGCACTCTCAAGCAAAATTCCAGCAGGCAAAAGACCTAGAATTGCCAAAACAATTTTTGAAAAAGAACATACATAGTAGGAGGGTTTATACTATCTGACTTCAAGACTTACTACGGAAAAAAAAGTTTACTTTGACTCTTACTTTACACATATTATCTCACCAAAATTACCTCAAAATGAATTCTAAAAGGTAAAGGTAGGAGCTAAATCTATTAACACTTCTATTAAAAAACATTTTAAAAAATTGTAACTGTGGGTCAGGCAAAGATTTGTTAAACAGAACACAAAAAGCAAAAGACATAAAAAGGAAAAAACTGTAAAGTAAACTTTATTTAAATAAAAAACTTGTGCTTCCCTGGCGGCGCAGTGGTTAAGAATCTGCCTCCCAGTGCAGGGAACACGGGTTTGAGCCCTGGTCCGATGAGATCCCACATGCTGCGGAGCAACTAAGCCCGTGCGCCACAACTACTGAGCCTGCACTCTAGAGCCTGAGAGCCACAACTACTGAGCCCACATGCCACAACTACTGAAGCCCGCGCGCCTAGAGCCCGTGCTCCGCAACAAGAGAAGCCCGCGCACCTCAACGAAGAGTAGCAGCCCCTGCTCACGGCAACTAGAGAAAGCTGGCACACAGCAACGAAGACCCCATGCAGCCAAAAAAAAAAAAAAAACAGTGTATATGTGTCAATCGCAATCTCCTTAAAAAAAATAAATAAATAAAACAAAAAATAAAAAAATTGTTCTTTGAAAAACACTGTTAAGAAAATAAAGGCAAGCCACAAACTGGGAGAAAATATTTGCAAGACATATCTGACAAAGGACTTGTATACAGAATATATAAAAAACTTTATTACTCGATAATAAGACAATCAATTAAAAAGAAAAAAAGAAAAAGGAACGATCTGAGCAGATACTTCACCAAAGAAGATATAAGAATGGTCAATAAGATTATGAAAAGAATGCTCAATATCACTAGTCATTAGGGAAATTCAAGTTAAAACGAGATACTACTATACATGTATAAGCATGGCTGGCATTGGTAAGAATATGGAACAGCCGGAACATTCACACTTATTACCATATGACCCAGCAATACCACTGCTAGGTATTTATCCAGGAAAAATAAAAACATATATCCACACAAAGACCTGTAAGTGAATGTTCACAGGCGCTTTAGTCATAAAAGATAAAACTGGAAACAACCCCCAGTTCCACCAACTGGTGAAAGTGTAAACAAATCATGGTATAAGCATCGATGGAGTACTACTCAATAAAACAGAACAGACTGTTGAAACATCTCAAAGCGTTATGCTAAGTGAAAGAAATCAAATGCAAAAGACTCCATACTATGTGATTTCATTTACAAAACATTATAGAAAAGGTATGATTATAATGGCAAAGACAGTTTTCTTATTCTATATGGATGAGTTCTCCCAGCAAAATTCCCTAGGGCCTCCAGTGTTGAAGCTGACCACGGAACAGATGTGCAAGAGCCTCCGCTCACTCTACATCAGGCATCTGCCAACACGAGAGTTTTTACCCACTGCTAAAAGGAACACTCTCTTGTTGGACACAAAGTACACTGCTGTCTCAGGATCGAGCTGGGGAACTCAGATTTCTTACCTATTCTTGTTAAACTGAATTGCAAAGTCTGTCATGTGCTGCAGAGCTTTGTTGGTGAAGTTCATTTCCATATAGATGTGCCCTTGGCGGTGAGTAAACGTTCCCGAAATCTCCAGGCCCTTAGCCTTTACTGCAGGCAGCCAGACCTGAAACACAGTATAAAGCCCAATGAAACCAGACAGGACGCTTCTAAATAAAGATGAAATTAAGATTTCACTTCCTTAGGCAACTAAGGTGATTTTTATACCATAAATACCAAGCCAAATGCAAAAGGCTCTGGATAAAGTCATATTTGCTGAATTTTGAGATCATTCTCAACTATTTAAGAACCAAAAAAACCCCACCAAAAATCAAAAAACAAACAAAAAAAACCCAACCAAACAAAACAAAAACCCAACCCAAAACCAAAGCCAAAAACAAACAAAAAAAGAAAAACAAACCCCAAAATAGTCTCTGGGTAACCATGGCGAAAGGAGAAATTCCAATGAGCATAACATGGGGTTTCTTTGGTTAGTAGCTTTGGTAAAAGTCTTAAAAGGGAAAAAACTGATCTAATGAAAATCGCATGTTTACAATATTTGAAGACTTTTAAAAATCACTACCAAATTCCTTATCAGTAATCTGTTAAGGGCAAGGACCATGTCTTATTTATATTTTTAACCTTTGTTATAGTCTCTGGGAAATAGTTAAGTATTCAGATGTCGTTTAAGTAATCTGAATGCTTATTCTCTCTATATAATTCATTCATGACCCACCTCTCGCCCCAGAATCTGTGATACTCCTGGACTGTACCAGTTTATATATATATATAAAAAAAAACCAACAGGAATTCATGAACTGTCCTGACTAAAGACAGAATGCCCATTAGTCACTGGGTGGCTAGTAAACAAGAGAATATACTCAACCACATTACAGGAAAAAAAGGAAAAAGAAAAGAAGAAAATGACACTATTTAATAGTACAAGATACTATTTTTCATCTATCAGAGGGTCAAAAATTCAAAAAGTCAGTAATACTCAATGAAGGAGAATATAAGGAATCTGGCACTACTACATTCTGCTTTGGAGAATATAATTTGATGTCACCTTTTTGGAGGGTAAGTTGGTAATGTCTTTTTTAAAAAAAATAATTTATTGTTTTATTTTTGTCTGCGTTGGGTCTTAGTTGCAGCACACAGGATCTTCGTTGCGGCACGCAGGATCTTTTTGTTCCTGCATGGACTCTTCTCTGTGGCACGTGGGCTTCTGTCTAGTTGTGGTGTGTGGATTTCTCTCTCTCGTTGTGGCGCACAGGCTCCAGAGCGCATGGGCTCTGTAGTTTGTGGCACATGGGCTCTCTAGCTGAGGCACGCAGGCTCAGTAGTTGTTGCATGCAGGCTCAGTAGTTGTGGTGCGTGGGATTAGTTGCCCGGTGGCATATGGGATCTTAGTTCCCCAACCAAGAATCGAACCTGCGGCCCCTGCATTGGAAGGCGGATTCTTTACCACTTGACCACTGGGGAAGTCCCTGTAATGTCTATTTTTAAATGCTTAAATGATCAAGCACATTCCAAGTTTATCCTATAGATATGCTTACAAAAATATACCATGATACACGTAAACAAGAATGTTCATGGTAACATCATAATAACAAAAAAGGGGGCGGGGATAGGACTAGATGAATAACCTAAATGTCCATCACCAGGAGAAAGATTAAATATGTTGTGGTACACATCAATAAAGTGGATACAGCCATTCAAAAGACTGTGGTAGAGAAAAAACAAGGTGCAAAACAGTATATCCCACTGACAGTATTTAAAGGATAGAAACATACAGGTATATGCATGATCTTTTTTTCTTCTGAGAGGACACAGAAGAAAGTTAATAGTGGCTACTTATGGGGAAGTGGGGACAGAGGGAAACTTAATTTTCCACCTGATCTTTCAACATTATTTAAATTTGTCATTTCTAGGTATTACTGTAATGTTAGTAAACAAGTACCTCTTGTTACCTCTTAGATAACCTCTTAATCAATTAAAAGTCTGTGGGGATAATATCCAACGCAGTAACCTTACAACAAAGCTACTAAGTTGTGCCAAAACACTACAGATCAGTTTTGAATCATATTTCTGGTTACTCTATGTAATGGGTGTGTACACAAAGACAAGACTCCTGGGATGGACAACTGGTTTACTATCTGCAGCAGGGATTCCCCACACTGAGCTGGATGAGCAGGCAGAGAATTCAGAAAGCAACCAGGCATGCTGCCCCTCAGAAAGGCAAAATTAAAAGAAACCTAGCTTAGCCTGGAAGGCACTATTCCCAAGGGCCGAAATATGCTTCATTTACAAGGAGTTTCCCCTTCCCCTTTTGAATTTCAATCTGAGCATGACATCAAGTGAGGCTGAGACTAGAGGGACACCAATGACACTAAGCTAAATCAAAACTCTAAAAAGGTGTAGTAAAATGCATGACAACCAAATCTGAGCAATGGCACTCTAGAATCCATATGCAGTACCAATGGAAAAAGGAGAGTGGAAAGAATGCAAAGTAAAATGTTACTTCTCTATTATGTCTTTTTCCTCCTGCTGTTGCTCTGTATATCAGATCTACACTAGACTGACTTCAGTGTTGACAAGCTAGGCAATATTTCTAAACTACAGAACAAAACCTAAATACTTAGTATTTCCAATTTTAAGTCTAATTATACAAATGGTTAATA
Source organism: Eschrichtius robustus (assembly GCF_028021215.1). Classification (NCBI taxonomy): domain Eukaryota; kingdom Metazoa; phylum Chordata; class Mammalia; order Artiodactyla; family Eschrichtiidae; genus Eschrichtius; species Eschrichtius robustus. Next base: position 46,038,854 of record NC_090843.1, read on the forward strand.
AGGATGCTATGGTGCTTCTTATTGCTAGGTTTGAGGCCGTCTTTCATCTTCCTCGTAAATCCTCTAGAAAAAAGAGCCCCAACCTTGGATTTATTATCAGTGAGAGTAACACAAATGTCAGATGCTAAATAATTTAGGTCCTGTCCACTAAGAAAGTGTTGTTTTACTTACAGCCTTAGGAGCCACATATCCACCAGGTGCCATGCCTATCCCCGTGGAGAGTTCAAACAGGTCATTCAGACCACTGCTGACCACAGCAGGAGTAGGTGAAGGAGCAAAGGTTGCAGGCACTGATGACGGGATGAAGGATTGTCCCACCTGCAGGGAATAAAAGGGAAGGGGAGCAGGGAGATCAAGAAGAACTGATTAATAGTCCTTAAAATGTTGCTATATATTTTAATAGTATTGATAAATCAATAAGAACACACCATAATTACAGTATTCTTAGGCGTTTAATTCATATATTCTTTGTCCTTCAAATCATCATGGTTATTTTTCATCATTGAAAAGATACACACACTCTTTAGAAGTTCTATCAAGAGAGTAATCAGTAGGATCAGGAACACAGTGATCCAAAGTTTTTTGTTTGTTTCCAATTTTAGCTTCCATGATTCTGTGCAAAAGGCCTACAGGTACCCTAATGAAGGGGGAATCTGTTTCTACAGAAAGAAGGAGAAGCATCCAACTTAGACAGCAGTTCCATTTCCACTTGGGCCCGGGCAAGTCTTATTTCCCCATTTAGGCATAAATATCTAGTAGGAAACTCTCCTGGGGGAGATGGATACTCACACCCCCCCTAACTCACGTACGAGGAGAGTCTCACTCTGAGTCCAGCTGACGCTCAAGCTCTTTCTAGACGACAGAAGAGAAAAGAGTATTCTCTCGTCAAGATGGGAGGTTCCATTTCCTTTAGCCCTTTAATGTCAGGAAGACAAAGAACTCTGTAGACACCAGAGCGCCAATCCCTAAAGAGACCCCTACACCACATGTGGTGTATGGTCCCAAAGATTCCAAGTAACCCTACGCTACTTTCTACTCTTCATACACTACTACAGAGGTTCTGGTGTACAGGGCTAGATAGCAGCGGTGGCTGGTCTGAGAACGTGTGCATAGGAAAGGCATCAAACAGGGGGCAGTGCATCCCATGGTGAAAAAAACCGATGGCACTTACTGCCGGACTTCCTCCAATGCCCCCGCCAAGGTCACTGCCAAGCTGAAAGAGAGAAAGGAGAGAGAGGAGAGAAAGGTAGAGTTCATTTAGCTAAGTACTAGATGCCCATATAGAATCTGTAAATTGCTCTACCAAGTTGCGGGGAATACATGCTATTCAACTTGACTCCCAAAGCCTAAAGAAATTCTAGATTGCAAAGAAATATAACCTAGGGGAACTGAGTAGGGGAAGTGATGGTGTGTGGGAGTTTTGAGAAAACGTGGAAAGAAAATGGAGCTGGGACATCTCAGGGATGTTTCAGATCCAGTCTTTCCACTGGGGTACATAGGCACAAACCCAAACAGGATTTAAAGAGTTTACATATTCCAAGAAGCTATATCTCTAAGTCGTAATGTTCTGAATATGTTTATTTTTTCTTTAAAAGGAAATTTAAGGGGGGGAAAAAAAAAAGAAAAACTAAAATGTGTTTTGAACTACAAAACTTGCCACCCCACTGAGAAAGTGGGAACCAAACCAGTAGTGAGCTGCAATTTCAAGCTTCAAAAATTATAGCTTGAACAAGAGTGATTTTTAGAGTTTAGAACTTTCCTAAGAAAGCAAACGGCTGGGTTAGGAAGATATCCTATCTGGGTAGGAACTGCGAAGGCATGCAATTCTTCAAATCTCTCCCACAGTCAATACAGCTAAGGAGAAATGCTGTGATTTATCTGGAGTAGATCATTTAAAAGGATGCTAACTATTGGAGAATTAGACTAACGCAATTAGCTAGGTGACAGGAAAATAATTCCACATGGTCTTACTTCTGCCTCTTTTTCCCATCAGGGCTCTGATATAATTCACCCTGAATTCCAGGACAAAAGCATTAAAGAAGAACTGAAGCTGAAAATAGCTAGCATGAAAAAACATAAAACATATACCCACAACTAATGGTGCTATTCAGAAAGCAAACAATACGTTTTTGTGCTACGATTCTATACTGCTACTTCCCTAGCTCTCACTGTGCATCTAACATTCCCCTCTGAATCACCAAATGCCTTGTCTGCTTTACAAAACACTGTTTCCTTTATTGTCTGTCATTTAGTGGTAGAAACTTGGAGAGCTCTAGGCTGTGGTTGTGTTAAAAAAAAAAAAAATTGTATTTGTCTTCAGGATTTGAGAGAGGGGATTTATTACCTTCTCAATGGACAGATATATAAAACTGGGTTGCCAAAATCTCAAAAATAATATATATACTGAAAAATAATGGGACTTATTTCCACCATGACAGAAAAAAAAACCCCAGGCAGGTGTTTCATAACTGGCATGAATAAGCATGTTCTGCACTAAGCTACAGAACACTCCAAACCTCAAAGAACCAACATTTACAAAGTCTGGTTCCTGAAGACTATTTACTGGTTGGACGTGGGGCGAGAAATCACAGGCGTACAGATAAAAAGGTCATCACAACCAAGAATTCGAATAACTGGAAAAGAATGACAGCAAATAGAAAAGATATTACACACCTACCTTCTCCCTGTTTCTAGAATAACACACATCCATAGCATGACATCTGAAAAGCATGAAATTCCTTTTATTCAAACACACACTCACATTTGCTGGACATAAGGTACTATGGGGACTACAAAGATGCCGGGCGATGAGGGGAAAACATAGATGAACAAGATCCAGGCTTTGCAAACTGGCAAAAAAACAAAACACGAATGCAAAAACCATACAGAATATACTAAAGCAAAAAAAGAAAGTTCTGAATAGAAGAGCCTCCTTTTGGCTGAAGGATAATGAAAAGAAGCTTCAAAGACATGGCAGTGTGAAATTATAGAATGCAAAAATGGGGGAGGTTATTTCTCAAATAGCCTGAACAAAGGCTGAAGAAGTAGGAATAAAAGCATGATCAAGAAGGATGAGTAGGGACTTCCCTGGTGGTCCAGTGGCTAAGACTCCATGCTCCCAATGCAGGGGATCCAGGTTCGATCCCTGGTCAGGGAACTAGATCCCGCATGCCGCAACTAAGAGTTTGCATGCTGCAACTAAAGATCTCACACACCGCAACTAAAAGATTCCCTCATGCCACAACGAAGATCCCACATGCCACAACAAAGATCCCACATGTGGCAATGAAGACCTTGTGTAGCCAAATAAATAAATAAATAAATAAATATATTTTTTTTAAAAAAAGAAGAAGAATGAGTAGTCTAATTAGACTGGAGCACAGGGTAGATATGTGTTAAAAAAAAAAAAAAGTCACAGAAAATAAGTTTGCAAAGGCAAACTGATTATGGTCTTTAGTTTTCAATTCCTCCATCACAAAAACCTGGAGGTTTCTTAGAGTAAGATTCAATCTTTCTAAGATTACTAATAACTACTTCAATTGTGTTCTATTAGCTATGGTTTTCAACCTTAGATACACAATGGAATAAACCACCTGCGTGTGTATAACTGTGGAGGGGAAGGGGATTTTTAAAAGTACTGATGCCCGAGTCTCAATCCCAGCCATAGTGATTTAATTGTTCTGAGTTGTAGCCTGGACATCAGAATTTTAAAAAGCTGCCCTAGTGATTCTAATGTACAGACAAGGTTGAAAACCATTGCCTTAGAGAATTAACTATTATCTGGAATCAGACAAGAATATATGTTCAGGAATTACTTTGGAGCTAACTCCTGAACTGAAAAGGAAGCTAGAACTTAAGCAGAAAGAAAACCCCTTTTATTTATTTTTTATAAATAAATAAATTTATTTATTTTTTATAAATAAATAAATTTATTTATTTATTTTTGGCTGCGTTGGGTCTTCGTTGTGGTGTGCGGGCTTCTCATTGTGGTGGCTTCTCTTGTTGTGAAGCACGGGCTCTAGACACACGGGCTCTAGAGCGCAGGCTCAGTAGTTGTGGCGCACGGGCTTAGTTGCTCTGCGGTATGTGGGATCTTCCTGGGCCAGGGCTCGAACCTGTGTCCCCTGCATTGGCGGGAGGATTCTTAACCACTGTGCCACCAGGGAAGTCCAAGAAAAACCCTTTCTAAGGAAGGGAATGATGAAGAATGTCTCTTGTCATCTTGTCCTGATGCTGGTTTTGATTTCGTTTTATGACTTTCTGATGGGCTTACATATCCTCCCCCCAGCCACTCTCCTCCCTTCTGGCCTATCTCACAACTGAAGCTTGAAAGAGATGGAATTCTTTATGGACCTTGCTGGCACTCGATGGCAAGAAAGAAAAAACACACTGGAAGAGAAATGGCAGTATTATCAAATATGCTACATTCAATAAAAGGCATTGAGAAAAGGCACTCACTAGTGGTATTATTTCCAAAGGAAATAAAGCCCATTTATAGCCCTTATTTTCTTAGATTTCATTCTTATTATATTTGAGTATTATATGAATATTATCTTAGCTGGACAGGATCTAAATGTACTCCCCCCACTCCTCCCCACCATGCTGCTTGTCGATTTTATTCAAAACCATGTAAGAGAAACTGAAAAGTAATTCTGATACTCCTTTGTTTATGTTCAGCTTATCAAATACAACTCAGCTGCAACCCAGAATCAAGAACTCTTGATCTTACAGAGACAGAATCCAAAGGGTGTTAGAGACATGTAGCCAGAAATATAAAGGTTCACATAACTGTGCTATGTCCAGAGAGCAAAAGGAAAGGACAATTTCAATATGTTTTCTAACTAGCAAAACTATAGCTTACTCAGACTTTATTCAGCATCTTTCCTTTTGACTGAAAAGTTTCTAAGGGAGGTTGTCATCTTCCTCTCTGAAAATATGACACAGGTGACAGCACAGTGTTGGACAAGAGTAACTAACAGGGAGATGTCAGTAAGGATGGGAGCCAATTCCCCAGTGAGGGCCTCTCCTGTCTACAGCGACATGCAGGATGATGCAGATATTAATCGAGGAGGCGGAGGGAAGGCTAGAAAGCTGAACAAAACACAGCAATGTCGTTGTCATGTTGGTCTGAACTAGTCACTAACCATTTCAGTTCGGTTGCTGATATCATCTGGAGTCAGACAAGATTCATCTGTTTAGTAATACTTACTAATCAGGTAGGGTACAAAATCAGTCAAACTGGACTTGTAAAAATTCAGTGATATCTGTTATCCAGTAAGTTGGGAGAGGTGAGTGAAAAGTGCCAGAGGCATAAGGCATGGCTTTAATCTCAATCTTAGGTGTCTAAATACTGTGTACGTTTTAAGTGTCTTTTGGAGCTGTCCATTTCCCGTTACTCCCAGGACTGCCTTAATGAGGCTGCTATTTTCTCCATGAAGGAAATGATGTAAACTATAGACCAACTAAATCAGGATACAGGAAGATGAAGGAGAGGTGCCAATTTCAGGAAAAGAACACTTCAAATGCTGAAAATTGAGCAGAATTTTCCTCAAGGTCCATAGCTGATACCCAAGTCTAAAATTTCTGCTAGTGGTAAAGCTTCCCCAGCCCCCAATCTAAATCACATTAAATGGCACTAAGAATAACATTAACATTTGGCTACCGCCACAGAGTGGGTGCTTTATCATGCCTGAAGTAGTACTGAAATAGGCTCAGTTCATGTTGAACTACAAAATAATGTGTCGCTGCACTGTTCATTCAGTAATTGGATGGAAAGTAGTGATTTCATGGTGACTTATTTTACGGGCTAAAGGGATTTCAGCACGGTTGCATGAGCTCTGCTGCAGAACCAGGTTGAGTCGAAAGTTTGAGAGCTGAGTCTGCATACCAAAAGGAAATACCTTCATCCAATGGCAACATGCTACAAAAGCAGAAGCACAGAGAAAGAACTCAAGACTGAGGTTCTGTAAGGGACCAAGTCTGCCTGACTCCAAGAAAAGGAAAAGTCTTGACATGGCCACCAAGCAGACCGAAAACAAAACAAGAACAAAAAAAAAAGACCCCACATGGGATTTCCCTGGTGGCACAGTGGTTAAGAATCCGCCTGCCAACGCAGGGGACACAGGTTCAATCCCTGGTCCGCGAAGATCCCACATGCCATGGAGCAACTAAGCGCGTGTGCCACAACTACTGAGCCTGTGCTCTAGAGCCCGCGAGCTACAACTACTGAGCCCAAGTGCCACAACTACTGAAGCCCGCAAGCCTAGAGCCCGTGCTCCGCAACAAGAGAAGCCACCGCAGTGAGAAGCCCGCGTACCACAACGAAGAGTAGCCCCCACTCGCCACAACTAGAGAAAGTCCCTGCGCAGCAACGAAGACCCAATGCAGCCAAAAATAAATAAACAAGTAAAAATAAAATTAAATGCAAAACCCCAAAACCCCCACAAATGTTCACAATCACTGCTCTGGGTCAGCCCCTTTGAGGTCCATCTGACCAGTCTAAAATATACCTGTCTGCTTCTGAAACTGGAGCTGAGTATCTGAAGACATTCTCTTAATTAGAGGTGTAGATCTTAAGCTCACACATTTGTTTACTCCTGTCTAGAATTATCACCTCCTTTATTTGACACTTTCCAGAACTGATTTAATTGAAGGGAGTCTAAGGAATGCTTCAGCTCAAATAGCTTACCAATAGCTCTGCTAGTCAGGAGTCAAAACAGAATGATGTAAAAATAGTACACAATGATTCCCATCACAAACAAAACTTATACCAAAATCCTACTGGTGTCAAAAACATCAGCTTGTGTTTTTCCTATTAGTTTTTAGATTTTAGAAGGCACACACTATCTCCTAGGTAAAAGTATGGTTTTCCAGCTGTTGGGCTACAAATTTTAATTTAATCTTCAAAGAGCTATTTAGAAAAGCACCATAAAATATAACTAATCAAACTGGTGAAAGAATCTGTAACCATGCAAAAGCTATTAGACAAACTCATGGTGAGAATAGATTTGATGTGGAATAGCATAAATGAGTTGAGATCATACAAAATCATCAGAAGACTCCTTAACTTGAACGAAAAAAAGTCTTACATCAACAGAAAAATAGGGAGATATAATAGATTACTTCCTGAGATGGGACAGGGAATAGAATGTGACAGAAAGTCCTTAGAATGGCCACTATTGGTCTCTTAGTTCAGATATAACTCAATGTTCAATGCAGTAAAAATCCACAGGAGAAGCTCCGCATCCTGTCTCATTTTCCTTTGCAGTAATTACTACCTATGTACTTGTTTGTCATTCGTCTCCCCTCACTAGAATGTATGTTTGTAAGGACTCGCCACAACTATATTCCCAGTACACAGAATAGAGCCTGACAAGGAATAAGCACTCAAATATTTACTGAGTGAATGAATTTCCATATAAGCACCACTATGGCAGTATTATTTCTTGGGGAGACAATTTGGAAATGAATCATTTTATTGGTGAAAATTATCACAAAATGGACAGAAGGCTGACAATTGTTTCCCCAACTGACCTAGAGCACCATATCTGCATCAACACTGCCAACACATGAATACAACCAATTAGGGGAAAAAATGACCCCACCCCCTCCGTTCCCACCCCAAGGCCAAAGCTCTTTCTAGAAAGGAAATGTATTGTCTGAGTGGTTTTGATTGCCAGTTTTCAGCACAAGAATGTCCTGTGCATCATTTATTTGCCTTGAAAGTACTTGCTTTCTATCACAATTCACCACCAAATAGATGGGAACACAGGATTTTGTGGCTCTACTTGAAAGCAATCTTATTCCTTTTGCTGTCCAGATAGATGTATAAACTTATCCAATCCTTCTCCTCATTAATGAATAAACTTCTAAAGTCCTTCTCAAACTTTCAAGTGCCTCCTAATGATAAGCTAGCCCAAACTCACACACAGGGCATCTGGAAGGTATAGCATTGAGAGGCCTAGGGCAAACAAGCCTTGTGTTTTATCTTAAACATTCATGCAATTTTACATTCTAAGCCTTAATGCAGTGTGTTTACATTCCTTACCATCAAGTAAGACTGACACTGCAAGATGATGAACCAGGTTTATCCTGCAGCTTCAAATGCACCCTGTACTCTGCTGTGTACTCCAGGGACTGTGTACCCTAGTCTGAGAAGGACCAAAGTTAAGTGAGACTGAACTCTATTCTGGAAAATGACAATAACAAAAAAACTGGAGGAATCACAGGACAGTGGAAAAGTGCGTATAAACTTTAAACTTTTGAAGAAATCTGGGTTCAAAATCCTGACTCTGAGTCTTACTTGCTATGCAACCTTCAGTTTTTTGTAAAATGGGACCCAATACCAATTACCTTGCAGACTTACTTTGAGGATTAGGAATTATAAAAGTTCTACCACAGAGACTGGCACAGAAATGGGCACTCAGTATTTGGTAATTATTCCCAACACTGCCTGAGGCCAGTCTTCACTAAATCTATGCATTGATAAAAAGACAGTGGTTACAAAAGCCACTGAAGAATTTATCAGACAAAATTAGGCTACAATTTACAAAACTGTCTTCACAAGACTACCAACTCTAAAACTTAAGCTCTTAAATCACAGCAAATCTTTTCCAGAGGAAGAGATATGAAGATGCAAAACTAGTATGTACAATGGATTTCCCATGGGCTAAAAAAACCTCAAAATCATTACTACAATAGTTCATGAGTTGAAATATCTGAAAGGTAAAAACCTGTAAGAAACAGGGTAGGAGGTTCTGAAAAACATACACTGGAGTCAGGAAAAGGCAGTTTCTCCTCTCTTCTACTCCATCCTAGCTGGGCACACTGAAGCACATTATCTCTGGCAGGAAACTCTTCGTCAGCACAAAGAAAGGACAATCTGGGTAATGCTTCCTTTCTATTCTTGATGCACAATAGCACCATTTTTCTAAATAGAATAATGCACAGCACCTTGAATAAACAGAAGGCCGTAATTTAGCCAAGGCCTGACAGTCTGCTGACAGTCTGAAAGTAATGGCAACAAATAATTGAGATTCAATTATTACTCTAGCGATCCTCAGCCATGTCAGACTCATTAGCAGATGGTGTATCTTTATAACATGTATGCAAGATTTACATACTTGGGTGCCGGGTCACCTCTCACACTACACCAAACCAGAAGGATCTGCACCACCGTCAGAAATGTCACACTACCCAAGATGAGCAGTTTCTTAGATTTGGTAGCAGGGGCATAAAAAGACACCTATACTGCTTCTAAAACAAAGAAACAAAAACCCCAATAACATCTAAATAGTATACTATCTTGCTCTATACATAGATCAAAGTTTCATTACCTGAATTCATTCCACATCAAGGTGACAGTTAAGTTTACACTAACAGAAGGAGGAAACTATCTACGTTTAGGCAAAAGAGAATACGCTAAAGGGCAAGCAAAAACTAAGGAGGAAAGTGAAGAGTATGTAGGAAATCCATTTTGATTTGAGTTTTGTGATGAAGAAGTATCATTTCAAAAAATCTGAAGCTCTGCCTACATCAATGATTTTCAAAGGCACCTGTCTCCAAAAACAAACAAACAAAAAACCAAACAACAACGAAAACACCATCTAAAAGTCACCTGGGAACGGTGTGCACGTGTGTGTGTGTTTTTTTACATCACAGCAATATACCTACCTCACTCTCTTTGGTTTAAGAATCACAGCTGTTATATGTGAGTCACGATTATTGATGGAAGAAGGCTGGAGCCTTCAGGTAGCTTGTGACAAATAATAATAATAATGAATAAATAAATTGATAAGTATTTCCTGAATGATAGTTCTAGAAAAGTCACAATTCACTAAATCTCAAAATTTCACAAGTGCAATGATGAAAGAGAGCAAACAAGATCTAAAGGGAGGGTCACCAGGATGTGAAAATGGAAGAGTAATACTATCCTCTAGTGAATATCAAGTTTTAAAACAGAGGAACGGAAAATGGGTAGATAATCCAAAATACAAGACAATTTTCAGTCTCTAATTATGGAACATGAGCAAGGGTGAGAAGAACCCTGGGAATGAGCAACTAAATCTAAATCGGTCAAATTCAAGTCCTGGCCAATTTCTGGTAGGCTGGATCACCTAACAGCAAATCACAACAGGAAAATGTCCTGGGGTCAGGGGGTGAGGGTGTGGAGGGGCAGGAGGCAGAACAAAGGTAAAGTCAGAGAGGTCTGTTTTGTAGGAGGTGCCAGAGGCTCACCAAAATATAATTCTTCTGTGGTAATCACTGCCTTGGCTTAAAGATCAATTTTTTAACGTCTCTACCTAACTTCATCTGGAGCTTCATTTGGCTCAATGTTCTCAATCTTGGCTGCAAAATTAAAATAACTTCGATTTTTAAAAAAAAATACCAATGTCTAAGGTCCTGTCTCCCAGAAATTCTGTTTAATTGCTCTAGGGTTGGGTCCAAACGCTGACAATATATATTTTTAAATACCAATTATGCAGCTAGAGTTGAGAACCACAAAGCTTGAAATAAAAGGTTAGTAGCTGCCACGCTTCATTAGCAGCACACCACTGACCTCTATGGGTAAGGTTCTGTTAGAAACCAGTGACCCAAATGTAAAACAGATAGCTAGTGGGAAGCAGCCGGAGAGCGTAGCACAGGGATATCAGCTCGGTGCATTGTGACCACCTAGAGGCGTGGGATAGGGAGGGTGGGAGGGAGGGAGACGCAAGAGGGAAAAGATATGGGAACATATGTATATGTATAACTGACTCACTTTGTTATAAAGCAGAAACTAACACACCGTTGTAAAGCAATTATACTCCAATGAAGATGTTAAAAAAAAAAAAAAAAAAGCAGCAAAAACGCTGCTGATAGCCGTTCTGAGATGAACACCCACGTAACCTGAGTGCTGCTTGCCAGACAATCACATAACTCTAATCCAGGCCATATTTTAAATGGGGACCTGGGTCAAATTCTACCACACCCAGCAATATTCTTCTTCCTAGAGAGTGAAAGACAGACCTTTAACAAAATAATTTCAAGAGTTTCTTGCCCTCTCTCAATCTGAGGCAGAGTAGGAGCCCTCTTTCCAGGAGTGTGTTTACTACTGAAGTCAAGAGAAAAAGGCATCTGGGTTTACCAACAGCTATTCAAACACTAAAGTGAAGTGGTTCACAGTGATCACAGATATTCTATGTCTTTACTATGCAAAATGTGGTCAACAGACCTGGGTGTTCGTTAGAAACGCAGACTCCTAGGTCTCACCCCAGAGCAACAAGAATCTGTCTTGTACAAGATCTCCAGTTGATTTATGTACACATTAGCTTGAGAAGCACTGCTGTAAGGCAACAATTCATTCAAGAAACAGCACTATCTGTATAGACTAAGTAAAAACTTTGAGAACTGTTTTCCTCTTTAAATTAGATAATTTACGTAAGAATAATAAAAGCATTTTAAAAATGGCATAGACTACTGCTGCCACAGAAACTAGTCTTCCACACAGCCAGATTTAGGCCTCTTCCTTGTGATGTTCTCTTAAAAGGAATCTTGGTTCTTTGAGTGATATATATTTAACTACATACAGATCCAAAGCAAAAAGAAGGGCTTTTACTCCTCATTTTGATTTCTGGGACATATTTATATCACAGAATAAGCTGAAGAAACCTGCATGTAAACACTTTCTGGGGCTATAGCACCAATTATACCATTTTAAACCCCAAAGTCAGAATAAGTTAAAATTTAGAGTTACACAGGAACGTTACTGGGCCTACCTAGCAGAGGCTGTATACTATTTAGAAATCCAATTATAAAAACAATTTATTCTCCACCTCAAAGAGAATATCCTTTGCAAAAAAAGAAAATGAAAAAAGGCCCATGTGTAACTTGGGCTACTACAATCTGAGAAAGTTCTAATTGTTTTTCTATCTGATGTAAGCTTGCCAGAATTCTGACACATGACTGGATTAGCTGTGTAAAATATAAGGAGAAAACTCACTAGTGTTAAGGGCCAGCAAGAGCTGATACAAAGCCAAATGGAAATAACATGTTTCTTTCCCTTCCATGCTAAAGTGGGTTAAGAAACAAGAGGACAGAATCCTGGGCCAGGCAACATCAAAATATAGAGCCTCTTTCTCCCCTCCATCCTTCAAACTTAATTTCTTTGTCTTCTTAGGTTCAGCGAGTCCACTATGTTGTAAACCACTAGGGAAATAAGCAGGGTTGTTAAGGCACAACCGTGAGGAGGATGTAACATTTAACTTGTAGCTCATGTGTCAACAGAATAGGATGAGCTATTTCAATGTTTATAAGGGATTTCTGAGAGTCTCCATGAATATTTCAATATTCATTTGTCAGTCTCCTGAGTCTATAAAGGAGGTTATACAGCAATGCAGGATATCACACGAGGAAGCTATTCAGTCAACTCTATTCATTAGAGATATGAAAATGAAAAGCAAATGCTTTTATTCCCAAGGAAGACAAAAGCAGTGCTCATTTGTGTCACCATTAGCTAGAGTCCAGAGCTTGGTCAGTGTATAGACTCTGGAAGCAGTGACTTCCATTAGTAAAACGCATCACCCACAAAGATATGACGGTAACCCTATCTCCTTAGGCTCTCTGTCAGCCAAAAGTAAATGTACCTGTACCAGCTGGCATAAATCCCAGACATAATACTGCTCATAAAGTAGAAGAGAAAATGCCAATGTATGAAGCAGAAAGTAAGGTCGTTTTGTTTATGTAATCTCTGAGAATATATATTTTTGTATCTATGGCATTGCCTTCCAATTTCTGATGCTGGGAAATAAATCAGTTTGTTGGGCATACTTATAGTCATCAGGTTAATGAACAACGAATTTTCAAGTGTTCAGCTAAAAAAGCTCCTCTAATTACACCACAGTTAAGCATCTAATTTGCAGGGAGCCGTGTGATGAGACCTGTTATTTTTCTGGCCTTCTCTACACAGATGGAAGGTCATCCTTAATATTTCTCATTTATCTTTTACAGCAACAGTAACTAATTGGCTTCCACTGGTGGCACATATTCAGATACTCTGGACATTGGAGCCTTTTAGTATTAGAATCCTGGAAGCTAATTAAATTGGAAGTATGACAGGGTGGAGTGGGGGGGTGTGGATGGAAAAGGGGAAAAAAGAACCAATCAAGAAGTACTTCTCAACTATAAGAAAGATACATTTTTTAAAAAAACACAAATGGCTCAAATGAACCTTTTGGAATTAGACAAGGCATAAGCCAATAAAATACAAAAAAGGCAAAAGTTTGAAAGCCTCAAAATAGGATGATCACTATGAGGTCATTTGAATGATGTTCAGATCAAAAGGGGAATTACAGGGGCTATCCAGAGTTAAGCAGCAAGAGCAATAATAAGCTCTGGAAAGGTGACTAGGTTGGTTAAACATCAAAAGTTCTATTCAGAGGCAGGACAACAAAATAATCCTGTACACTTGTAGACATATCCCATACCAATGATGAACAGTATCAATTAAATCTCTAGAAAAAAATAATCCTGTCCTTTATCAAAGGACATTGCTCTGCTCGTCAAGGAAAGGTCTAGTTCTAAAAAGCGGAATAATTTAAAGTTCTTCAGCATATCGAGAATGAAAAATAACCCCAGAAATTTAAAAATAAAAAAATTTAAAATAACCAAAAGAAAGAAGAAAGATGCTTACCAGACTATCTAGTCCTCCTCCCAAGAGATCCACTGCTCCCATCTGCATGGAGGATACCTGTGGCACATTGACTGGGGGACCAAGGTCAAGGTTTAAAAGATCCCCCAGAAGGTCACCTTGAGAGGGGATAACCTGAGGCTGTTCCAGGTTGGTGGCAGTGGTGGTGCCAACAGGGCTGTCACCCGCATCAGTGCTGCAAGTCACACACAGAAAGAGGGGAAAAGAGAAAAGTCAGTTTCACCTGGGACATAGTAACAAGGCAATGGGTGAAGGTCAGATATACAAAAACGGGAGGGGGAAGAAACTCTTATACTACATAACTTCATCAGTCAATCAATTTTAATTGAGCACCTACTCTATAAGGGAGCACTGTAATGAGAACTCTGGGGAAATATATCTTTTTTTTCTTTTAAAAAAAGGAAATATATTTCCTGTCCTCAAATAACTTACACTCAAACAAAAAACCAGCATTCACAAAACAAGTGAAAAGCACACTCACTGTGTAAAAGCAGAAATGACTATTGTGTGTCTGCACACTGAAAGGATACAGATGAGAAGCAAAACAGAACCAGGTGGGGCTGATCCCAAAAGCTTCTGAGAATGGTTTTATGGCTAGATTTTCAAAAACAGCATAGTTATGAGGAACTACCAGGGAGAGACCTTCAGAAAAAGAAAGGATAGCTTGTGCAAAGGCACAGAAATGAACAATTTGACTTCAGGGGTGGTGAAAAAATTATACTGGCAGGAGCAGACACTGTAATTGGTAAGATTTGGGGGAAGTGAAGATGAGGGAAATACAACTCTGAAAACAGGTCTGGAGAGTTAATTTTTATATGATAGGCAATGCAGAATCACTTTTATTTGTTGAACAAAGAACTAAAATTAACATTTAGAGGAACATTACCCAAGCAGCTGTGTGTATAATGGACTGAAGTTGGGAGAATGGACATGAAGATGAGCTAAGAGTGACCTAAACCGCTACTGCCATCACACTGTAAAAATAAAAACGAAGTGGTGAGTTCCAAGAGATGTTAAATGGACTAGGCAGGGGGAAATGATCTTAATAGATGGTGCTGGGTCAACTGAATAGTTGCGTGGGACAAAAATGAGCCTTGACTCCTACACCTCACAACATAAATAAAAATTAGAGATAAATCAGACATAAATGTGAAGGGGAAAACCAAGAGGATTTCTATGACCTGGGAGAAGACAAAAGTTTCTACAAAAAGCTCTAACCATAAAAGAAAAAAAGTGATGAACTGGACTTCATTAAAATTAAGAACATTTCTTCTTCAAATGACACCATTAAGAGAGAGTGAGAAAAGGTATTCTCCACAGACTGGGAGAAGTTTGCAAAATATCCATCTGACAAAAGACCTGTATCCAAATTATATATAATTCCTACAAATCATTCGATCATTACACATAGAATTCCTACAAAGATGATAACTCATTATAAAATAAGGAAAAGATCAGGCATGACACAAAAGAGGATATATTAGCAGTCTATAAACATGAAAAGGTACTTGCATCTTTACTCATCAGGAAAATGCAAATTAAAACTATGAGACACCACTACAAATCAACCAGAATGGCTAAAATTAAAATGACTGACAATACCAAGTGCTGCTAAGGATATGGATCACCTAGAACTC